>NC_142048.1:57077017-57382017 GCF_982192425.1 Myodes glareolus | reverse complement strand
TCTGCCTTTCTTTTGGCCTGGGACTCATTGAGTAGGCTTGGTCAGGGAGCCCCAGGAAACCCCTCTATGCCTCCACAATGCTGGGATTACAAATGCAAGTCTGGCTTTTGTTTGTTTGGTTTGAGTTTGGTTTGGTTGCTTGTTTTTCCAAGACAGGGTTTCTCTGTGTAACAGTCCTAGCTGTCCTGGAACTCACTTTGTAGACCAGGCAGGCCTTGAACTCAGAGACCCACCTGCCTCTGCCTCCCAAGTGCTGTGATTAAACCCACACCCACATGCCTGCCTTTTGAACATGAGTTCTGGGGACTGAATTCAGGCTTTGAATGTAGGTTCGCAGCTGAACCAACCTGTTGGCCCCTACTATTAATACCTGTGTTACAGGCTCACTAATGAGTTTCACTACGGCATGTTCATATCTGCATCTCATTGATAACCCCTATAACTCTCTAACCTCCCCTTTCCTCCCCACACATGCATGGCTCCTTTTCTGCCTTCACATCATTTTAATATATATTTTTTAAAAACTTGGCCCATATTTAAGAGAAAAAATAATACTTATCTTTTTCTTCTCAATGTCTTCTTTTTCTCCTCCCTTTCCCTTAGTTGCTTCCCCTACAAAACAGTCCCCCACATATGCTATCTTCATGTCTCATGTCCTAGACACACACACACACACACATACACACACACATCTGGATTTAGCACTTGGAAGAAAATGTTTATATTTCTGAGTTTGACTTATATCTCTTGACATGGTCTCCAGTTCCATCCATTTTCCAACAAATGACATCATTTCATTGGTTGATGCTGAGTGAAACTCCACGGCCATGTCTGCCATGTTTGGTTCTCACTCATCTGAGGGTAGGCTGCTTCCATAACTTGGCTGCTCTGGACTGGACATGGTAAGAGCCTTTCACCATTGCACTTTCTGTCATGGAGCACACCAGGGTGAGACTCCCAGACTCAACAGCCACAGGACATCAGCTCTGATTCCTCCATTCTAACACAGTGCTTGCCATCCAACTGCGTGCAAGTCTGGTTCACACCAGTCTGGTTCACACTGCCAGTTCAACCTGCCCCTTTCTACCCCTCCAAAGTAAGGGGGAAGGGTCTCAAAATGACTTCCCGAAAGCGTGAGTTCCTGCTACACTTTGATCTTGCACATTTGCCACTCCGGGTGTCTACAGAAGACGGAGCCTCTGAAACAGCTGTGAGCTGAGGGCAGCAGCAGAAGCCCCAGGGAGATGCTGAGCGCACGGTGACCTTGTCACTCCCACAGGAGCAATGTGTGCATTTCATCAGTCTCCCTTTGCCAGTTTTATCTCCATCGTGGTTTCGGTCTGGGAACACCTTAAGCACAGCACTCAAAAATTACGCCATCACATTTGATTATGTGTGTGAATATCACTAGTCGCGCTATTTGATCAGCTATCCAGTAAGTTGCTCATTTTGAAGAATATAGCAGAGATTTGGAGGGAGGGAGATTTTTCCAACGTCACGGTTTTATTTACAGATGAGGATCAAACAGTCCAACCAAGAAGCCAAGAAGAAGTGTTATCTAGTAACATGGCAGTCGCTTGCCTGTCTACTCCTCATATAACCACAGATGGTATACCTAAAGGAATGTGTCTCTGGTCCTAATTTATAGAAAAGAAAATGGAGGCAGGGAGAGGTCGAGAAGCTTGTCCACCATGACAGTTGCCTCCTGGTGAGTCAGGGATCTAGCCTCTTCTCCCCTGACTCCAAGTATGCAGCTGTGTGACACTCCTCCTAGAGTTGCAGGATCTGCGTGAGCAACTTTTGGGGCTCTGGGGGATCAGATCACATGTACACTTTCAGCAAAATGTCATGTCATGTCATCTCATTATTAAAATCGCTCTGACATTTGCTTAAGAACAAACCAGAATTCAAAGCTTATGGATAACATTAGCCCTGTGCGGTTTTTCAACCCAAAACGAGTATAAACGCACAGTCATGGGATGAATTTTAAAAGCCAGGGCAAGAGGTGGCATATGGCACCCACAATCCATTACTCCACACTTGCATTTTGGGATGCTCTTGATGTGGTTTTAGTTTAACTTATGTAAAAAATAATCATAAATTTTTAAAAAATGCCCAAATGACTTATTGAAGAGAAAAAGCCATGTCTCAGAACATATTAGTGGGTCACAGCCCCATGAAAGATGAGAAAATATCTAAAGTCAACAAGAGAACATTAAACTACTACTTTAAAAAGATTTTTTAAAAATTTCAAAAGCCTGAATTCCAAAATAAAGAAATATAATCACTGAATTTTCAAGTATTTGGGAAAACAAAATCTAATTATGAAGAAGGAGCCCAATGGCGTCTGGGTCAGACTTGGGTAACGTATTGATAAGAAACATCTGGTGTTGGCACCAGTCTTGCGTGCTAAAGTGTCTGTCAATGACCAGCTCTAGATGAGGGGGGCATTGAAGGAACTCACCCACTGCATAAACAATGTCATGAAATCTAGCGTGCCCGCCAATCAGCAAGCATCACTGATCCTGAGCTGAGTTCGTACATGCATCCAAAGTAAACGGGTCCGATCCAGAGACTACAGGACTATCTGATAGCTAGGATATTTTCCCCAGCACTGACCCATTTTCCTGCCTGCCTTGGTAACCTCGTCTTAATTTTATAGGCTATTTCCTGACCAAAATTTAGGAGTTATTTTAAACCACTAACCCCAAATGGTCCTTAATCTCCAGGAAATGGGTTTGGTTGTAATGGGACACAAATCAGATATTCCCAGTCAGGGAACCAGGTGGCCAAGGCCAGGGAAAGGGGGTGTGGTGTGCTGTGGGCCTGCAGGCAGGCCATCACTACCCCAGCTGGGCTCCACCCTGGCTGACCTCCACACAAACGCTCACTGCCACCCTCGGTAGGTGAGTTGCCTATGTCCCACCACTAAGGCTAGCAAGACTCAGGAAAAGTCCTGTGAAACAGCTCGCTCATTTTCTGATGAAGAGAAGGGTTCTCAGGGAACCAGGGCAAATTAATTCGCCAGTATCTGCTTCACACACCACCTGTATGCTGCCGGGATCTGATAAGGAGCACACCCAGCCAGCTGTCAGCAATAATGACCCCAGTAAGGATCAAGAACACAAGAATGAGGAGGGCATTTCATATCCAATGGTTTGGTTTTCATCTAAGGGCAAACAGATAGAGGCCCCTACAAATTGGTATGCTGATAGCACTGGCTTACTGGCCAGAACATAATCATCCATCAAGCCGCTTCCTAGAAAAAAAAAAAAAAAAAGCAAAGAGAACAGCCAGAAGCTATGGTCTCTAGACCCATAACTTCCCCTGCTAAAAATTCAGAGCCTCCGGTGCATCCCACACTGTTAATCCAGAGATCTGGGTGTGTATAGTTTATCCCTTGGTGATGCTGATGTTGGTACCAGCTTCATGATGCTGGCATAATGATCCAAGTGACTTCCTCCCGCCCCAGCTGCCTCGTGACATCATTGCTTGGCTATTTACTCCTCGGAGTTGGCTTTTCATTGAACAAGCAGAATATTGCTTGGCATTAGGCAAGCACTGCATACCGCATAAATGCTTTGCAAACAATAGCTCATTTTCTCCTCATCAATAGGGTCACTGCCTTTCACACATGAGGAGACTAGAGCCTGGTGTGCCTACATGGACCTTCACAGCAGGGCAAGGCAGACCCTTAGTACCTTCCTATCTGGATGTGTCCCATTGTCTTTCCAAACATACGTGCTTGCTTCTGATTTCCTAACATTCATTTAACAGAGAAACTGGCTTTTCTTTTATCTGGCTAAGCTTAGGTCACTGGAATTAGGACCAACCCTCCCCTCTGACATATGCACTGGGTTCTAGCTAAGTACCCTAGTTACAGATTTTCCAAGAGGACGTTTTGATAAATGGACCATGCTCTGGGTCTGTGTTATGAACCTACTGGAGTCTCGTGTACATTCACCATCTGATAAGCTCTGACACAGAGGCATGCTGGTCCTAGCACAGACAAAGCACTCAGCTACATGACAGTTCTGCAAGTTAAGACACCAATGTGTTCCTCAGAAAATTCTAAATCTGAAGGGCTTATGGGGGCTGGAGAGATAGCTCAGTGGCTAAAGGTACCCACGGCTCTCACAGAAGACCTGAGTTCCATTCCTAACACCACGCCAGATGAATCACAATCACCTGGATTCATATTTTAAAAAAAATCTTTTTTTAAAAATCAAGACCTAATTAGGAAACATAATTGCCTGAACATAAAGGATACTAGAAAGTAGAAACCCAACCTTCACTACATTATATATTCATGCTGATTTCTGTAAGAAACAGGAAAAAAAATCACAAGAGTTAGCTTTGGATTCATCTGTCACCTGCTTAAACAGGAAGTGAGTACTGACTTAAAATTAGAATGTTAGGTGAAGTTTATCCTTCAGAAAAAAAAAAAATACATGACTACCGTTGTTATGCAGGAAAAGCCATTGCTCCCGGAAAGAGACTGGGTGGCTGTCTTAGTTAGGGTTCCTAGTGCTGTGATGAAACACCATGACCAAAAAGCAAGTTGGTGAGGAACAGGTTTATTTGGCTTACACTTCCATATCACTGTTCACAGTCATAGAAAGTCAGGACAGGAACACAAACAGGGCAGGAACCTGGAGGCAGGAACTGATGCAGAGACTATGGAGGGGTGCTGCTTACGGCTTGCTCATCATGGCTTGCTCAGCTGCTTTCTTAAAGACCCAGGACTACCACCCCAGGAATGGCCCCACCCACAATGGGCTGGGTGCTCCCCTGTCAATCACTAATTAAGAAAATACCCCACGGCTGGATCTCATGGAGGCATTTTCTCAACTGAGGTTCCTTCTAATTCAAATAAATCTAGTTTGGGTAACAAAACTATCCAGCACAGAGGCTGAAGGGAAGTGACAGAAATGTCTTGGGAAGATTTACTTACATCTGTCTTTCTAAAAAGTATCTCTTTATTTTCCAAAGTAGAAATTTAACAGCAACAACAAAAAAGTTAAACCATTCTAATTAAATATCAAACGCAGGAGGAATGTGGCACTGAGTTGCAGGGTCATGGTGGCGCATGCCTTTAATCCCAGCACTGAGGAAGCAAAAGCAGATGGATCTCTGTGAGTTCGAGGCCAGCCTGGTCTATAGAATGAATCCTAGGAGAGTCAGGGCTACACAGAGAACCCCTGCCTTTAAAAACCAAACCAATAGGAAGAAGAGTAAAAGGAAAAGGAAATCATGCAGAGCAGTGTCCTTTCTAGCCAGCTAAGCCTTGTGAGACTGAATACGCACATACATGGCTTCCCAGGTGCTGTACTGGGCACACGAAAGGGAACAACTGTTCTCAGTTCACAGCCAGTGTCCCCGGCTGTCTCTCAAATAAGGAAGGCCGCAAACGCAGCAAATTACTGACTTAACTGTGAACTGCAGTCATCCCAGAAGAGTGGGTTACAAGGGAAACAGAGGATGAGGTGGCTGCCAATGCCCCTTAGCGGCTTGTAATGCAGCACACAAAGGCCCCGCGACAGGTGGAGGGTATCTAGACACCTGACTTAGACACCATGCTCCCATCGTAACTTCCCACACACCAAGAGCAATTTCAAACCCAGATAACAGAAGAGTGCTTAGGGTGTACAGTGCAGAAACCAAACCTGGTCAGGCCTCTATGATGAACATTACTGAGCCACGGAATAAACTATTTACACAGGGAGGTCAGCCTTGTGTGTGTTTCCATGTCGTGTTTAGTCTGTGCCGGAATATCTGTGCAGAATTCCAAATTCAGGGGAAACACCTTCCTTGGCTATCATTTTCCTTTGTGTTCCCTAATAATACCACAGGATGGACACTGTGGCATAGTTTCCATGAGCCAGTACACAGCCCCGCCAGGACTCCCCAGGGGATGCTGAGGAAACAGCCCGGGAAACATCAGGACCAATTAATTACCAGTGATTAACTCATGCCTCCACCTATGTGTCAGGCTCTCTCCCAAACACCGTCAAGGTGCTTTAAAAAAGACGTGTCCTTAGGCATCTTATAATTGGCAGGGATGTCAGAACCAAACTCCCCAAGATGATGCCATACCTATGTGGCAGAGAGAGAAGCCTGCCTTTCTTGGTGTTTGCTTACCTCATGCTCACAGCTTCCCTGCAACAGGCAGGCCGCTGTGGCTCTTAGGATTACCCTCCCCTCATATACAGGGCTGAGGAGCTTAAAGAGGATGCAGACAGCCACAGGTCTCGTCATGATGAACAGTTAAATCCCATACCCAGCCTGACTCTGTAGAAAGTTGCAAGAAGAGGTTCTGAAGAACGGAGCAGGCTAAGGGAAGACACGATGCAGATGTGGGCGCATCAGAAAGAAGTCAGCTCCTACGGACAGAGAGGTGGGATCTTCCCGAGAACTGCATGATGTCAGATAGTGGGGGTGACGCCTATCCATCCCGTGCACCCCTGCTAGGAGTATCTGCATAGCCAAGGGGGCCACGCTGACATGACACCAAAGGAGAAGACCTTCATCCCCACACTGCAGAAGGAACATGTTAGAGAGTGGGCACGGGAAGAGAGCAGAGCAACAAGGGTTGATGGCAATCCTGCCAAGAGCGGGAGGCCTCGTGGGGGTCAGAGACGTGGAGGGGCAAGGGGAGATGGGCACAGCTTCAGAGCCATGTGTCAACGCAGTTATTAGGAAATAAGCAAACTGGGGGCGGGGCGTCAGAAGGCCGACAGAAGGGGTAAAATCTGATGAGTTCAGCTCGGCGCACTCTTTAAGTTCAAAATGAAATGGGGACAGCTAGGGAAAGGCTAGAGCTAGAAGGCATGGGCAGGAGGAGTGATGGAGAATGCAGGTAGACAATTGAGAAGATAGGAAGCAAAGATGTGCCCAGTGGGCCTGGGATGGGAAACAACGAACAGGATGGTGACCCTTCACCCTAGGACGAGGCCAGGAGAAAAATGGCAGAGAGCACAGGGTAGACCCAGGCCCCTGAGTAATAGAATACCAAACATTAGCCCCAAAGGAATCCTGGAGTTAAAACTTCAGAAGAAATCCCCAATGACCCAGTTCTGATTTTTTTGACCCCTTCATTGTGTGCTGGACAATGGCAGAAGTCGTACTTGGTATTGTTCTGTGGCTGACATATTTGCTGGTCAGGAAGAACAATGAGCCAAGATACTATGTTAGGCGCTCCATTGTTGTTCTTGCTTACTTTATCCAAATGCCAAACCCGCTTGAGAGACACTTTAATGAGGTTAATCTGTTTCCAATGTCGGGAACAATCACTGTTCGAGGCTGCTCTGTCGCGGGCAAACATTGTACAATCCATCCTAACAGTGGTTCGTGCTGCGTGGCTTCTTGAAGCCCTCCCTTTATCTCCAAGGCTCTGTGGTCCTGCACGACTCCTGGGTTCCATTGTCTGTAGAATCTTTACCAGCCCTTCACTAAATAACCCAGCCTGTTAGACCTCCCCCGCCCCGCATTTTCAAGAATATGCCCACTCCTGTTAATGAATAATGTGGGCATTCGCGAGGTCCCTCCTGCCCTTGCCCAAACCCATGGAGGTTTTCTGGATCAGTTCCCGCAGGCACTCCTGCCTTGAGTAGGTCAGCCATGCTTGACTTTCCATCCCCCACCTCCCACCTGGAGAGAAGGGACTGGTCACGTGCTAGGCTGGGCACTCCTTATCTCTGGTGGCTCACACCTTGCCCTTTCACTCCTCCTAGGCTCTGAAAGACCAAAGGTCAGTTGCTCCAACAGCTAATCCCAGAAACAAAGGTTCCCGATGTCTCCAAGAAGAGATTTCAAGGTCTCTGTGGTCGGCGAAGATCCTTGAGATTGGGAAATGCCAGGAAATGCCATCCTGCACTCAGCTACAGGACAGCGTCCCAATAGCCAAAGGCTTTACTCTAACCCCCCATGCCTCCCACAGGTTTCGAAGATGACATCATCCCAGAAGTTTCCCCTGTCCCTGAAAGCTAGACTAAGGTCTTTCGCGTCTTTGGGTCCCTTGGTTGTGAAACTGTCTGCTCCTCAATCTGTGTTCTCGGGGCTACAGACTACTCCCTGGGACCTGCCAGGTGATCAGCGCCTGCCTGGGACAGGACAGGAAGTGGGTGTTCCGACTGCATTTGTGTAATAAAGGAAGACCAAAAATGTATATATAAGGGGGAGGGGGGAATTGCAAGGGAAACTGAGGCACAGGGTTCAAAAATCACCCTACTCCACATGTTTAATAAAAGCACACAAGAATCCCTTATCCTTGAACTCACTCAAGCTGTGTACATTGACTAACTCAAAAGTGTCAACCAATACTTCTGGTGAAGCCCAGTCTGGCACACACATGGTTAATCCACAGACCTCTGGCTGGTTTCAGAGGCCCTTGCCCTTTTCCAGGACTGTTCCTTGTAAAGGAGCAAGAGGACTGTGGACTGTCCTCTTCAGCGCAGCACCCCCTCCCCCACCCACCATACGCCCTGCTTACATAGATGATCAGTCTTCCCATCTAAAGCCAAGCTTAAGGAGAGCCATACTGGCATGGGAATAAGATCTCCCTTCCTTTGAGCTCTTTGGTCACTCGGTCCCTAGAGAAGTGACTAATGGTCAGGAGACAGCAAGACTGTTGGGCAGGCATGGCCACACTTAGGGGAAAGTTCGCATCTCAGACTCAGAAAAGTAATTTGATAGGCATCCATGCAGAGTGCCTACCTACCAAGTATACGACCCTGGGTCCATTGCCAGGCAGACCTGTAGCACCTTATCATCTAAATGGTGTGCTCAGAAAACATTTGACTTGGATACACACAACGGCAGCTATCTGGTTGCTGTGGAATCTCTAGCAGCTAGTTTTAGAAGGAGCAGGGCAAAAAAAATGTTATTGGTAACACGAAAAGGACACTGGTTTCTAAATTAGCATGACACTTGTTATTAATGGATCTTCTTATATGCCCAAAAGTCATGGGCACATGAGCAGGTTTTCTAGTTCAGGGCAAACAGCATACCAAGGTAGTGTCTTAGGGGGGCCCACAGGCCAGACTGCTGAAGATCCTTCAAGACAGTTTGAGGAATAAAGCAGAGCAAGCCGTCAGGAATGTACTTGGTCAAGTAGAACAATTAGTAGGAAGTAAAACAGTCTCAGATCTCAACATTGGGTTCGTTGATGTCTCCAGTAAGATCGGGAGTTTGTGTGGCTGACTCATTCCTTTTAAAGTCCTCAGTGTCTGGAGCAAAGTTAGCTCTTACAGTTAGCTTTGCGAACTCTATCATCCAGAAAAATCTGAATCTAAATAGTGGCTCATGCTTTTTCCATTACAATGGCTTAACCTGTTTCTCTTAGAAGCACTAAATCTTTTGGTCAATATTTTCCACCCTGGGGTCTGAACCCAGGGTTATGCATGTGCTGGGCAAGCACTTCACGGAGCTACATCCATGGGCCTCTTTCTACTTTTTCATTTTAGAGAGGGTCTCACAAATATGCCTGGGCTAGCCTTAAACTCACTCAGCAGCCCAGGCTGGCCTTGAACTTGACATTCTCCTGCCTCGGTCTTCAAGTAGCAAAACCCATAGGCAGGTACCACCAGGCCCAGCCCTGCAAATCTGCTTTTTTGAAAAACTACCCTCACCATGAGAAAGGGCAGTTAAACAACGACCTGTGGAGAAGGGAGAGACCAGACAGTCGGGGAGGGAATTCTCTGAAGTTGGTTGCTGATGAAATCATCCTTCTTCAGTAGCCAATGAAGAAGCTGCCACCAGGGAGGCAAAACTTAATTAAGAAACCTGAGTACATATTACCAGTCTATTCTAGCATCTAACAGTTAATAATTTATAGTACAGTTGATCAGTATCGCCCCTGCAGAAAAGAGGTGAAATTCTTAAAAAGCAAATAAAAATGCAGAATTAAACAGTTTTCTTAAGAAAAAGAAAAAAAGAAAGAAAGAAGAAAGAAAGAAAGAAAGAAAGAAAGAAAGAAAGAAAGAAAGAAGAGAATCGGAAGTGCCCATAAGTAGCAAACATCATTTTGAGGCATTTGAGGGGGAAGGCAAACTGTTGAGAGGCCACACCTTGTGGCCTTTGGGCCTGCATGGCTGTCACAACGGCAGCTGCTGAAGTGTATTCTCTAGAGGCGAAAGCAGAAAGTCTGGCCGGGCTCCTCCAGAGCTGCAAGTCTGGCTCCTGCAAACATCTCCCAGCGCCCTCCCGGCCAAGCACAGCACCAGAGGAAACAAAAACTAAAAAAACAATTTGCGCAGGGAACAATGCGATGGAGTTTCTCTTTGGTTTCACACTCAAGTCTAAATGTGGTTATAATTTTCAGGCACACACTCATAAAAGGCAAGAGTTGAGGCAGTGGCTTTAAGGATGCGTAGAAGAGTCCGCGTCTGTTCTCAAGCGTGCCGTAGGCTACACAAAAGTCGTGGGAAAGCAAAAATACAGATGTTTCCAGGCAAACGGCCCAGAGCTGTTCGGCCTCAACCATCAGAGTCTCCAAACAACCAGAAACACGCCCAAAGCGATTCCCCTTGCACATGTGTGTGGGACTCTGAAGCGGCGTGGGGTGTGCGTGCTCACCCTTCCAGTCCAGACCCACTCGCGCGCCCCGCCGCTGAGCGCTGCGGCGGCGAGAGTTCAAATCTCCCTGGCTCCCCGGCACCCTCACCCCACCCGGTGCGCTCTAAGCTTCAGTCCTTTCCTAACTCTCCCGTACCCAGCCCGTAACAAAGGAGGTTCCGTAATGGATGCGCGATCGCAGTCCACGGGGACCATAAGCGGAGACCCTCGGAAGACTGCACCTGGCCATGCCACCCGCGACACCCCCGAGGGCCGGGTGGGTTGACCGCGCCGGGCGCGGGACAAAGAGGCCTCACGGGGCGCCGGGGGTGCAGGGCAGGAGGTTGGGGAGCGGAGCCCGCTGGGGACTCACCTTAGCAGCGGCCCGGCTGCGCTCCTCGTGGAGCAGAAGGGCGGCGGGCAGCAGCAGAAGCCAGAAGCTGAACCGGGGCCCCATGGTGGCGCGCCCGGGGCGGCGGGGGACCAACGGGGACGGCAGGGAACTGCAGCCCGGCTCCTGGGAGCCGCGGCGAGCAGCTCAGTCTCGGAGGGCCCGGTGTGAGCCCTGCACACCGTCCCGGGTGAGGCGGCTCTGAGCAGAGACCTGAGCGCGCGGCCAGCGGAGCTCCCCAATTTGTTGGCGCTGCCCCCTCCCCTCGGCGGTGCGCGGGCGGCGTCTCCAAGGGGAGGACCCTGCGGCGCGGGTAAGAGGCGGAGGCTGCGCGCCCGCTCGGGACTTAGTGTCGCTGAGAGTCTGAACGCCGGGGCTCTGCGCTCCGCACCCAGCAACTCCCGCGCCCGAGTCCCCTTAGTCCCTTGGCTCGCCAATCCCGGCCAAGCGCAGGTCAGGGACACTGGGGACGAGAGGCCGGAGCCCACGGAGCAGAACCAGGAGGGCCTGAACGCTGGTGTGGCGCGGGCCAGCGCTTCCGCAGGGGCCCATGCGCGCGGGCAGCAGCTCCTGACTCGGAACCCCGAGGTGAGAGCGACCCCCGGGAAGCTCCCGAGACCCAGGCCCTAAGTCTCGTACTTGGAGCGCTGGGGGCAGGCAAAGGCCCAGCACTCCCTTGGATCGGAATGGGAAGGAGATAGAGGAATGGGGATCGCGCTGTACGGACTAAGAGACTCCAGCCAGGGCCTACGGAGAAGAGTCCCCCTCTTTCTGTCTCCTTGTGGGACCGAACTTTTAGTCACCCCGCAAAGAAAAAAGAGGGGACAGCACCGCGGAGTCAGAGTGCTGCGGTGACGATGCTCCCTCTGCCTGCAACCCTTGCTAACCCGCTTTGTCTCTTGCCTCCAGGTTAGGAGGGGAACGAGCCGAGCCTAGAGCAGTGAGACTGGGATCATGGACCGAGTGAAGCTCACAGCGTCTGGCCATGCCCTGCGAGGGTAAGTGCCCTTCTGCGTGGTCTCCTGGGTGCAGGGGGGCTTGCATGCTACTTTGAGGAGTTGACAAGTTGGGGCCCGCACGTTCTTGTCGCCCTCTCACCCTCCCTCCCTCTCCGGTGTAGGTGGCTGCTGCTGGGGACTGTGACAGTGTTGCTCCTGGCTCCAAGCGTCTTGGCGGTAAGTACACCTCGAACTCCACGCACTTGGAGTTCCGCGCCCGCGAGGGATTAGGACACTCGCGAAGCCTCATGGAAGTCTGGCGCACCGAGTTCACCTGAGTGTGCGTGTGAGTGTAGGTGTGTGCTATTGTGTCCGCCAGCCGCACCCCCGTGCGGTGCAGGCGTCGGCCCTCTCTCGGGAGCTAATAATTAAAACGTAGCCTCAGGCACCGTTTGCTGCCAAGCTTTGGCCTTAGCAGCAAGGGAGGAATGTCTGTCACTAGGCCGTGAGGCGCATGGTTGAAGGGGGTTGGGAGCAAAGAGTTTCCAGAAACTCAGCGGTGGTGTCCAGGCACTGTGGTGGGTAGAGAGCTTCTTGCTTAAATATGAGACTCCGGGGAGGGGCGGAGCAAGAAGAAGACAGCCTCCTGCTATAACGTTGTTAGGGAACAATGGACTGGAAACCGCGGTTTCTCTCAAATCTTGAGTAGGCCCTTGAGAGCTGCAGGCCAAAATGAGGCCTGTGGACCAGGGCATCTGTGATTTGTTTACTATACCCTTTGCTCTCTCCATGACTAAGGCAGGCCTGCCAGAATTGCTTGTAGACAAGGAGTGCCCTGGGTGCTTCCATGTATGTATAGAGCTGAGTCCTGGTGCTACCCCTGTGGAGGGTCTCCAAACGAAAAGTGAGGAACAGGCCAGGTGTCCTGTCTGTTCTGTTTACCTGTCTGTGTAGCACTCAGTGGCCAGATAGGACTTGGGATACTAGTGCACTTTGCTTGTCTGGATCCTGGAGGAAGGAGATCCACTCCTGCTCTCTCCCTTCCTTCACCCAGCTGAAACCATCAGTGATTCTCTGACTTGCAGTAAGTGGGAGCTGGTCCCACCAAAGAGATGCTTTCTGCTACGCTGGGCTCCAGGGCCCATCATGAGGAAAAAGGGAAAGTTCTGACCAGACTTTGACCATCGAGTCCTGGACAGTCTTATACCTTGAGTCTGTTTCCTTCCTGCCCTAAGTTCTGACTTAAGAAGAGCAGAACCTAAATGATTTAGAACAGCCATTACCTGTGGGCCCTCATGCATGGCTCCCACTTGGCCAGGATCCATAGACCACAATAGACACTTACACCCAAGTTCCTAGAAAGTGCCCGGCAGTGTGCTGACTCCCACAGCCTGGGCCCCAGAGCCACTGCACAGCTGCCGATGTCTTCGCTCCTGAAAAGACCTGAAAGGGCTTGCTATGGAAAGCCTTATTACACAGCTCTGCCCTCACCTCGTGACCCCAAGCCTCAGTTTGTTTCCACACCTCTCAAAATATCTGCAGCTTGTCACCGAGGCCATGTTCCCCGCATAGACAATGCAGCTCCACCACCCCACATACTCTTTCCCACGATACAATCCCACCCCCAGTATCTTTGGCCCTCTATCCTTGGATGTGAAAAAGAGCATGTATTTCCCCAACAAAATCAAATTACCTAGAAAGGCTTTTCAAAAACTCAGATCCCTTGACCCTTCTCAGACATTCCAGCGGGGCTTTGAGGTGCATCCTGGAACCCTGCATTCTCCAGACTTTGGGAAAACGTTGGGAATCCTGATCTGTTCACATGAGCTGAGGGGCAGCACCTGAGGTCTTGTGCAGGCTCGTTTCATTCTCTGGACTTTGGATTCTGAATGTGCAAACGCAGTAGGCAAGTACCGTGATGGCTTTCCCACACTCGTGTGACTGTGTGCCTGAAGTAGCGTGTAATTAGTTATGGTCAGCGATGCAGTGATCAACTTCCAAGCTTCTGCTGGTCCGCTGGCTTTCTCACAGCTGGGACCTGGGACTCAAGTCCTTACATGTTGTGCATGAAATTCTGAACGAAATTCTGACCTGTGACCAGCTCCGTTCCTCCCCTCTTTGTCTGCAGGAATCTGTGATGCTGTTTCATTGTTTTTGGTATCTGGAGTCTTCCCGGGGTGGGTCGGTTCACTACACAGGACCACCGGTTGTATCTCATTGTGCTTTGTGCGGAAGCAGCTGAGAATGGTTAACAAAAAAGAATGGGTGATTATTTATTGAATGCTTCTTGCGTACCAGTGTGTGCGCATGAGTACATCCAAGCCTCCAGGAAAACAGCATCAATGTGGGTGATTTTCATGCCCATATTACAGGTGTGAAAAAAGAGGCCCAGAGTATAAATAACATGCCTGGCATCTTTCTTTTGTAAATGACAAAGAGGATGGGAGTCAGGCACTTCACTCACCACTACACCGACCTCCTGGATTCCCAAGCCAATAGTGAGGAAGCCCCTGAGGCTTATCCTTGGGTCTTCTCATGGTGGGAGCCTTCCTTGGTCTTGTCCGTGGGCAAGCAGGAAGTGGAGGCAGGGGTCTCCTTCTGCTACTCTGGAGACCAGGGGCACAGAGGCAAGGGAAAGAAGGAAGCAGGGTCCACATGCCATCACGTTGCTCAGTTCAGGACCCAGAGCAAACCCAGACGCTCTGCCTATGCAACTCAGGACCACTTGTGTCATCCACACAGCCATTTCTGAAGGCTCCCAAAGTAAATACAAGACCTGAAGAGCTAGTACATATCCAAATGCCCATCCTGAGAGCAAGGCTTGAGTCGCAAAGGGGTGCCAATCCCAGAGTCCTCCAAGGCAGGCTGCCTGGGTAGTGATCCCAACTGGATGAGCAACTTCAGCCAACTGTGGACACTCCTAGGTTCCGTGTATGTTAGACTCATAGAGATTTGGGGAATAGCGTTCACTGAGTAGGGCTGATAAAGGAGTTGGCAGGTCTGGAGACCAAGGAGGATCGTGTGTCCCTGCTTCCCTGTGGTTTTGATCCCTTTGTGTGAAACCTGGGCCCCTAAGAAGAAGAAGTCACTGGGAGAGAGCTCTCTGTTGCTGGAATGGAGCCACAAGCATGTCCAGCCCTCTGGAACCTTGGAAGTCACCTTCCCTCCGTACTTAGATCACCATCAGCAGCCCACGTGCTTGGAGATGGGTAGGAAACGTTAGCAGAGGAGAATGGGCAGGAAAGGGCTCCAGCCCTGTCTGGGGAAATAGTCAGACCCAGGAAGAGAGAGCATGTGAAATTCAAGGACAAAGTTCCAATGCAGAAAAACGAATATTTGGGTGTAGAGAATAAAACCCAAAAGGCTGTAGTTGTAGGTCTGAGGAGAAGAGAGGGAACGTGAGTGTTCAGTGATGGGATGTCAGTGTGGAGCTTTCCAGCAAATGGGTGACTCAGTGAGGAAACCGCTGCTCGTGCAACTGTGGGCTGTCGGAAGGTATCTAGGGCCCGAGAACTCTAGAAAAGGCTTTGCAATCCACGTCTGGCCTTTAACTGCTGAGGCTGCTGCTGTTGCTCCATGCTGAGGCGTCGGGTGAGTTGGACACCAGCACGGGCTGCCTCACCTTAAGAACCAAGTGGTCTTGGCAAGAGGTGTGTGTTCCCTCCGGCATGACCACTCATTGGCTACCGGAGCTCAGAGGGAAAGGGGGCTCCTGTGATGACCCCCAACAACCCAGGCTAGTCGAAGATAGGTAGATAGTCAGTGTAGCCTGAGCTGCCCACCTTTGCCTGGCCTTGTGGTAGGCTTAAGACTTGGGAATAGGCCTAGGGCTCAGGTGCCCAGTGGGGTGAGGAGACGTGTCAGAATAAATGTCAGGGTTCCCTGGCACGTCACAACAGAAACTTGGACGTGAGACCTTTGCCATCGCATCTCGAGCAGCTTCTGGAATCCGGTAAATAGTATTCCCCTAGCAGCCAGTCCCTTTGATTAATGACAGTATCTCAGGACTGTGGGCTTTGTCCCCATTGACTTCTCCAGATGACAATGAGGTTTTTTGTTTAAGTAATCTATGGAAAAATCAGATGATATGGAATCTTGGGAGGACTCTGTGACTATCTAAGTTCTGTGGGTGTGGTTAGAGGGTGCTTTCTAAGGAAGTTAAGTAGCCAGGGCTTCCCTAGTAAACTCTAATCTGTTCATCTTGGGGGTGGGGTCTCCGTCTTTGGCTCCTGGTCACTCCCTGCTATGCTGAGGCCTGTTCTGCTGCTCTGACTGGGTCTGATGTTTGGAGCAATGAGCTTTCCTGTACATCATAGCTTCGAATGTGGTGTGCCACCCCGAGTGGGTGCTGGCACAGAAAAGGCACTTCCATGAAAACCTCTGCAGAAATCTAGTGGCGTCCATAGATTCTGGGCCAATGCTCTTCCTTTTGAGAGATGTGCAAATGTTTGTAAAGCATGAGTTTGTCTTCCTGCCTGGGCGGAGGGTGCACAGGAACCCACCCTCTCTCAGCGATTTTTCTGCCAGTGCCAACTATTTGAGAATACAGATAATTGAAACTCTTGGGTGCTTTGGTTGGTGGCGGTAGTGGTGGAGTGGTGGGAGAGGGTGATGATGTTTGAGATAGGGCTTCACTGTATAGCCCTGGCTAGCCTTCAGCTCACAAAGATCATCCTGCTTCTGCATTTGGAGTGCACCACCATGCCCAGGTCTTGGGAGTTTTTAGCAGCTAGTGAAACCCCAATCACAAGTCAATCGTATGCCAGTGATTAACAGATGTGCTAAGGACAGGGCATTCTGGGCTTCTCCCTCCAGTGAGTGAGAGTCATTTGCTGACTTAGGAAATATGGCAGAGGAGATGATTTAGGAAGTGTGGCCCTATGCCTTGAAGAGATTTGTCCCCTGGCTTGGGTGGGGATTTTCTCTCCCAGAAGGCTCGGGGGCGGGGGGCACCAGGAGCCTCCCTGTGGGTGATGAGGTAGAGGACACGTAACATTTGCTCTCGTTATCACGGGACACCGCTGTAATCAGTGCCTTTTGTAATGACTGACTGGCGCTGCCTCTGCATAGAGCTAGTCTCCTGAAGGACTGACACAGCTTTAGAGTTTGAGATTTTCAGCCCCACCTATCAAAAGGGGGTCTAGAAACAGGGGTCACCCGTGACCAGTGAATTGATCTATCATTTGGATGAGTGTGAAGCTCCCCTGAAATCTCCCAAGGCTGGCTTGGCCGCTTCCCAAAGTAACCTGGGTGGAGGTTTTGGGGGGCTGGTACATCCATTGAGAGTATGGAGCCTCTGTGCTGTCCCCAGATCTAAGGGTGTCCCCTGAGTTCTAACCAATTTATAGACACAGAGAAGGGATGCAGGAACCCCAGTGGATCAAAAACAGAGCAAAGACAACCTTGGACTTTTGATTAGAATCTGGAATGAGCACAGTTTGGGGACTCTCTCCAGGTGAACAGTGTCAGCATGGGAGGGGAAGAGCCCACAATTTCCTGGGCTTGAAGAGTGGGGCACACAGCAGGGTCCTAAAAGGATTCTGTGTTGGGAAAAGGAGAGGAGGGGAGGGGAGGGGAGGGGAGGGGAGGGGAGGGGAGGGGAGGGGAGGGGAGGAGAGGAGAGGAGAGGAGAGGAGAGGAGAGGAGAGGAGAGGAGAGGAGAGATAGGAGAAGAAGAGAATTTGAAGAAGCAGTTACTTCCTTAGAGCTGGGAGGGAAAACGACTGCTCTATTGTTTCTTGGACTTGAGGTAGAACCGCTGAGCTGAAGAGTTGCGCTGCCCCTAGGAGAGGAGAAAGCTCCCACAGGGCAGCAGAACTATCTATGCTCAGCCCCCATCAGGTCAGTGTCCTCACTGTGAAGAAAGGGAGGGAGGGCTTCATGCTTTATCCTACATGAGAAAGGATTAACTGCTGGGAAAGAAATAGTGTACCAGGACACCCTGTATCCCCAACCACCCTTTCACCCATGCCCGCCACACACACACATACACACACGTGAGCACGCGCGTTCACACACACACTGCACATGTGCGCATACACACTCATATCTCTGCATGGCACAGGCCTCTGTGTGGAATCCTCCAGCGGTCATGGCCTCTGTTTCAGGTAGCCTTGGGGCATTTGGGCAGTGATGTGGCCTGGCACGCTGACCTGTCACCGCCCTGCAGCTGATAACCGCCCTGCCAGATATGCCCTATGCCCTCCCGTGTGTGCTTCTCACTCAGGTCCAAAGACACTACTGACCCCCTCCTTTTACATCTTGCTCAGCAAAGACCAAAACAGCTGTGCTCACCCAGGAATGGGACCCACTGAAGAGTCTAATTGAAGCCCCCTCTTTCTGGTCAGTAGAATTTCAAACCATCCTTGGAGAGGCATAATTCCAGAGTGTCATTCATAGTCCTTATGGAGCTGGGGAAGGCAGCGCCGCCTGTAACCCTAGAGCTTGGGAGGCTGGAAAAGGAGGATTAAGAGTTGGAGGTCAGCTTGGCTATATAAGCAAGACCCTGTCTCAAAAACCAAAGTCCAGAGGGTAGTGAATGGTGAAGAGAATTGCTTCAAGTCTAGCATAGGCTTGTGTCAACATGACCTCACGTGAACATTTATAAAGAAAAGGACATTAAATGTGTTCTACCCCATCCTCTGCTCTTCTGCCCAGACACGCCCTTTTCACCTGCAGCGGCCGAATGCGTACAGTCAGATGTGGGCACCCCACTGGAATAAGAGACGTAGAGAGGCCTAGAGGAAGTAGAATTCAGTTGCCAATACTGAAACACATCTTTTGGGTAAAGACTCTACTTAGAGAGAAATCAGTGGAAGACTACATCAAGTTGTGCTCTTCCTCACTGCATTCCCCGCCCCCCAAATTAAATGTTGCATCCACTGGATGAAGCAGCTGTGGGGGTGCGGTGCACATTTACCCGTGGGCATTTGCATTTTTTCCTAGGGATTGTTTCGACCCCACCCATAAAATTCCTATTTTGCTGTTTCTGCCCATTTTGGTGATCTCTCACATGGGAATTAGAGAAACGGTGTTTTGAATTCCATGGAGCCATGGCCCAGTGCCTGGCAGGGCTCCCTGAGCATTGCTCTCTCTCTCTCTCTCTCTGGATGCTGAGCGTGGTGCAGGGTTACAGGGACCTGTGAGAGGGAAAGGGTCTCGTGGTCGCAAACATGGTCTTGCTCTGTCCTTAGGCTCTGGCTAGATAAAGGGTGCAAAAATTTAAAGACACATTCCTTTCGTGACCCATCCTACCCAGTCCTCACCCACAGTGGCACTAGCCCCAGGAGAGAGAGGGAGAGGGGAGAGGGAGAGGGGAGAGGTAGAGGAGGGGAGAGGTAGAGGAGGGGAGAGGAGGGGAGAGGAGGGGATGAGAGTAGAGGAAAGGAAGGAGAGGAAAGGGGAGAAGAGGGGAGAGGAGGAGAGGGGAGAGGAGGGGAGGGGAGGGGAGGGAAGGGGAGGGGAGGGGAGGGGAGGAGAGGAGAGGAGAGGAGAGGAGAGGAGAGGAGAGGAGAGGAGAGGAGAGGAGAGGAGAGGAGAGGAGAACCCCACAAAGAATATAAGTCCTGGGGCTGGAGAGTTGGCTCAGTGGTTAAGAGCACTGACTGTTCTTCCAAAGGACCTGGGTTCAATTTCCAGCAACCACATGGCAGCTCCCACATATCAGTAATTCTGGTTTTCCAATTCCTTCTTTGATGATTTTGTTATTTCTAGATAGTAAAGCTAATGATTTTGTTATCTGGCAACTGGCTTATGAGATGTAAGAGTTTTCTGGTGGTCTTTGGGTTGTTCATTGCTGACCTTCTTCCCCCCTCCACACGTCTATTGTTTTCATTCGTTTGGATGACTTTTCCCTCTAGGGGTCCGGGTTGAATTCATTTGCTGTGTCAGCTCTCGGGTTGGTGCCCATTTTTACCAGAGCACTTTGGAAATCATCATTCGGGATTTTACTTGCTGCAGTGCCTTTGAATCCCACAGCTGAGTGATAGTCTCGGAGGAGCGGAGTTCTCTGGCTGGTCCATATTTCTTGCCTTTCCATGCTGTGGTTTCTACGTCTGTTGGTTTGCCTCTCTCTCCTTGGTTGAGGGATTTTCTTCCCAAGCAGACTGCTCTTGAAGGGTCAGTCTCAGGTATCACTCAGCAAGGGGGCCACAAACTACCATAGCATTGGTAGCCTTGAACCATTCCTAATACAGAAACACATTTGGAAGTCCACGCTTCGGAGGCTGAGCCTGTCTAGCAGGCCTGCACACTTCAGTTTGCTGGTGTCTGTCCTGTCTGCTCTCCACAGCTGCCCCTCCAAGTCTTTCCTCAATCTTGAGACATTGTTAAATAGTCTTGTCTACTGACCCACCTACTGGAGAATCATTGTCACATACAAATTCATAACTGAGGTTTGTGGGTGCTGTGCGCTTCTCCGAAGGGTAGCACTGTGTTAGGTTTCCCTTTCGGAAGCAGCCTCAGTTTCCCCCCTGAAACCCAGGGAACTGCACAGTCCACTCTGTTAATCTGCGTTCTTTCCAGTCTTTTCCTTTCTTCTCCCACGTCTGTCTTTGGGATGAAGCCCATTTTTTTCCTTACTGTTCCTGTCTCTTTTACCTGCTTACAGAGAAGTGGTTCTCTAGCCTGCCACCTTAACCAGGAAGTCTACAGTAGGGTGAGGGTTCTTGCCCATTTTCTCAGTGCCCGGAGCACGGACACCATGCTGCATCTTTGTCTCCTGTTAGGTCACTGTTGTGGTGACCCGGAACCTGAGCATGCAGCATTGCCTCATATGGCAGGAGCTCAGCTGGTCAAGACACATCGCTGATGCCTCAAGAGAATTCTTTCCATTTCCTTTAGAGTCTAAGAAACACCAGCAAAGGGGAAATCTTTTCTTTTTCATTAAAGTTAAGTCAAGGCGTAACTAAATTACTTTCAGAACAAATGAAAGGCTTTTAACAAATAACATTATATTCAAGTAACTTCAAGATCCAAGCATAATATGATTAGGAAAGAAAGCTTTTGGGACGTGGTTGGTAGAGTGTGATATGAAGAAGCCTCTAGAATCTTGTATAAAGAATAGAAATCCCCTCCATACCGTATCCTAACAGCACTGGCTTCTAGGGTGAAGCACCTTCATGTTTTCTATATCCCTGTCAGAACCGGCTAGCCCTCTAGTGAAAGAAGCCAGCCATGGACATCTCCCAGGGAAGTGCCTCCTTCCCTTCTTTCTTATTTGGTGATTTTCTTCATTCTCACAAGTAGCCAAGACATGGCTGAGTAAGGACCAGGATATACTCCTTTCCTGTCTGCAAGCCACCTTCCCCTGCCAGTTCCCACCAGAGCCAGGTGCCCCACCCCATTCTCCAGAGAGGACCTCAGCTTTGACAGGATTTCCCACCATCTTACTGTCTGGCCTCCTCCCTCTTCCTGCAATACAAGGAACGCTGAGACCAAAGCTTAGCCCTCTCCGGGCTCCGTGGCAGCATCTATGGCTGTCACACTTAGTTGGGTGTGCGTACCCACCTCTGGACCCTGGGACGTAGGAAGAGAATTTCTAGCCTTTATCAGGACGGGGTGGCTCCGGCCCTGGCTTCTGTTGCTTTTCTTCGGTTCTCCTGGAGATTCTGCTGGCCCACCATGGTCTCCTTCCACCAGGCAGGCCATGAGCTGGCACAAGTCCTACCTATCCCGTCATACAAGGTGCTAAGACCTAGTAAGCCCTGGTTACTTCCACTATTGGGCAGGTGAGGCTCCTGGGCCCCAGTGCACTTTGACCCTGATTGGTCTCTGAGTTCTTCCCTTCTGTGGTTCTTGAGTTCTCCAACAAGAGCCATTGTTATCTGCATCTCACCTGATTGGAATTTCACATTCTAGAAATGAATGAGCTGTTTCACTCTGGAAGGGGAAGGAAGTCAGATTACTCATTCTGGCTCTTGAAGTTTGGGTTTTGTTTTTTGGTGGTGGTGGTGGTGGTGGTGGTTTTTTTTTTTCTTTCTGAATCCAAAAATTCTTTACTTAGGAAGTGTAAGCAATTAAGAGTAGAGTTGAGCTTCCCTTGTTGTTTCAGGCCTGAAGTTCTAGTTACCTGAGAGACTGAGGCAGGGGGATTACAAGTCCCAGGCTTATCTGAGCTACAGAGTGAATTCAGTGCCAGTCTGGATGCCATGGTAGATCCTGTCTGAAAATAAATAGACAAAAAACAGGCTAGAACTAGAAATCAGTGCAGTTGCCTGGCTTATGGGAGACCATAGATTCCATCCCAGGCACTGGGAAAACCAAACTAAACCAATCCATGAGAATACGGTAGAATCTTGCCAGAAAGTTCTAGAATAAGGCACAACTGAACTGCAGTACTATTTGAAACCGCTGTAATTTCTCTTGAGTGAGTGACATCTGACCTTTGGGCTACCTGCTGCCATTCCCTATGAAAGTGACAGGCAGACAGACAGATCGACAGACAGACCAGTTTTTGGTTTTTTGGGCTTTTTGTTTGTTTGTTTGTTTTGCTTTTTCGATACAAGGTTTCTCTGTAGTTTTGGATCCTGTCCTGGAACTCACTCTGTAGACCAGGCTGGCCTCAAGTTCACAGAGCTCCACCTGCCTCTGCCTTCCTAGTGCTGGGATTAAAGGTGCGTCGTGCCACCATTGCCCAGTTAGCAGACCAATTTTTAAAAATTGTCTTTTTTTTTTTGTCTTTTCTATGGTCTCTTCAAGGAGGACCACTGACACACCCCAGGTTTTCCCTCCTCCGGTTTGCCCATGGCCAGACAACATCTCTATCTTCCAGTCGGGGCTTCCTCTTCATTAGGTTAACCCTGAGTCACTCAGGGTAAAGACAGAGTCAGGCTTTGTGACCTCTCACCTTTTCAGACCTTGTTCCTGTATTCATTTCATGAGTTAAAAGGCCCAAAACGCTTGGGATGTGGTTCACACGCCCCACACAGACAGACAGTGTTCATCTGAAAATACCCCATCTCTGTTGCCTCAGGATTTGTGGCGAGGGGGTGGGGGTGTCCCATGACACCTTTTCTTTTTAACACTGTGCTAAAACACACAGTGTGAAATTACCATCTTGATCTCTGCAGTGGGAAGCCTGCATGCTAGGAGGAAAAAAATCTTCTCAACCTGTGCTACCTATAATGGAGGCTGAGGAGAGAGGAGGAGGAAGAGTTGGTCCAAGAAAAAAGGCTCCTGTCCTCCCAGGCTTAGGCATGGGACCTAGGGGCTTTGTGTAGACAGAAACAGAGACAGGGATACACAGACACCCTCTGCCAAGTTGCCCAGTTGGTGTCTAATGCGGCAGTGAAGCCTGACTCAAAAGGTACCAGAGGGAAAGAAAGGGCAAAAGATGTGTCCTGGGCAGAACCCAAATGGCTGAGGCCTTTTGTTCAGAATCACAGTGCTAATCTGTGTGTTGAGTGCCAAAAGCACATCTATCAAAAATGTGCGCTCCAAGTCAGCCAGAGACATTCATTCTTCTCCAGTGGTTCTGCTTGATTTGAATTGCCATGCTCAGAACTACTGGGGCAGGCAGACATTGGCTTATCTGCAGAGTCAAGCTAATGCAAAAGATGCTTCAACTGCAAGACAGCGTGCCAAAGTCTTCCCATTTCATAGCCTGCATTTTTTTTTCCTTGAGCGGCAGACCCAGAGGAGAGCGGGCACATGGCCAGTAAGCACACTGGGCTGAGGGAGCTCTGTCCTCAGAGTCCCAGAGGTTGCCCAACGGCCTCCATGATGCTGCTGGAAATTCAGCCTAATGGTCATTAGGGGTGAGAATGTGGGAAGTAGAGGCTGACTAGATGGCTAAATCTGTCAAGTTCTTGCCATGCGAGCGTAAGGACCTAAGTTCAAACCTCAGAAGCAACATTAAAAAGCCAACCAAGGTGTTTGCATTCCTGTAATCTCGATGCTGGGGAAGTAGAGACAGGCAGGTCTCCGGGGCTAGCTCACTGGCCAGTCTAGGAGAATCTGTGAGCTCCGGGATCAGGGAACTTCGTAGTCTCAGACAATAAGGTGGAAAACAATCAAGAAGGGCACCTGCCATCTACATCTGACCGACATTCACGCACACACACACACACACACACACACACACACACACACACTGTGGAAAGCTGACCACTGTCCCAATGGCACCCAATGGGGATGGCCAGACTCACTCCTTCTGAGACCCATCCACCAAGCTGATGGTGTGGACGGAACAAAGGAGCCTACCCTAGAAGACACTTCATTCCACTCAGTGTGGTCCCTGACGAGAAGGGAAATCAGAGTGCCCAGAGGAGCCATGGTCCTTCCCCGAATGCACAAATACCAAACCAGAAGCGGTCCTCACCCCTGGCTGGAGGTCGGAAACGCAGCAGGAGCACACACACTGCCCCATCAACGCTCCACATCCCATTCAGAGGTCAGTGTGCAACCCAGGACTTTGCTTTTCTGACTCTGAGGATGCTACAGTTTGGGGACCACGGTGTAGACAACTAACTAGCCTGAAACACAGGATCTTAGGCACCCTGGAAGCCATCTGTGGGACTCAGGTTTGCCTGTGGTTGGTCTGTCTGGGAACCAGTAGCATATGTAGCTGACAACCTTGGAGAAACGCTCTGAGTAGCCCGCCAGCTTGCATGCCTACAGGTAAGCGTTAGGAATGGCTGCCAGGAAGGTCATTTTCCTCTGCTTACCTACAAGAAGGCAAAGGAATTGCTGTTCTGCAAAACTCTTAGCTTTGTATATGAGGGCCTGAACCCCGAGGGCAGCTCACAAGTGTGGCCCTGATCTGCACTAAAGACTGGAAAAGAGAACGATACTGGATATGGCTTATGGCGCCTGTGGGAATGAGCTTTCCCACACAGTCGGCCTTCACCATCACTTTAAACAAAGTTGAGGCTGGAGGTATTGAGGAGAATCTGAGATCAGCCACCCTTGAATAATCATTTAGAGCAGATTATGGGAAACCGAAAGCTACACCAGGCTTCAAAGGTGTTCCTAGAAGTCCAGAGTTGCTGGAAGCTCCTTCCTTTGAAGTGAGCCTGGCAGCCAGAGCCCCGTCCCACCCCACCCCCACACAAGCCCTCCTCCATTGCTCTCTGCAGATTTTGCTGATTGTTTCCAATCCCGGTGGTCAGTCCTGTGCATTAGTCTATAGCTGACATCTCTGTCCAGTGTCAGCAAAATTTCAGCCACATCTTAACAGGTTCAGATAAAAATAAAATACCAAGATGGTTCACATAGGTGTCTCCAGTAGAAATCACCCTGGGAGTCACCTGAGTCAAGGCAGACAAGAGAACATGGGAAGCCCTGTGTCTTGGTACTTCCTCACAGACACCTCGTTTGGCTGCCTGTGCCCACACCTAATCTGGACCCTTGTCGCCTGTAGCCTCCGCCCCTCCTTCAAAGTTTGGGATTTCCACATTGTCTCCTGAGAAGGGAGCACCAGTTCTTCTGTACCACAAGCGTGTCCCTTCGCAGAACCTTTCTGTATGTCTAGGTCCAGGTTGCAAGGGTCACACCGGGCTCCATCTGCTACCCCTGCCGCCTCTCCTGCTGTCAGCCTTTGTTCTCCTCTGGGAGAGGACTTTAGAATCCTCCCAGAGCGCGTGGCCAAAAGGATTCCATTCAGAACTGTAGGGGAAGCCCTCTGCGGGACTTGGTGTAGGATAACCACCTCCCCAAAGGCTCTGGTTACCACACTTCCTCTCCAGTCGTCCCTGCCCCCTCTCTCACTGCTTTGGCCCTCAGCTGCCTCCTGTCAGTGGCTGTGAAGCAGCTCCTCTCTATTGGCGTCCCTGCCTCCCTGAGCCATGGAACCTGGGACGGTCATTCCCAAAGGTTTTCAGTAAGAAGCAGCTCTGGCCACAGACCTGTTAAAGCTATCTCACATCTCCATGCTGATCCGCTTGGCAGCTGAGAAGAACACTCAGCTTGACTGTTGAGCTGCGTCTGAAGACCGTGGACGCCCTGACCCTCTTCAAATAAAGGGTCTTGGCTGTGTGTAAGAGTAACTTGCGCCTGGCTCTATTTGAGGTATCTACCTAAGGCTCAGGAATGCCGACCTCACACCGACCACATGGTCCTCTGCCAGATTCCCAGTGCTCCTATCCCTCCTCACCCTGGCCACAAAGCTGGAGCCGGGTGACCTGGCCCTCTACTGACCCGCTGCCCACTGGATCCCCGGCCTCAGGTCTCACACCTCCCCACAGAGAGCACACACCACAGTTGCCCTGGGCTTTCATCACCGGCTATGCAGAACCAGGCCACCTCCCTGTCAGCCCTCCTGGTATATCAAGCCTCAGCATCATCACATCCTTGAGACAAATTCACAGCTAAGCCTTGTCTCTCAAAGGCTAGGCAGGGTGACCCTCTCTCACACTCCCAGCTGGCTTTTCTGAGTGTGTCTCCCCACAGGGAAGAGGTCAAGGGGGTGTTGGAATGAAAAACAAAGAAATCCAGTTTGAAGTCACTGGCTTGTGTTGTTTTAAGAGAAGAATTTATGCTGTGGGGTGTCAGTGAAGCATTAACCACCCCCCAGCTCCCTACAGAGGCCTCCTGCTGTGACCCACACCCCAAGAATTCTGTCCCTGTGATCAGTTACAGTCATGCCCTTCAAAGTTGTGAACATAAACATCGTCATAGTTCCTCAGCCACTTGGACAACATGATTAGAAAGATTAGAAAAGTCAGACATGCACTTTCTACTTTCCTGGGGTTTTGCTTTAGCAGCATAGTAAACGTGTGGAATGGCTGTTGCGTGATGCTGAGAGCTATTGATTAGAATCAAATTCTGAAGACCTCGCTCGTATAGACTTGACCCAAGTGACGTGGGCTCAGTCAGCAAAAAGGAGTCTTGAGCTGATCCTCTGTGAAGCTCATCAGAATATTCTTTTTGGTATTGTTCTTCTTTGTTTGTCTTTTGAGACAGGGTTTCACTGAGTAGCCCCTGGCTATCCTAGAACTCACTCTGTAGGTTGTCCTCAAACTCAGAGATCCGCTTGCCTCTGCCAGAATTAGAGGTGTGTGCCACCATGCCCAGCTCATCTGAATACTCAGGAAAACCTCAGGACCCTGCAAAGTATTGTGATGGGAACACTCACTGTTATCAACTGGTGTGGTCTACTTGCTTGGACCACCCTGAAGAGCCTGGCTTAACACCACGGTGTCTTAGCTAGCCATGAGTTGTTGGAAATCAGTGGTAGAGTCTAGAATAACTAGAATCCACAAGCTGATGGGGTGGGGGTATGGCTTCATGCCTAGAATCCACCAGCAAGGACCTGGAGGTCATGGCTGGGTAGTAGATGACCTGCTTATGTACATAAGGTTCCAGGGGGGCTGGAGAGATGGCTCAGAGGGTAAGAACACTGGCTGTTCTTCTAGAGGTCCCGAGTTCAATTCCCAGCAACCACATGGTGGCTCACAACCATCTGTAATGAGACCTTGTGCCTTCCTTGCTAGCAGTACATTGTATGCTTAGTAAATAGATAGATAGATAGATAGATAGATAGATAGATAGATAGATAGATAGATAAGGTTCCATATTCAGTCCAGCAAGTCGACAATCCCTTCTCCTAACACGCCTGCCCAACACACACACACACACACACACACACACACACACCTTAAAATCTGTCCCTCCTTGTGGAGTTCACGTCCTATCTGACTCATCTAATCCTCCCATAGGTAAACTAGAGCATTATTTTAACCTAGCTTCTTGCTGAAGAAGCACCAACCCATGCCGGTCTCATTCAGCTCAGTATGGTACCTAGAGACCTGTCTCTGTGAGCATCTTACTGCTATTTCTTGACTTGCTTTTATATGAAATATGGGAATAAAACACCAGGATGTCACCAAAAGTGGTGCTATGGTGACCTCGGTAGCTACTCTGTGTGTTGAACTTCGAGCCACAATACCAAGGGCAGGAAGAATGTTCTCTGTGAAGAGTCCTTCATATGTAGGACATCTCAGAGCCAAACTGGACCTAGATTGACAAGCCCAAACTTTTCCTGAAGTTGGAAACTAGAGAGGTAGAGCACACACACCAGGGCCTGGAAGAACAGACACACCAAGCCCTTCTTAGTCCATGTTAGCTTGATAAATGAATGTTTCCCATGTAATTCCTCTAATTAAGTCATTTTCCATATTAGATCATTTGGGGATAAATTACGTGATTCACTGAGTCTAAAATTCTGTTTTGGAAGCAGTGAGCAGAACGCTCCCCTAGCCAAAACTCATAGACTTTGGTAGAACTGATCTGTGCCATGAACTTCATACCTCTTGGAGGTCCCCATATGTAGCAAAAATAGATAAATAAATAAACATGTATTCTTTTATTTTAGCGTAGTGTGTTATCTTCATAACCAGCTCAAAAAATAAGACATAGTCAGTCACTACGATAGCAGAAGGAAACCAAACGGTGACATTTAGACTGTTGAGCAAATGACTTATTTCTTTAATCCCTGGAATATTATGTTTTAAATGAAAATGTTTTTAAAGGTTTCAGTTGACATCAGGCATGACCACAGCTCCTCTTGTATTCTAAATGTGAAAACTGACCCCATGCCCACCATTTCCCTGAATCAGCGTTGTACAAAGAGTGTTTCTTCTGTGTGGCCTGAGACAGGAGCAGCCTCCCTTTCCAGAGAGGAAGAGGAGACAGAAGCCTCGGCCCTGCCAGGTGCCTCCGGCCTCTGAAGAGCTAGTGCCAAAACCCTGACCCTCTTTTGCTTGAAGTGTCTGTCCCAAGCACATTATTTGTGGGTCACTTATCACTGTGTGAAGTGCTTTTGTGGGTCCCCTTGTGGTGTTTTCAATCATGACCGTGAAGAAACAGAGGATTGTAAGCAGCTGTGGTGGTCCTAGTAGGAAGGGAAAGATGCCCACTGACATCTCAGCACATGCAACAAAGTGTGTGCACATGAGTGTGTGTGCACGTGTGTGTGTATATGTGCACACACACACACACACACACACGCACTATTGGTCATTTTTAAGTGTCTTCTTTGCCTCCACCTTAGTTTTTAATCAGTCTCTTACTGTACTGTCTGGCCAGTGAGCTCTAAATCCATCTGTGTCCCTGGCTCCCCACACTGGAATTACTGACATAAATCCCAGTGCCCAGTTTTTACACAGGTCCTGAGGATCTGAACCCAGGTCCTGGTGCTTACATGGCAGACGTTTTGCCGGCTAAACTATCATCTCCCCAGTCCCTTGTCTTGAAAGCGGGTGTGACAGATGCAGTATGTGTCTGGCTTTGAGTTGAACGGCCACTGTGTGTTCTGTCTTTCACTCTTTCTAAAATGTCGATGTGGCTGGCAGTTTTACAGAGAGCTTAAGTGCTGAAGAGTTTAAGGCTTGCCGCTGCCCCTTGAACCGGGAGTGCGATCTGATTTGATTTTGACAGTCACTCTTATAGCTGCATGGCTTCACCCCAAGCAGGCTAAACAGATGAATTTTCAGCGTCAGATTGGGCACTACGCAGACAGCTGTTGTGTCAGCGATTTGAAGGGGGCGAAGTTACAGGGCAAGTATGGAAAGATACTGTGGTTCCCCAGGCCCTTTCCTTGGACGGCATCATTGTGTAGGTGTGTGGTGGGTCGGAATGAGCTGGGAGGTGGGGGTGAGAGTGGGACACTGTCCAGGGCCCAAGTTCTTCCCAGCCAGGGTGTCAGTCTGATTGGGGCAAATCCCCCTGACGTCTATTGAACCACCCAGCTGCCTGTCCCCAGCCATGGGGCAGCTCAGAGAAGAGGGCAAAACCTCCTCAGGCCACTGTTTCTGGGAGCCACTTGTGGTTCAAAGCCAAGTGCTTGGCTTTGTTTACCCAAGTGGTTCGTGAGCTCCATCCACTTGCCCTCTCAAAATCACTGCTCCCCCAAAGTCCACCCCTTTGAACTAGAGGCCCAGGTGCCTTCCCACGCTATTCTTACATTTAAGAGGGCCTGGCCTTCGCTAACACGCCTTCAGCTGAGCGCATGCGAGTTCCTCCATAGCTGTCCCCTGCCGGCTTCCTACCAGTATCCCATCAGGCTGCAGGTTTTGACCTAGTTTGGCTGACTGATTCTTCTCTAAATAGCTTGGTAATCAAGCCGCAGGCCGGCTACGAGCTTCCCCGCCACATTCCTCTGGGTGTGTCTAACATCCTTCTGACCCCTGTCTGAAATCACTCCTGGAGAAATGCTGTTTAAATAAATCCTGCGTGTCCAGATTCTCTTGGGGTCAGCTTATGTCACTGTCTTTCCATGCAGCTTTTGTTTTTCAATAAAGGAAATTTACTAGAGTGATTTTCTTCTAGAATGATCTCTGCCTTTTCCAAATTAAGAGAAGAGTTTCTACGGAGCCTAAAGTACAGCAGTAAAGAGTCAGCATGATGCCAGGCCACAGCAAAGAGGAAACTGCTGGCACCAAGAAGCCGGGCATGGTGGTTCATGTGTGTAACATCCCCAAATCCATGAGATGCATCTTTATTGTGGCAGCAAAGGAACACCATGCATGGGGGGGTAGATTAGGGTACCCCCAGTCCCCACAATTCTTTTCTGCCCAAGTTTCTATTTTTCTCATCTCAGAGATTTCCACGTTGTTGGAAAGACATGAAGAGTTCATTTCCTGTTTGTTCACCATGTCATGGTCAAATCCACCATAGGAAGATTGACCGGGACGCCATTCCTGGCCACCTTGGCCCTCCCTTAGACTGCAGGAGTGACAAAGGGACCAGGGGAGCTCACCCACCCCCTTAGCCCCATGATTGGTGTTTTAGTTTGTCTTTCTGTTGCTGTCCAAAGCAGCACACATCCACGTCTGTGCGCAGTGTGCATATGAGGCTCAGAGGCCAGCTTTCAAGAGTTGATTCTCTGCTTCCATCGTGTAGATCCCAGAAATCAAACGCAAGTCTTTGGTGCCTTCACTGTTAAACCATCTTGCTGGCCCTAACTCCTCCGTGTTAATCTAGTTCAACTTAAGGATCTCTGTATGGTTACTGCGTTTCCCAAATTGTTTGCTGTTAGATTTTTACCATGGGTTCTGATATGTTTTCCTAATATGAAATTGTGTATCTAAAATGACGATGACTTTACTACTCTTTAGTTCACGGACTTTTTTTTTTCTTGTCTTACTGCATTGGCTACAGCATCTTGGCCATATTAAATCAGACTTCTCTAGTAGACTTGAAGGTGGGCATTAAAATCTTTTCTGAGCAGAGGTTTTCTGGAGCCCTTCCAAGTAGAAAGTGCCTTGGAAAACAGTTAGTTCTCTAAGTCTTTCTGCCTCTAGGTTGGGTCAGAGATTCACATACAGAGAGACATCCTAGGGACATATTGGCACCAACATAAGCCAATGTTTCATGCCTGCTACCATGAAGAATGTGACAGCTCCCTTCTCAGGGCACTTTCCAACAGAACATGTCCTCTCCTTTCGTCCTGAACGTTGATTGTGTCTTATGGTCTCCCCCAGAGCAAGCATAATTTACAGAAGACAGGAAATGAGCTCACAATATACGGATTTACAGAGTCTTTAGCGTGAACTTTCCACAGAATAATCACTTTCTCTCTCCGTGCTGTAGCGTGCTGGCCTTGAAAGTTTGACTGTGGAAGGTCACCAGGGACTCCTTCCGGTATTAGCTGGCTTTCTGAGCAATTGGTTTATGTCAGCATGTTTCCGACGTCAGCAGGAGTCTCAAGGGTGTCGCTGGCTTTTGGGAACAGGGGTGCCCGCTGCCAAGCTCAGTCAGAGGTCTTCACCACCTAAACACACAGTGATATTTCTAGAAGTTCTATTCCAATGGTAGTTACATTGGTCAGGGAGGCAAGCAAGAAGTGGGTGTGGGAGGCAGCGTAGCCTATTGAGGGCTTGCAGGGTGGGCTTCTGGAATGGGTCCCACGTGGAATGACTGGGTCCCTAACTATCCTAACTGTAGGTGCCACTTGTGAACACCTCCCTGCCTATTCTTGTTTTACTTATCTGGCCTTGCCACTAGGCAGAAATGTTTCACGGAACCAGCTTCTTGTTAGTATAAAAGCATAGCTGCTTCAGTCTCCGAGTTCTTAAAAGGCATCATAGCTTTCTCCTTGCCCATCTGGGACCTCGTGTCCTTCCCACATTCAGCCCTGCAGAATCCTGAGTCTTCCACAGGTGTGCAGTGGCTCTCAACCCTGCTGCGCATCTACACGCAACTTTGTGCCTACAGCCTCCCGCACCTTCCCCAATCTCTCCACAGGGGCAGCTTCATGTGGTACCTTTTCTTCTTGAGCACCAGACCAATAAGTCCATCTAACAGCCGCAAGCTTCTGAGTCCTGGGGAGGGATGGTCCACAGCCTGGGGTCCTGTCTCGCTTCACTACCCCACAGTACACAGTACCTGTGGGCTCATGAGCACTGTATTCCTGAATGCCTTTGCCGTGTTCTGTGCCTGGATTTGGGCCTTCGGCAGTCACAGCTGCTTCTCTGCATAGTTCTGACTATAAATAATTATATTGTTCTGTTCTAAGACAAGTTCTTATCAAGACGGAGGCCCTAGACTAAGTGATTCAGGCGCATGCCCTCAAGTTACCTCCCCTGCGGCCATAGGAAGTAGGAACACTGTCCCCATTCAACTCACCAGGAAACCAGGCCCAGAAAGTTAAGTTGATGGTGCCAGGTATCAGTCAAGCTGCCTGGTTCCAATGCTTCTCCTACAGTGGCAGTGTTTGGTGACACAGTGAGGAACAGGATATATGCAACATGCATAAATGCCTGAACTCAGAGCCCTAGGGTGATATTTGTGGCATAAATACAGCTGGCCTCTATGGAGCTGGATTGCATGTGTTATGTGCCTGAGCTATAAAGTGCATTTCCTTGGAAGCCAATCAAGAGCATTGACTCTTAAATGTGAGATTCTAAAGAGACTGGGATTTTGGAGCACTTGATGTTGTCGTTGGCTTGTCAGTCACAGCAAGCTCTGCTGTGCTTAGCTGTCCCTGTGAGTCTTGTTGCTATGCGCACATCAGAAGGTACTAGAACTATGTGCCAAGGATCCTGTCCCAAATCCTTTCTCCTGGACCACACAGCATAGATCAGCACAGGAGGGCAAATTCATGGCTATGCCCACTTCTGAGAGCAGCTTCCATTCTCAAGCAGAGAAGAATTCCGTTTCCTCTCTATCTGCCATGGCATCCACAACACGCATTTGAGATGCTTATCAGCTAAACAAACTCACTCCCTGCCAGGTAGATGTGTAATCTAGGAAGCCTGGACAGAAACCGGAGTGTAGACTACTGTGAGGATGGTCGGGAAAATCCCAGAGCATCCCTGCAATAAATGCCAGGCAGGCATCATGTGTGAGCGGTTGACTAAGAAAACAAGTTGGTTGTAGGAGGATGGTGGAGGCTAAGAAAATAAGAGGGAGACGTCTTCCAGAGTGTCACCCAAGCACTCTGTTCCCAAAAGACATGTGACAGGAAGGTCAGAGGCCAGTGACAGAGAGTCCTCTGCTCACATTGGACCGGCTCCACAGACAGCAGCTACCTGCCCATTCTCCAGATGCAAACCACTAGAGTTCTCTTTCTGGCACTCTTTAGTTCTCTGGTGTCTCGGGTGATGGATGAGTTCCTGGTTCTGTCCTACACTGTGCTCTCTGGTTCACCCCCATGGCTGTCACCAGGGCTTTGGCCCACATCTCCAAGAGGAGTGACATGTACCCTTGAAGAAGAAGAAAAATCTAGGAAGGATTTTTGTTTCTCTTTTAAGATATGATTTCAAATATGAGATATGTGTAGTCTAAGACTGGCTTTGGGCTTGTGACTCTCCCACCTCTGCCTCTCCAGGGCTGGGTGTTGAGTCAACATTATTATACACACTTCTCTTCTGAGGAATTTAAAGTACTTGATTGGTGGATCCTAACTCCCTGTCATTATAACATGTTTAAGAAGTAAGGATGGGGAAGAGGTAACTTTGGAAAGCAAACTTCAAAGGTTACCATGAAAGCGTAGCCGTCTGCCCACTTGTGTTGGACTCTTTATTCTTCCGGTGGCAACACAACTCTCACTCTTGCCCCCAGATGGTCACGGGACTGTGTCCCTTCCCATCAGCCTACAGCTGCTTGCGTCTGTATATGTTCCCAGACAGTTTGGGATTTTTTTTAATTAACTTTTTTTTTTTCCTCCGGGCCATTCTGAATTATTTTCTCCACTATTCTGGAACATTGATGCCAAGAATTAAGAGTTGACCATTTCCTCTTTTCCTGGAAAATATTCTAATGACTCTCTGATAATATGTTTGATTGTGTGTCTCGGGCATAGCCAACACTTCATGAACATGTGGGGAGCTCTAACGATGCCACACTCAGGGGGGCTGAGTATAATGGTGCTATTCATGCGGACAGATGAATAAAAAAGTGGGAAGTGAATATCAAAATGAAGCTGAACAAGCAAGTTTTTATGGGGTCCTTAAAACAGATTGCACTTTGGAGAGTGCCCGCAGAGGCTGGCACAGTGGCTGGACTCATTGGAACTGTTGGTGCCAGCTTGGGCTGGCTTCTGCTGCCTGTCTTTTCTTCTGATCCCAGTGACCACCAGCCAGGTCAGTCTGATTATACCCACAGAGCACTGTGTCCCACTGACAAGGAGACAGGCAGCTGCTATGTGTCCTGGAGAAGACAGGTCTTCTCCTGTCTTCATCCAGGCTCCCTAGAGGAACACAGCAAGGAGCGCATCCTTCTGAGAGCCTCGGGCCTCACTCCAGCACTGCCTGGGTCTGGGACCCCAGTTTCTCAGCGTCAGTGCCATCAGGAGCCTTGAGCAGAGGAGGATTAGCTCCCACTGTAAGTGGTGGACTGGTGTGTAGGACTTCACACCCGGCAGTGGTGTTGGCCTCTGCTTGCTTCCCTCAGACCCGCTTCTGGCTCCTCTGCCAGTTGCAACAGAAGTTTCAATGTGCATGGGAGCAGAAGTCGTATGTGCATGGTGCACGGAAGCCCTGCAGTGTGTGCTCAGGGGACACGGGGCGTCCCCATCAGTGTTCAGAGCAGCTTAGGAAAAGCCAAACATTCATCTATCAAGATTAGAGTGTTGGAGCACATACCAGAGACAGGTCCCGAGTTCATGCTCAGCATCCGTACTTAACTGAAGTTTTGGCACTCAGATGCGACCATTAGAGAACATGCTTCTCAAGTAGGCATCGTGGTAGCAAAGCTCTTGAGCTACTGTTCTTTTAAAAAAAAAAAAAACTTTATTTAACTTTATTTCATGCGCATTGGTATAATGATGTCAGATTCTCTTGAACTGGAGCTACAGACAGCTGCGAGCTGCCATGTGGGTGCTGGGAATTGAACCCAGGTCCTCTGGAGGAGCAGTCAGTGCTCTTAACTACTGAGCCATCTCACCAGCCCCTGGAGCTACTGCTCTTTGGGGCTCTAGAACTAGAAGAAACTCTTTCAAAAAAAACTCTACCTTTGGTTAGGAATTTGCTACTAAATTATCCTGAACTGATTTTTAAATAAACACCTAAGCCAGTCAGAGGGCAGAACCGTAGGACTTGTCCACCATGAACTGCAAAAGGAGCGAGATGCCGTGGGAAACAGATGATGAGAAGAGGGGACACAAAACAGAGAGGATTTCCAAGAGCACCAGGGCTGCCAGGAGCTGGGGAACCAGGTTGTTCCATTAGTGCAAGACGGGAGGTGGTGTGAGTCCAGCGGCCAACACGCACGTGCTACACACACAGCCTCTCGCAGAAGCTGAGGTGGGCACTTCAGAGGTCGAGTGTGTGAGACTGGGGGCCGTGCAAGGCAGCCCTTCCTGCAGCTGAGGAAGGAGTGAGTGTATGTTGGTTCCTTCTGTGCCACTGGCCACCGTACCTGGCAGACACAGCTCTAAGGGACAGAGATTGACTTGACCTTAGTTTCAGCCTCTCGTGGTAGGAGAGACACATTCCAGGTCAGTTCACAGCAGCCAGGGCATGAGAGGGAACCTACTTACACCATAGAGAACAGGAAGTGGGAGCCAGCCTCCAACCTTCCAAGGCCTGCTCTTGGTGATCTACTTTCCCCAGAGAGGGCCCATACCCTAAAGGTTTCGCAGCAGCCTCCCAAATTAGCGCCACCAGATGGGAACCAAAGCATTTGACACATGAACCTCAGAGGGGTTTCTCAAACCCAAACCGTGGCACATTGTGTTCCTGATTTGGGAGCCTCGATTTTGCAAGGGTTCCTTGTTTTCTGTGCCCCGAAGACACAAGCTTCTCCATCCCTGTCCTGTTTGCTCTCCCCAGCCCCAGGTCCTGGCTGCTGGCCTGTAGGACAGGCTGAATAAGAAGCCAGGCTTTTGTTTGGGGCTTTGTTCTGGTCTTGAAACTGCACGGCAGTATCTGGGAGAGCTGTGTGTCCCATAAAAGGAATGAAACGGTACACTGGGGATAGGAATTGGCGACCAGGGGTTGGCAGATCTAAATCTGCCTTCACTGCTGTGGGTCAGGCCATCAGCAGCCATTAATTCATCCGCAGAGTGCCTTCAGGGTACCACCTTGCAGAGATGAGCCTGAGTCGGAGCTCAGAGGAAGTTTCTGCGTAGGAAAAAAAAATGTGAGAGTTGTTTTTTTATTTAGAATATCATTGCTTACTCCAGAGGACCAAATCTCATCACTAGGAAAAGGGTCTGAGAGGGGAGACAGCATGCAGCAGTCACTATATGTTTTCCAGCTGTAGAAGAAAGGGTTTAAAACACTTGGCGCTCAGTGGGGAGTCAGCAAAGGTGTCTACAGCAGACAGCTTTTCTGTGCCTCCAAAGCCCTGCAGGGCTCACACACCTTTGCTACTGCTGTGGAATCCCATCAGATAGTCCCGTCAGTGGTTCTCAACCTTCCTCACGCTGGGCCCTTTGATACAGTTCCTCATAGTGTGGTGACCCCCCGACCATGAAATGATTCGCTGCTACCTCATAACTGTAATTTTGGTACTGTTATGAATCCTCGTGTAAATATCTCATATGCAGGATTTCTGATATGTGACCCCCGTGGAAGGTTCAGGTGACCTCAAGGGGGTCACCACCCACAGATTGAGAACCACTGGTGTAGGTGGAAGTGCAGTCACCTCTGCCTTTACCATGTGTCTTCCGCTGTTGGCCTGAGGCACAGATGGTGAGAGAAAGGAGAGCCCATAACAGGTCTTCGCTAAGAAAGAGCTGACAGTCCCAGTGCTCAGAAGGCTGAGGCAGGAGAAGGACAGTTTGAGGAGAGTCTGGCTGGGCTATCTGGTGAGATCTTGTGCCAACAAGGCATGTGGGATGTTACTCATCTTTAACAGTCCCAAAATTGATTTTAAACTTGAGTGCTGGGGACGGAACCATATGGTTTAGATGGAGCCTGGAGCAGAATGGCCCTTCATCAGGTTTAGTGGAAGAAGAAATCAGGGAGGTCCTGGGCCCTACGGATGCTGGCCTTCTGCCCGTGTCTAGGTTATCCACACTTATTCAGATAGTCAGAGACTGAATGATGGCTAGGGTGCATTAGTGTATACCAGTAGTGGGTTGGGGTTAAGTCTGTAGAGCAGTAATCCTGTGTGCAGTGATTGGCTTTGTCTGTGATGACACCGTAAGAGTGGCTGGGTCCTGGGAGGGAAGGAGAGGTTGGTAGTAAGATGGTTTCATAACTCCTGAGTGTGCAGACCTCTAGACCAGGAGTCCCCAAATGTCACAGGCAGTCCAGGCTATAGATCAACTCAGTGTGGCTGCACCTCAACCAGCAACCATCCTGGTAAATCGTCTACTGTCTGTCAAAGGCATCTTATTCTGAAGATGTAAAGAAACAGAATGAGAACGGGGCCAGGGAGCCTTGAGACCTCTGGGAATGCAAAAAGCCGGGAGTCCGTGCTGACTCCTCTAGAGAAAGGATGGGGTGTGTCTGTCCCATAGTCCACCCTGGCATCCTTCTGTGACACAGTGCTCTGGTCCCTGGAGCGGCATGGTCCCAAGGGTTCTTCACCACCAGCACCCCAGGAACCAGTCCAGTCCTTAAGACAATTCCAGCAGAAAGCAGAGACCCTCTGTGAGTCTCAGGGTGCTTTGTCACAGCTAGCTGGAAAGGGACAAAGAAAACTGAAGAAGGTCTTTTTTAGGGGGGTCTCCCTGTGGCCTGAACTGTTAAGACACCCAGAAGCCTGTCCAGCATGTACACCACGCACATCCTCTGGTCTCCCTGGGTTGTCTACTGTGTGATCTCAGGGGCACCACTGGCACAGACATCAAAGGACTTTGGCCTTTCATCTGCCTAGGGTGTTTGGGGGTTGCTATTGAGCAAAGGAAAAATTGTCCATTAAGGGAAAGGCCGAAGCATATGTACGGAGGTCAGGCAGGCTCACCCAGCCTGGACATTTATGGTATGTGAGAGAGCTGCAGTTCCTGGCAGTGGCTTCCTCCCTGGGTGGAGATTTGGGTGAAAGGAAGCGCTGAATCATGACAAGGTCAGGGTCAGGAAGGAGGCAGGAGAGACCTACCAAGGACCAGCTCCGTTGAAGGGACAGTGACGTCACCGCCTAAAAGGCAGAGCCCAGCCCAGAGCCGGTCCAAGCCAAACTCATACTACGTCTGTTAGGAGAATCCCTCAGACATAGTCAGGCCGATTCCCCTCCATCTGCACCCTCCACACCAACCCCCTAAAGCACTGTGTCTTCTGCTTGGTGACATGGTGTCTCTGCAGTCCACATGTCTCTGTGCTGGGACTCTTGGCTAGAAAGTGACACGACCCAAGCCCAAAGAATACCAGCTTGGATAAGTGAGCAATGCCTGGCATGCAGGAGGGACTGGACACTTGACTGAAGCAGTAAAATTGATCCGGACAATGCAGAGTCACCCTGTCCCCTGTGCTGGTGTCTGTCTGCCTCTGTAGCCTCTCCTGCTGCTCGTGGGCAGCTCGTGGGTTTGGTTCAGGTGAACTGTGAATGTTGCCCCTGGGACAATGCCAGGGACCTGTGTGCTTTTAGCTCCCTGAGGGTAACACTGGTGGTGGTTTCCAATGGGCAAGCAAGAATTCCCAGTTTGAAGGGATGGTCGCTTGATGGTAGGGCACTTGTCTGGCAGACGCAAGACCCTGGGTTCGAAATCCACCAGATGAAACTGCTCTGAGAACCCCTCCTCCTCCTCCTCCTCCTCCTCCTCCTCCTCCTCCTCCCTCCCGGGCTGGAGGTGTTTGAAGTTTATCAGTTTCCTCTTGCTTCCAGGTCTGCCGCTGCCAGGGGTGACATTTCCTGGCTTTTGTGGGACTGTGGTTCAGACTCTGTTTTGAAAGGACAGGAACATAATAAAAACGGATATGAAAGAAGGGCCAGATGACATCACTTAGAATATCTGAGGAAGTCCACTCTTGGATGTTTACAGACCCAGCATGTTAGTTGTTTGTGTTTGATAAGGGGACTTTGGATACAGAGAACCGCTCAGTATTCATGAATTTTTAGCTTGGGCTCATAGCAATACACAGAAAATAGGGGTATTGGCTTGGGTCCCCAAAGTCCCTGACTCATTAGTTGACCTTACGGACAAGGTTCAGCAATTAAGCCACACAAGCCGTGCTTGATCCAAATTCCTTTTCTTAAGAAAGAAAAAAACCAAGAGGCCTATTTATTAGGGATAAATCAACATGGTAAATGTTTCTCAACGTCTTACTCCAGAGAAAACAATAGTACGTGGTCCTTAAGATGAAGATACTGCCTCTCTCATGTTAATCGCATTAGCTATTTAAAAATTAGACTCGTGAGTGTTATATGCAGGCCATTGGATGAAGGATTAAAGCATCCCCCTGTTTCCATAAACAGTATGCTCTCTGGATAATCGAAATGTCACCTACTCTGAACTCTGGGCACCAAATGGCCTGGCCTGGCCCCTCAGTGGGTGGGAATAAACAAAGATCAAGGCTTGAACAAGGAGGCCTCCTGCCTCAGCCAGCCCTGCCCAGGCACTCTCTTGGGTTCCTCTCCTTTCAGGCTCATGGCAGGATGATAATTTCTGTGTCCCTTCAATGCGGAACCTGGAGGACAAGGCTGTTGGGCTGGTATGAGATGGACCAACTGGACACCCCAGGAAGGTCAAAGACTCCAGGCAGCTGGTGATCCTGGAGGCCTCCTTTGTAGGCAAGGCCCCTCTTTGAGAATATGAAGCTGGAAAAATCACCCGTGTCCACATATCAGTTCAGGAGAGTAGACGGAAAGGGCTTCTGGAGTTTCACAACCCCAGTGCAGACCGTCTCAACACAGGCTGATTCCTGAAAATGGGCGTTTGCGCTCTGAACAGACCCCGTCAGTAGGGTCAGCAGTCCAAGCTTGGTCTAAGCCAACCCGGGGCCAAGTCAGTGTATAGAATAACACTGAGATCTAGGGAAGCATCCAGTGAGGATTAAAGCCAGCTGAGCCCTCTACAGGGAGGTGAGGGGGCGAAGAGAATAGGAATCAGAGGTGACCGTGGAGATGGCTGAGTCGTGGTAAGTGCCTGCAATCCCAGTGCTGGGGAAGGGGAGACAGGAGAACCCTTGGTCCTCCCCACAGAGCAGTCTAGCAGGACTGGTAAGTCCCTGGGTCAGGGAGAGACCCTGTCTCAAACCCTTAAGTAGAGAGTGGTTGAGAAAGACATCAACATCGATCAGTCTCTGTCCTGCATGGAAACATGCAAGCACATTCACATACACCTGCATATACATGTACACACAATGATTAGCAGAGCGTATGAGCCGACAGTTCATGCAGCAACAGCAGCATGCTGCACACACTGGGCATGTCTGATGGGCATGCTCGCCTCGGCCCCGAGACCCTCCCTCCTACCATTCACAGCAGACTATCCACAGACCTTCCAGTTTAATGAGCAGACGCTAAAGAGTATGAGGTCACGACAAAGGAATCCTGAGTCATTACTCATGTGTGAAGTCATACGCATGCCCTTCCAAACACCACCAGGGCTGATGACCTTGGCCAAGTATAAACAGGAGAAAAGGCAGGCACTACATCTCAGAAGCCAGGCAAGCAGGTGCTTCCAACAGCTACGCTGCTGGTATCAGAACTCTACCAGTGCCGGGGCTGGTGACACACACAGGGTTTGTAAGGTGAAGCTGTGCATATCAGAAACACAGCCTGCCCAGGCAGGGCCTCTGCCATTCCTTACATGCCAATACAAACCAAGGCACTCCGTGCCTGGACCAGTCTCCAGTGCACGGAACAGAGATGTTATTGTATTGTGTGAAGTGTGGCTCAGTCTCTCCCGGTCTGTTCTTCTCAGATCTTTCGCAAAAGGTATGGCCAGAGGGTAGTGAACCACGCTCACCACTCAGGCGTATTTCTCAAGAAGAAAACAGCTTCAAGGATGGACCCACTTCTCTTTTATGAGCTGTGTTAAGTATTTGCTTCAGACCCATATGCCAACACCAACATGCACATTTTCACTCCTGGCCCGAGAACACTAAGAGCTGACATGCTGTATAAATCATTAGAATTTAGTGTAGGTCGGCTGTGAGCTAATGCCTGCATTAAATGGGGTCTCGGAAGACTGTGTCTCTCTGGCTGACCAGCACATGTAAAGGATAGCATAACTGTTTAAGAACATTTATTCTGGATCTAGTATGTGACCCTGCTGAGAGAGACATCTTCTACCTGTAATTACATCCACAGCCTCTGAGATGAGGGCTGCAGGATCCTGACGAGCCTCCACCCTGAGACAGAACAGTGTGCCACAGGTTACAACATGGCCTCGGTCAACAGCCGGCACAAGGAATCCTTAGTGAGGGCCAGTTTCCTTCTCAACGCTACCCCCACATGTGTGGCGACCACCACAGGGTCTGCTTTCTTAGAGTGTGTCTCTCTAACTCATCCTTGCTGATGGACAGCTGGTAGACAGCATGGTGTCGACAGAAAGCACGGGTCCGTGGTGGAGTCTTCTCTTTGGTCTGGCTCACATGAAGACAGATCACGGGAACTGACGGTGGAGGTGGCATGCACAGGTCCACACAGCAAGCGGTATAGGGTGTCAAGTCCCGATGGCCTTTCTCTTGCCTTGACCGGGACAGCCACTGTTTTAGAGGAGCTTGCTGCAGGCTCTTCCCAGGTGCTGGGCATATTAGCTTTGCTCACTTCTATGTGCCGATCACCACGGTCCTCCTGCCCCTTCTCTTCCACGATGCCTCTGCTTTTCTTCACAAAGGCTGTTTTTAACTCACTGGGAGGTTACCATGTCTTTTAAGCTCTGTTATGCTATTACTTTAATGGGTTAATTTTATTAGAGCCCTGGTGATGACGTCAGAGGGTATGGCATGGCATGCGTTGCCCCGCGCTTCTTCCCATGTGCCTTGCTAGTTTTGCTGCCTGCAGTAGAATGTGACTAGCTTTCAGACACAGTCATGTGATACATTGTAGCAGAAATCCCTGTGCCTAAAAAGGGCGGGTAGGGATGGGAAGTGAAGCCAGTGTGGTGTGATTCCCTTTTCCCCAGTATGAGAGGCTGTTCCAGCTGAGTCTTGACTGCACACGGTGGTGGAAGTGCAGAGGACATTCCAGGCTGGGGAATGGAACAGCGTGTCCACGTTCTTCGGGGACGAGGCAAAGTCAGGGGTGTCCGTGCTAGGTGCCTTTAAAGTCCTTGACATTCCATCACTGTGGGAAAATATTTTATGAAGTGTTCAGCTGGAGCTGAAAAGGGAAGGAGACTTGGAAAGTAGAGGAGTAGCAGAGCCGAGGTGGTAGGAGAGGCAGGGCGTAGTCCCAGAGGCCGACCAGAGTGGAGGGACTGAGAGGGGAGGCACGGAGCAGGCTTTGTCTTGTGGGCAGTGTGTGAGGTGACTCCAGATGAAAGGACTCTTACCAGAAGTACCCACCAGTCAGGTGTGGTTAGGGAAGGCGTGGGATGAAGGTAGTAGTTTCCAAAAATTAGTCCATCGATAGACCCAACAAAGAAACTTCTAGAAGTCAGAAAAATGACTTCAAACAGGAGGGGCTGGTATCTGATCCGGCCATCTTGACTGTGCGTGCATACAGCAGTGCCCCCCGAGGTGGCGGGTGTGTATGGGAAATTCCAGAACAGTACCGGCTGTGAAACAACATTAGCAAGAGTGGCCTTAGGACCAGCAGTTAGGCCTGCCTCTCCCAGTGTGCTGAGGGAGAGCGGCAGGACCTCTGTACCAGCCTAGCCACACTCCCGAAACAGCAGGTCTGGGGAGAAGGGGATAGAAGGGAGGTGCAGTGGGACTTGCCTCTGGAAGGACCAAAGGACACATTCTTGCTTGATGAGACTTTTGAGTTCGAGTCAGTCCTTGGAGGTAGGTAAACAAAGCACCCACCCACAGACACATACACACATACATACACCCTTGCTCGTTTGGAGTGTGGCCATAGATTCACACAGACACCCAAACTTCAATAAAAATAATCTGTAGTTGCCTTAGCAACCGACCATGTTGCCATAGCAATTATAAGGGGGCAGGTAACAGGATGGATTTTAGGAAGTCAGTAGGAATTAGAACTGTAAGGATGGCCTGGGGAGATGGTTCAGCAGCTAAGAGCACTTGCTGCTCTTGCAAAGGACCTTGGTTCTCTTCCCATTACCCACACGGTGCTGCTCACACTCACAACTTCAGGACCAGAAGAACTAACAGCCCCGGCCTCTGTAGGCACCTCCTCACATGTGCACACCCCCACAAACACACATACCCATCATTAAAAAAAATAAATAGCCAGTGCCAGGCGTGGTAGAGCATGCCTTTAATCCCAAGTGTGCACTCGGGAGGCAGAGGCAGGCAGATCTCTATGAGTTCAAGACTAGCCTGGCCTACATAACTCCCAGACCACCTAAGGTGACTGTCTCAAAACAGAACAAAACAAAAAAGCAAGAAAATAAGCAAACAAGAGGAAGTCATGGACAACAGCATTGAGACTGGGTGCACTGATGGGCTGGAGAGAAGGCTCAGCCACGAAATGAGTGCACACCGTTCTGACGGAAGACCTGAGCCCAACTCCCAACACGCGTGTTAGGCAGCTCACAACCACCTACAACTCCAGCTCCAGGGGACCCTCTCCCTCCAGGGACACGCACAGTCACGTGTGCACACTCCCACGCATACACTCATGAAGACATGGTAGTTAGAGATAACTAAGTCTTGAGAAGAAAGATACTAGATGCTGTGGAAATAAATGCAGGCTTTTCATACTGCAGTCAGAATACCCCCCGTATTTCCGGGGTTTTTCATGCTTCCCTGTTGGCTCTTTGGCCAGGTCCACCCCAGCTGACCACACCTGCTTGGTCACCAGCTTTTCCTCCTGACTCAGCCCAGCAGCCTCTCCCCAGGTCCACTACGTTCCAGCCTCCTGGATGAGATGACTCAAGAGAAAGGTTCTACCCATCCCTCACCTGGCACTTAGTGAAGCCACATTGCAAGGGAGCCTGAACTCCTCCTCGTAGGGACCCGGCTGCTCTCCAAAGCCAGGGAAGGAGTGCTTTTGGACAGGAGGCTAGGGGTGGCTTGTCAGTCATCGACACCTGCCTGGGCTTCTCCCTTCCCGCAGCCGCAGGAGGACGGGTGCACCTTCCTCCCTGTTAGAGGAGAGACCCTCCATAAGGGAAACACATACACAGGAAGCAGCCCGAAGGAGGAGCGTCGCAACAGGAAATGCCAAGTTCCTCTCTCCTCCTCCATCTACCCAAGGCCAGCTTGTCTCCACCTGCAGTCCAGGCCCACCCACACCTGAGATCATCCCTAGCCCTAGGCCAGGTGTTTTCTGAAGCAGCGTCTGGCTCATACATCCTTGGCTGGGGCTCAGCTCTCATTCCTGCGTCTGCAGCCCCAGGCCCATAAGCAAGGCTGTCTGTCTGACGTTAATGACCCTGGACTTGGACAGCAAAGAGTGTCTGAGAAGCCATCAGTCAACCCTCAGCTCCTGTGGGAGGGTGAGTGACCAGCCTCAGTTTGGAGTTCAGCACATTTAGGGCAATGTCCACCCAGATTGTCCTTCACCCCGTCACTCAGAACGCCTATCGACCGTTACTCACGCGCAAGTCCGTCAGCCGGCAAGCCTGTCGTCTAGCCCTTGTGAGCCATCACAGAGTCAATGATGTGACTTGGGGAGCCTTCTGGAAGGTTCCTCTCCCATCTGTCAGGTTCCTGCTCTCAGCCTGCCCCGCCCCTGCTCCCCAACATGGCATCTCAAGTTGCCTTGTCAAAAGCAAATCAGGTTTGGAAACCGCCAGCTTGGAGTTGCCTTGGTGGCTATGTGGCTGAAGCTGTCTTTAAATTCATGACCTTCCCGCCTCTGCCTCCCAGAATGCATGTTGTTCCCCAGGGCTCAGATGAGGCATATAAATATGCTGCTATGGAGACAAGAATGAGGACCAGTGCACCCCTGTGGCCATGACCTTCATCCTGGAATCTCTGTAGCCCTCCATCTTCCTGCCTCTCTTGTTCTTTAGAGCAGCCTGACCCCTCCCTGTGAGACCTCCCATCCATGAATGCCCAAGACAACAGTGACAGCACCACCCTGGAATCACTTGGTGCTTGGTGACGAGCCATCCTTCCCAGCTATCGGTCCCCTAGGTGGGCAGAGAGAACATTTCTGCCCATCATCTGCCTTTCTCCCTAGCTGCCAATGGTTTCAGGATGCCTTCGAGTGGCCACACTCGTCTGGGACGGCCTGAAACAAAGGCAAAGGAGTCGTCTGGACCTCCAGGCCGCCCACTGGGTGTGCTGCTGCGATTTGTGTTTCCTTTCCATATACCTTGTCTTGCTAATACCATGTTGGAATTATTTCCTTAATTTCTAAAGCTGCATGTGCGGAAATGGCTTATACTTCCTGTTTTGATAAACTAATAGAAATGTACTGGGAACCTTGTTCCCAAGTTGGCTTTCTCCCCTTCGTTGGCCTGCTGGTGGGTTAAAGAAGTCTTTAAAACGCCCAGCTTGACTGGACTTGTGACAGAACAAAGACTTGTGTAGATTATGTTGCCCGCAAATGGGAAACATATTACCTTCGACAGTAAGACTTACCTCTGGCCTTGCTTAGAGTCAGTTATTCAAAGACGCCTCTGCAGGGGAGGGTTGGGGTTAAAGGCTGGGGGCGACCAGTGCCGAAATATCTCCAAGTTCCTTTCAAAGCGATTCTTTTTGGCTGGAGGTATACCAACCGGCTTAAAAGAACTTCCTTTGGACAAGATGTTTCTTGGAACATGTGGAGGACAAAATATTCTTTGTTTTAGGACAGATGAGTTTTGTTCTTGGATCTTCATATAAATTTGAGTAATCATTCTTTATGCACAAGTCAAAAGCAAGAGCCAGCCTTCCTCTCCCCCCTTTCATTCACGTATGGCAGTGCCAGCTTTAGGTGACCCTTAAGTATGCGGGGACCTGGGTGCATTTGCGTCGATTTATGTCCTTCCTGGTTGTGGCTCATCAGCACAAGTAGCCAGAGAGGTTGTCTTCAGGCCTCTAAATCCCCTGTGTGTTCTGCTTTCTGGTATTCAAGTTATTATTCAAAGATACCTTTCGGCGTCCTGAATATAAGTACTGGCATGTCCCTGGGAGGAGCGGTGCTGGGTGACTTGCACGACACGTGGGACCGAGCCCACCCTTTCTACCAGGCAAGGAGGAATAGCTCCTTGTCTGTCCTGTGGGACACAGTCCCTGGTGAAGGCAACATGATACTGTGTCTTGTCAGTGCCTCAGAGCTGCTGGAACTGGAGCCCGAGCCAGCTCACTGTGGGACCGGATGTGCCCTTAATCTCTCAGCTGCTAGAACCCATCTCTGCCCTGCCCCCCACACACACACACACACATTCCATTTATAGATGGCAGAACCAGAGAGCCAGCAGCTTGAGCTACGACTTTGGAGCCTGAGAGGAGCCTGGTTCAGGAAGCTGGAGCCTGCCTTTCCTTACAAGGTGTTATGACTTCTGGGTTCCCAGAAGCAAATGGCTTATAACAATCCAGCCCGTGCGTCCAGAATGGTGTAAGGGTACCCAGGATGAGCGTGATAAAGATGTGGAGAGTCTTAGATTCTTTTCAGAATAATGGCATCAAGATTCAGAAAGACTTCAAAGGAAAAAATTTATACATACATACATATATATTAAAATATATATATTAAAAAAAAAAGTCAAGTGCGAAATGCTACCTAGTGCTTGCCGACCAGAGTCCTCTATGCCATACTGCTTAGGTCTTCGCTTTGCTACCTGCTGCTCTGTGGTCCAGGTCATTCCCAAATCCTGTGACTTAAAACTGTGCAGCCATGCTGGCTACCAATTCAGGGTGAGATAAAGGAGCCCCAAAGGGCAGTCTTTAAGAAGGAAAGGAAATGAAGGCCCCGTGTCACACTAATTGGAAATCCAGTATCTGAGACCTGGTTCCACGATTCTCCTAATTCCCCTAGGGAACAGGGGTCAGGGTCAGAAGGAGGAGTGAAGAAGTGTCCGAGGATGGACAGGTTCAGGGTCCACTTGGCCAGGGACTCCACCGAACCTGGAGGAGATTCTTCTGCTCCAGCGAAGGGCCCTCTTGTTGATGAGGTCAGCCGTGTTCAGACTGCTACCGCCATAGATGGGCCCGTTCCCTGATGAGCTGGTGCTCTGGGCTCCTTTCCACATGATGTCTGCATGCAACTTGGACTTGGGAATAATGTGAGGGAGGCGGGCTGCGGCCCGTCGTCTTCCTTTTTTTTTTTTTCTTTTATTTATTTATTTATTTATTTTCAGGACAGGGTTTCTCTGTGTAGCCGCGGCTGTCCTGGAGCTTACTCTGTAGACCAAACTGGCCACACAAATCCACCTGCCTCCGTCTACCCACCTGCCTTTGCCTCCCGAGTGCTGGGATTAAAGGCGTGTGCCACCTCCGCACGACAGCTGTGGCCGTTCTTATCTGTGTTCCTGACTGGCTCCAGGTCCACACTCCACACTTAGGATATCAGGGGTAGTGGGAGGACAGCTGTCATTTAGAGGTGACCTATTTGGGTGACAATCCCTGTCTCTAATCTCAGCTCCATCCTCCTCAGCCTTACCCGGCAATTCACCACTGTGCCACTTGGCTTTCCGGCAGCTGTGGAGCTCTGCGCGCTTCTCAGCTGTCCACACGGTCTGCTCCTGGGAACCACTTGCAGGAATTAGCCCCACTTCATGCCTCCTGTGGGTGCAGCCAGTCTCCTGCATGTCTGTTATTGAAGCTCCATGCAGCGCTGTCTCCTGGCTCCAGGTTTGACGCTACTTCTGCATTGCTGGGGCTCCACAATACAGCACGTGTCCAAAGCTGACGAGGAGTGGATATTCGTGTCCTCCCTCCTCCTCTGACCATCTTGTCAAGTCTTCTGCCATGTTGGCAGAGCTGGGAGATCCTAGATGGGGTTCAGTGTCCAGAATGGCAGGTGATTTCTTCAGGAAGGAGTTGATGATTGGCATCTCTAATTCTTGTTGAGTTTGGAAGGGGGGCCCACAGACGCTGCAAGGCAGTCTCCATACAGTGAGCACAGGGACAAGTGCCAAGAGATACGGTTATACCCAACACCTGCTTGTTACTGGCTCAGTCTCCAGCTACCCTCTTCCTCAAAACATGTACCAGAATTTAAGTGATGTGGATTTAGGCACCAATGTGTTTATTTTATCAATCTTCTCTAGTTACTCACACACCAGGAAGGCAGGGAGTGTGTGCAGTGTGTCTACTTTACACCGGAGCCCAGCACAGTCCAAAGTCCAAAGTCAGCCTTTAGTAAAGGAGGAGACAGCGGGTGGTCTGTCTGAGTGAGTGCTGGTGAGCAAAGGTGCGGAAGTGCGAGTGAGAAGTTTGTGATTGCACGTGCCTGGGGAATGAGCGTGCATGAGTGTGTAAGTGTGAAAGTCTATGAGAGAGTCCGTGGGTGAGTGCGGAGTGAGTGAGCTTGTCAAGGGAAAGCTAGTGATTGGCTCCAGCCACCCGTGCAGCGAGCGTCCAGATAATTTGTAGCTGGAGGGCCAGATACTCTCGCACGGAACAACCAGCCCACAACACAGGCTCCTTACTGGTCCCAGGATCTCATGGGAGAAGCGACTTCAGAGTAGACATAAACACATGAGGCTGGTGGCTCAGGATCTCGTGGCCACTTCTGTGGCTTCGCCAGTGTAACTACAACCCCGCGTCGTGTTCACCCTGAAATTAAGACAGTCCACTAAGCACCGTGTCCGCTCACCCAAATGGATGTGTGTAGTCACAGCACATGGTGAGCATGTGGGAGCCCCACCCTCGGAGCTTCATCTTAGCAGTGTATTGGCCAGGTACTCACGGGACCCTTGTTTAACCTGTGACTGTAAAGGGGGAATGCAAAGAGCTACAAAAGATTCAAAAGGCTACGTAGGGGGAAACTCAGTCTTGTGAAGGTGGAAATAAGACTCAGGATGGTTTCCATCGCTGAGGTGGTGAGCAGGCTCCCAAGATGGTCAAGTGGGAAAAACCCACCATTTTTATTAAGTACTTGACAACAATTAGGATGATGATTTGACCTTGAATAGTGCTGAGCTACGGATTAAAGAATCGGATTCAAAGCAGGGAGTGGTGGGGCTTGTGTGAGCTTTCGGTGTTCCTTCTGAGGTGCAGGGAAAAGTGACCAGGCACAGAGCCCCACAGAAGCTTCCCTCTTTCTCATCCACAGTCTCAGGAAGGCATTCACATCTTGAGAATGTTCCAGAGTCCGACTTCCTGTTAGGAGAATGCTCTAGTTTGGTCCAGAGACGTGTCCGGTCTCTAAGAGTCTGTCTGGAGTACATGCCCTGCCCCAGTGTGTCAATATTTCTGTTCATTCTAGAGACCCGACACTCCACTTGATGTCTTAAGGGCTCTTGTAGATGCTGGAATTCACAGGAGAACCCCTGAAGGGCAGCTGAGGTGGCTGGAAAGGCCAGGGCAAACTGGTCTGGTGTCTAAGGGGCCGCCTCCCAGTACTGTGTTTGGTTCTCACCGCGTGAGACAGGGTGCCCCAGCTGGTGATGCTCATTTCTACAATTCAATCCAGGGGTTAATTCAACCCTACCCTTTGGACCAGAGAGCCTGTGGGATCAATCTGAAACCTTTAAAATTATTTCAACCATCGATTTATATTTAGGAATTTGGCAAGTGGCTCTAAAACCAAAATGAAAAACACCGTGTGAAACACCAGATGGAGAGTGTGAGCACAGGTTTGTCCCTTTCACACTGACAACTTCCTTGTGCTTTCTGAACAGCTACTGAGTGAATTATAGATAAATGCAGCACAGTTGCCAAGGTATCTGCCTGGTCAGGTCAAAGTCACACATAATAAGACGTGAGTGTGGCGGCCCATCCAGACTCATGCCTTGGTACCCAGAGCCTTCTAGGAAACCCACACTTCGATATGTACCTTGCTTCTAGAAATCTCACCTTCAAAACCTGGACTTGAGGAGTCACCGTGTAGATGTGCACTGAAGCCACAAAAAAACTAGTAAAAACATAGATTTGTGTTTTAAAGGCATAAAAGGATTTTATATACATTTACACTAACACCATGGACCTCCTGCTGTTTTACTGCCTCGAAAAGAGTTCTGGGGGGAATTGCTTTTTAAAAGATTCGAGAACGTTGGGCCTTTTCGAAGTTCATCAGACAGCAGATTAGGTAGAGAATTATTGTCAAGGTTCCAGGCGCAGGCTGTGGAGTGAGACCTCAGCTAGGAAATGCTCAGCCAACAAGAAAACCTTGTCTGGACAAAAGGAGCCTGAGGGCTTGCAGATCCCCAAGGTGGACTGTGGCCAGGTGGTGCTGAGTCAGGTGCTTCCGCGGGCCTGCACACCCAGGGCAGTGCGCGTGAAACCTGGACTCTGTAAGACCTGGGAAGGTCCGAGGCAGGACCGTCAGCATCTCCACGGGGAGACCTAGAAGAATGGGAACACAGAGGGCGGGCTCATATGCTGAGACTCCCAGTGACCTTCTGCTAAGTCTCTGAGGCTTAGCCCACAGTGAAAACTCAGCAGTGGGGCTGGTGAGATGGCTCATCAGGTAAAGGCACTGGCTGAGTCCAGTCCCAGAAGGAGAGAGCCAGCGTCCACAAGCTGTGCACTGACCTCCTGGGACAATGTACAGGGACACAAGGATAGATAAGTGTATTAACAAACTTTAATTCTGTGGTTAAAACCTTTCGGCATTAGAGAGATATTGTCATCTGCTGGGCTAAGTTTGGCTGAGTGAATGGCAAAGCTGTGTCTACCGTACACAATTACAGGGTCCCCTAGGTGTAACTGCCTACATCTTGGCTCTGTGAGTTGGCTGGCATCAGACTGTGGCCAAGATAGAACAGACTGAGTTGTTTTGACTTCTGTCCTGCTCCAGCATGTGGAAGGGCTGTACCAACCCATCTGTAGGGGACGGTGGGGACCACAGCGGATGCTTGGCTAGTAAGAAGAGAAGAAAGGGAGTCGGGTGCTTGTCGTTTCTTGCGTCCCATGGACATGGTCTAAAAGGGGAAGTCCAGGCTCCTGGCCGTGTGACCCAGGCTCCGCAATCCTGCTTTCATCAGAAGTGTTGGAATAGATGCTGGACAGTGGTGGCGCATGCCTTTAATCCCAGCACTCGGTAGGCAGAGACAGGCGGCTCTCTGTGAGTTCGAGGCCAGCCTGGTCTACAAGAGCTAGTTCTAGGATAGGCTCCAAAGCTACAGAGAAACCCTGTCCTGAAAAAGAAAAAAAGAAGAAGAAGAAGAAGAAGAAATGCTGAGATAGAGACCAGGAGGCGAGAAAACACGCTCAGGCTCTGGAGCTAACAGAGCCAGCAGCTAACAGTCCAGCACTTAGGAAAGGTTCATCCCTCATTTTCTCCTCCTCATAGAGAGCCTGAGGAGGCAGGGGTGGGTGTGGGGGGTGCACCTCAACTTTCCTGCCAATGCACTCCAGCTGAGTTGCAGGTGCTGTTAGGAGTATTTGCGAGCTCTGCCTCCTCACAGGCACCTCCTTTTTTCGCCTCACCAATATTCCATGGTATGAGTTGGGGTATCATACCAATGCCTCTCCCCATGGATCACTTGCCTTCAAAATGTGCCCTGAATCTCCGTATCACTGAGAATCTGCCTCCTGGGCCCTGGGATGGTGCTTCCCTGCCCATCCCTGGGTCTGAGGAATGTTTCCTTTGACCCTCAAGCCCGGGTCCTGGCTCAGCGTCCAGAGTCAGTGGTTTCTTTTGTTGTCTGCAGAGTGTGCTGTGCCAGCAGCAAGCCCTGTGCACCTGGAAACTTCTGGGACCAGGCTGCACCTTTGTCTCACTCAGGGCAGCACACTTGCCACATTGGTGTGGGGTGTGGCCAGCAGCTCGGGACAACATGGTGGTTGGGAAGGAACCCTGTCCCATACAGTTTTGCTGGGAACCCACGGATGTACTAAGCTGTGCCTGTGCACCATTTTGGATGGTGGCTCGACCTTAGAGAGTAGGAAGTACTCACAACAGGATACAATGTCACTCAAAAGTAAACTCTGTCTTGTGTCTGGTTTCCACAGGGGGTTAAGAAGCTGGATGTGCCCTGCGGAGGGAGAGACTGCAGCGGCGGCTGCCAGTGCTACCCCGAGAAAGGAGCGCGGGTAAGTCACAACAGAGTCAGATAATATTTCTTGATGCTGTTTGAAGTGCCTTGAATTGCCCAGTTTGATAACACTTTACTATGACACAGTACAACTGATCCCCTTACATCGTGCAATAAGTCACAGAATGGGCTCCATAGGAACCACACTTCTTTCCAATTTCTCATGGTGATTAATACACACAAACAGAGACGTCCCTAGGTAGCCACGGGGGCTTAGTTCCAGAGACCCTAGGGACCACAACCTAAGAACGCTCAAGTTCTCTATATAAAAGCCTGTGACCTAGGCTTGTCCTCCTGTGTGGTGAAGTCTGCAAATTATTTGCAACAGTGTATGCAAGCGTGAGACAATCACATGGCTTATTTCAATGGTAGGGAAGAAGGTTAGAGAGCTCTGCACTGGTCAGTGCAGGCACCACTGTTTGGTTTTTAAGATTAATTTGTGTATGTGTGATTAATACAGTGATATTGTAGACTCGTGTTTTACATATACAAATATTGTATAAACATATTGCATTATATGAAGAAAGACATGGTTGCCCAGTGATACAGTGTGTGTGTGTGTGTAAACTTGAGAGCTTTGGGAATTGTACCAGGGTCAGGAATCCCATGAAACCACTCATGCCCTGATGGTACTTGATGAGGGTTATTTCCTCAACAAGTAAGGAGAAGGTCACCGAGTGATTGCCATGGCACCCGGCAGGCAGCGGGTTTAGCGTCTTCCTTCAGTCTTCAGGTGATTGCTTTTGCTCTGTTGCCTTTAAAACTGGTATTTTGTTTTTAGGATTACTTTTTACATTTTTTATTTTTTGTTTTATGTGGATGAATGTTTACGTGCATGTGTGTATATGTACTACCTGTGTGCAGTGCTCACAGAGGCCAGAAGAGGACATCACATCTCCCAGAATTGTGGTTACAGACAGTTGTGAGCCAAAACATTTGTGCTAGGACTAAATCCTGGGTCCTCTATAAGAGCATAAAGTGTTATAGCTAATAAGCTATATTAAGATAAGCTAACACATACTTTTTAAAGGGGTATGTGTGCATCCTATTCTTCATTAGGCAAAGTATATTTTGACAATATCATAACTTGCCCACAATGTGCTATGACCACACACTCCCCAGACTGTTATCTGTTTCTTAAAATCTTATAAGATGTAATTAAACTATATTTCATTTTTTTTAAAAGGGAAGTATCTTTTTACTGGGGTGGAGTTCAGTGTTGGATCATTTGCTGAGCATCCACAAGGTCCTAGGCTTGGTCCCCAAGCCAGCTTGTGTGCCTGGGGCTGTGAGGGGTAGTGCTCCACAGGGCCACCCTGTCTGCGCCATCTCTCATCCCTTGACCCAAGCCCTGCCTTCCTCACCTGGACAGCAGCTGGGAGTGCTTGTCACTTGACCTGCAGTTGTCACAATGGCTCTTGATTCCCTGGTGACCTTCATCCAGGTCCATTCCCAAGTCTGCATTTAGGATATTCCTGTCCTCTTCTGCAATGTGGCCCTCGTGGTTGGGGTGCACACCGATTCCATATTGCATCTCCCGTCCTGTGCCCCCTCCACAAGGTTCAGCAGAAGGTCTTAATGACTAGAGCTCTCTTTTCAGATGTGATGGTCTTTGCTGACTTAATTGATTAATCAATGTATCTGTGACAGAGGTCACAGCTGAAAGCCCCATGTCCTACACAGTGTGCACACGAAGCCCCAGTTCTGAATGTGGGGGTGCTTAGCTTAGCAAGTCAATGGTTTCTTGACTTGAACTGATTGTATCTTTTAGGGACTGTTAGCTGAAGCTCATTGGTCAACATTTCAAAAGGACAGACATATATAGTAGAGATATGTGCCCTTTCTGTTTAGTTTGTTTATCTTGATACAAGGTCTCACTGTGTATTTCTGGCTGGTCTGGAACTCTCTACATAGACCAGGATGGCCTTGAACTCATAGAGATCCTCCTGACTCTGCCTCTCCAGGACTAGAATTAAAGATGTGCACCACTGTGCACATTTTTTAATATTTAAAATCTTCCCAGGTTCCTTGCTTTAGATTTTGCCAAGGATGAGATGATCTAAGAATGATGAGGGTGCCCCAACACAGATGAGGGTGCCCCAACACAGTTCCCCAGGCCAGGAACAGGCTCCCTGAGCTCAGACTGATTTATATAGACACACGGTTGATCAACTGGTGATGTGCAGACATCTAGATAACTGTTCATAAATCTCCAGAACCAACCACAGGAGATGGAGTCAAACCCCAGGAGGACCCTGCTTTCTGCCTCCTGGAGGCTGAGGAACTCCTCCTGCTTGGCGTTCCTCAAGTGCTGTGATTATCCAGAGCAGAGCCCATAGAGAAAGGTTTGCACAGTGCCCCATGAGGCCTTTGTTCTCCCTAAAGACCACTACCACTGCCTGAGCAGAGACTGCATGGCAGTGTGCGCTCATGTTCCACGCAAGCTCTTCTGGGAGGTTCCAGGAAGGAATCTCTAAGGATTCCTGTGATTTAGGAAAGTCCACACCACAGCTGTTTCCCAGTGTCCCTCACTAAGTAAGCGCCCGGGTCTGGTTTAGCCGTGGCCACATAAAGTGACAAGCTGACTCTTCCCTTAACTTGGCCTGTCTGGTCATCAGAGCTTAGCCTGGTATGGCTTTCTTGTCATCGTTAAGACTGAGGAAATGATGCTCACCACAGGGCTTCACCTCAGTGTTGCCCTCTTGTGCTCAGGTGGCCAGTCACATGGCAGGGTACCCTCCCATGCTTGGTTCTAACTTGATTCTATCTCATCCTTGCACCTGTGAGGGGATAGAAGACACCGGAGAACTTCAGGCAGGCTCAGTCAGCACACAAGATGTTAACCGAGTGTATCACGTACGTCACAGAGTAAAGCAGAGCCAACAGGGAAGCTGGTAATGATACTATGTGCGTTGCCAAAGATGTCACTGGACGCTTCACCAAGGATATTTCCTTCCCTGGGCCAGCTGAGTGTGATGAAGATTCAGAATCTGTTTCCATATTATAAATCAGGTGTATGCACACAGACAGGACCTTCATAATATAGTCACTGGTACATATATCTGCAGAAAGCAGGGCTACTTCTGAACTGCTTTGGGTTCAATAATATTTTTCTTAAATAATATAATTGTAAAAATAGCATTAGGGCGGAGTCTGCTGTCCAGAGAGCCTGTGCATGGTGTGTTCTTTCCCACAGTTTCCCCTGGGGTCACTTACCATATATTTCCCCACGGTGCTACTGTAGCCGCCACACAGCCTCCCTGCAGACTGTGTTCCTCTGACTCGGCCTTATATGGACATGGCACCCTCGTTACTGTGTTCTCACCATGGTGACAGCCAACAGCAGAAACTCTGTCACTGGATAACTTTTGGGCTCCAAGGAGAAATCACAAACGCACTGTGGTCCAGTTCCAAGAGAAAGCTTGAGTTACAAAGTGAATGGGCTTGTGTAAAATGCATAGCACACAATTCTCCACCCTCTATGCTGAGCTGCAGGGAGGGGGCCATTGCTTCCCACAGGCAGAGCCACCAACCTCTAGAAAATTCCATGGTAGAGAAGGGCAGGAACTGCAGCAGAGTCTTCTGTCCAGCCAGAGTCGGAGCAGCGAAGCAGATCTAACCTTCCTCTTCCTGTGAATTACGACACATGCAGCTCTAACAGATGGTTTAAGACCTCCTAACCTGCCCTTTCTCCTCACACACCGTGAAGCTAGAGGTGGCTTAGTAGGAAACATGGAGCAAATCCCATCACAGAATGTTGTCCAAAGCCACGGTGTCACCACCGTCTAAGAGGTAAAGACAGCTTGGGCACGTTCCTAAGCCCTCCAAAGTTGGTCCAAAGCAGTGGTTCTCAGCCTTCCTAATGCTGCGACCCTTTAATAGAGTTCCTCGTATTGTGGTGACCCCAACCAAAAAATTGTTTTCATTGCTCCTTCGTAACTGTAATTTTGCTACTGTTATGAGTTGTAATGTGGGTATTTTTGAAGACAGAGGCTTGTTGATGGGAGAGGGGATCATGACCCACAGGTTGAGAATCACTTTCTCAGTGAGGTCAATTTTTAGTTTGTTTTTTAGTTAGCCAGTTTTTTAATTATCCTCTAACATGTAATGTTTGACCATGAGTTCTGATCAAGTCATTACTTCAATTTAATTTTTTTTAATTTTTAAAATTTTGCTATCGTGTGTGCATGCTGCAGAGGTGATGCTCAAGGCCACAGGGAATGCCTTCCTGCTGTAGCTTTCATCCTAAGAATCTCCCACCACAGCCATGGGGCCCGGTTCTGGGGTCAAATAGTTCTTAACCTTCCAGGACTCCTTAAATCTAGCAGTGTAAGTCCAAGTGAGAGACCTCAGGAAAAATGAAGGAAATAGTGACTGGTTTTGGGAGTGCAGGCCTTTAATCCCAGCAGAGGCCAGTGGCTCTCTCTGAGTTCGAAACCAGCCTGGTCTACATAGTGGGTTCCAGGCCAGCCAGGGCTACACAGTGAGACTCGGGCTTAGAAGAAAAGAAGCACGGTGGGGAGGAACGTCTTGTCATTGGGTCTTTGCTGCTGTTTGTCGGGGAGCAGAGACTCCGAGATGATAAAAACCCCTGGATCAGGAACGAAAGGACAGCAACCATGGCAGCTGGGAGCAGCCAGTCATTGGCAAGGTCTTCTCTCTGAGTGAGCTGTACTGTGGCCAATGCCATCCTCTGATAGGCTGATGTGGCACACTCGACATACCCAGCAGAAGTCACCTGTTTGACAGTCACCACAGAAAAGGACAAAATATAGTCGCTATGACTTGTGTCTACTGTGTCTCTCACCCACTGCAGAAACCACAGAGGTCATGTTATTGTGAAAGGGTGTTGAGTGCATCTTGAGGATAAAGTCTGGGTGTCCACCAGGACCTGAGAGCAGGACAGTCAGGGAAATGAAGTTGGAAGGAGAAGAGGAAGCCTACCCATGCCCGGGAATGTAACAATCCCTAGGGCACTGCCTGGAAGAAGCTGCTTAACTGAACCAGGGTCCCAGCCTTTGAAGGAAAGCAGTTGAGTCCGGTATTTTAGGCTCCATTCAAATCTAGGTCTAGTTTGAGTCTAAGAAAAGCTATGAAAACTTGGAACCTGCCTCCAACACAGGGAGTGGTCACATGCAGCAGCCATTGGCCAGCGGCGTGCGAGGCACCTGTTCGCACAAGGAATGCTTACTGCACACCCATCACAGGTCAGGCAACACCAAGGAACCAAAACACCCAAGGACACTGAGCAGTCTGTGTCCCCTCATATACCAGTGTTCACATTCCTGAAATGTGCACTCTTGAAAAGCATTCCCATCTAACGTGTTCAGTCAGCAGTGTTCAGGTGGTGGCATGAACACTGGAAACGGTCTCTTGAGCAGGCAAGATGAATGTTAGATTTTACTTTAATTGATAAATTCAAGTGAAAGAGAAGTGCAGACCTAGGGGGTTTGAGGGTCACCTGTGTCCTTCATGTCAGTTCGGGCGAGGAGAGGATGGGAGGAGGATCCAGGGGAGTGAGACACAGTGAACTTTGTCATTGTGTAAGACTATCCTAGGTAGTAAATCCTGGGTAAGAATGGAACAATAGAAAGCTGACATTTCCTGGGCATTAAACCGGAGTTTGTGATCTGTTGAGCTTATATCTTTACAAAAAGATGTGATCGTAAAACCAAAAAGGCCAGTAAAATGCTATCCATAGACTGTCGGTGAGATCACAAAGGAAATCTGGGGGCTGGGGCCTCTCTCCAAGGCCTCTTTTTTATGTTCATTGGTGTTTTCCCTGCATGTATGTCTATTTGAGGGGGTAGGGTCCCCTAGAACTGGAATTACAGACAGCTGTGAGCCACCGTGTAGGTGCTAAGAATTGAACCCAGGTCCTCTGGAAGAGCAGGCAGTGCTTTCAAGCACTGAACCATCTCTCCAGCCCCTCTCCAAGGCCTCTTCGGAACATCAATCTTCTTCCTTTTCCAACATGAGGCTCCATGTGTCTCTCTAATGAGACCCCTGCCTGTCAAGTGGCTTCCATACACGTAACCCTGTGATCTAGCCACTGCCAGCACACAGGGACTTTTGAGCAACAGGGCTTGTGGAGAGCAGTTAAGATGAGCTAATCTCGCTACACGGGAAGGCCACTGCTTCAAATAATCCCCTCTATTGCATCCTAATATGACAATATTTAATGCCAGAAGATGATGGAAACACTTTCCAAGAAAAGCTGACATGGAGCTTCATTCAAAAGGAAAAACCACAACCAGGCATGGTGGCACACACCTGTAATCCCAGCATTGAGGGGATGGAGGCAAGAGAAACAAGAGTTCAAGTTCAGCGTGGGTTAAAATAAGAAAAAAATACATTGCTAAAAGACAAAATGTTGACACAGCTTCGCTGAGTAGAGTCACAGAACAGCACTGTGGGAAGAATGCAGTGGTTGACAGATAGCATGTTCAGAAGCAGGAGGTGGCTGAGTAGCAGCTCACGCCTAACGCACACATGGTTCCATTATCCTCCCCACACATACACACACAAAAGAAAAAATGCATCTCCATTATCCTTGAAGCCTGGACCATAAGCTTTACTCTAGATTTAGCTCCCACCAACAAAATGCATTAATAAAGGGAAATGGGGCAATCATTGGTGCAAGTGCATTGGCCGTAACAGACATCATTCACATCATGGCTGCTTGCTGTAGCAGCTAAGCCATGCCTGTTAAACAGCAGTCTGGTGACAACCCAGGGCAAAGACAAGGCCATGTGCAGTGGCAGACAGATGAGGTGGGGGTCGTCCTCAAGAACTGCGGTGTTTCTGTGTGTTATTTACACTCCTCTCTTTCTGGTCAACTCTGTATGCCCATATACCCTGAAAATACATGAGCAGCACTTCTCTCGTGATGAAAACTTAAATATCTTGACTCCGGGCACTGCCAAGGCGAGAGGGCTGCTCCAGAGCATCGTTCCTGAGCCCTCCAGCCCTGCAGATCCAGGGAGAGCCACCGTCTCTCTTCAGGACCACAGATGTCCTCTGGACTCTCAGGTTAACAGCAGAACACGCCAACACTAGAAAAGGAATTTTCTAGCTCAGAGGAGGCAGCAAAGTGGAGAGAGAAGTTAACCCTTTTGTTGCCTGGTTCCTGATGGTAGGTGTTTTCTGAAAAAACAGGGTAGAAAATAGACATTGATTTGGATGGTCTAAGGCATAGAAATGAGCCAGTAGCCGGCACGGGTGGAGAAGGCCTACCTGAGAGTTCACAGCACTCTTCCACGGGGAGTCACATGACCCCCGAACTAAGGGCAGCACAGTGCCAGCTGGTATTCACTGGTTCCCACAGACTGAAGTAAAAGGAAGGCTCTTGTTAGTCAGACAAGAGCCCTGGCCTCAGACAGCTTCCCTTCCCTGCCTCTCGATGGAATGTTTTGACAAGCTGGGCATTTCCCAAGGGCATTCAAGCATCCTTCACTCCTGCCGTCAAGGTCGTGTATTTCTTTTCTACACTTCTAGTTCATCAATTACAGAATTTCTAAAATGCCCCAAGTTGTGGGAAGATGTTGTGAGGTGTTGTATGTACCTTCTGTGGCTTTATGTCCCTCAGGCAGCAGCTGACATGGTTGGGTCTGAACATGGAAAGGGTGACACAGTGTGTCTGCCAGTCCAGCTGGCCACAGAGGCCTTTCAGAGTTGGTCTGTGCAAGGCTCCACATACACATCCTTGCGGCACATCCTTGTGGCTCGGCTTCTGTCCGGTGTCTGCAGTACTAAAGAGAAACTAGGAGTGTGTGTGGTTACAAAGTTGCTCTCCTTGTTTTCCTTTAAATACATTAAAACAATAACCAGGGGAAACTATGGCAGGAATGGCCCAACCACACAATTCTCTATGCTTTCCTTTCCCAGGGGCCTTTTTTACTGGCTCTTCCTCCATGCACACACACAATGGGCACTGGGAAACAGGAAATAAGACCCTGTCCTAGATTCTCCATTTTTACCCCAGCAATAATTATTTTCTTCAGTATCCCAAGGGCAAGGAGGCCACATCCATCTTCTGTTTGCCTTTGGCATCAGGGCAGATACTAAATTAATTTATTGTTGACGGTCTTGGGCATTTTGGAATCGTCCTGAGAAGCTGCTCAACCTGTGGCCCTGGGCCGCCTTTAGTGCTCAGCCCCCTGGCATCCCCACCCAGGCTACGTCGCTGTAGGGGAGACAAGCCGCCATTCAAGTGACCAGATGTCTGACTCATACGGGAAGCACAAAGCAGCCTTCCAAAGGCCACATGTCCCCACTGATTAGAAAGATCAAAATATCCCTGTCCCTTGCCTCCGTGTCCAGCCCAGACACTGACGTTCTAGAAGTGATACAGAAATAGCCCCTCTGGAAAGTCTGCACAAGGCCCACATTAATTGGCCAGTTTCCCCCTTCGCACAGTGGAGACAGAGAAAACACTCCCTGTAGGACAGAAGTTTACATTTCTCAATTGCAGTCAGGAAGGTGTGTCCTAAAGGTTTGCGACCCCAGTGGAAGAGAAAAAGGAAAAGAGAGGAATGGGAGTGATTCGTGCAGAGGGGGTGAGAGTCCACGCTCTCTGGGGCTCCTCACAGTGTCAGCGCTGGGTTTTAAGAACCGCTGTCTTTGGGAGGCACAGAACTGATCTGCAGACCTAAGGCCTGCCTTAAACAGAGAAACAGATGTGCTGAGATTGGATTCTCCACAAGGAAAAAGGAGAACACTGGGGCGGACCAGGCTCTGCGTGGGAATAATTGCATCTAAAAAGATGCGTGTTATATGGCAACCACGGCATTCTTAAGGACTCGTGATGACAATTGTCAGAGAACTTCGTATTTGTGACTGCATCCTAGCCAGCGTGTCTCTCTTGGGTGTGGTGAAAAGGACTGTGTGTGCCTTAGCACCAGTGATGCACACTGGGTCACCACAAAACTCACAGAGCCCTCCCAGAAGAAGCTGTTCTCTGTTGGACGTGTTGTTTTGAGGCTTCTCTTTTCAACCCAGCCTGTGGGATTAGCAGAATTTATTTACAGGTGAGGATACAGCAGTCCCAGAGGGCAAACTGCAGGAGCCCCTGGGGTCTACTGTGTGCCTCAAGCTGTATGTACCATTGCAGCGTACCAGAAAGGGGGGCTGGGTGTAGTGGAGCGCACATGCCATTAATCCCACACTCTGGAGGCAGAGGCAGGCAGATCTCTGTGAGTTCAAGGCTGGCCTGATCTACATGGTTCCAGGACAGACAGGGCTACCTGGAGAAAGAGAAAGAGAGAGAGAGAGAGAGAGAGAGAGAGAGAGAGAGAGAGAGAGATCCAAACTGTGAAGGAGCTGCAAAAGCCAATCTTCCCTACATTTTGCAAACACTCCTGCCTCTCTGCCCACAGTGGAGGAATTACTAGTGTAGACCACTGATGGGCACCTGACTGAAATCCTAAGGAGGTGAAGAAAAAAGCACTGAGGCTGCAGAATGCCTATTTGTTCCTAGATGTTCTAGACTGTTCTAGAGTAGGAAGTCTGATAGACTTTCCTAGTAACCTAGAGGGAAAGGGAAATGCAGAATAGCTTTGTAACCTTCCAGAGTGAGATCCAGGAAGAACACAGGGGTTAAACATACAGCATATGCCTGGTCTGCACAGAGTGCTAGGACAACCGAGGCCACATAAGAGACCCTGTCAGTCTCCCCAAAACAAGACAGCTGTTAAATGTTGGGCTCAAAAGCCTCCTGGCTTCTTTGGGACCATCACTCAGCATTGAGTCCCCACATGAAAGCTCACAGCTTCCCTCAAAAGAAACTTCCAAGCATGGGTTGGGCTCGGCTCAGTGGTAGAGTGGCTGCCAGCTGTGCATGAGGGCATAGGGTTCATTCCCAGCACCACAGGTGAGAAGGAGGAAACGGAAAGAAAAGAACCCCCAGGGCAGCCATGCCTTCACCGGGAAAGCGAGCTCTCTGTCTGGTGGCTGCTTCTCTGATTCTTGCGACAGTTTCCAGTCTCTTAGATACTTTTCTCTTCCAGCTATCATTCTTGTACTTGTCTGCTCTTCATAGAGAAGAAACAAGAGACCTCAGGAGCCATGGAGTGTGGTCCGCTCACCTGTGATCAAGGTCCAGGATGGGGCTAAGAGACCTTGCTCTAAACTCCAATATTTTCAAAAAGTGTCAATTGAACATGAAGCTAACCGCTCTATGATGTACAGGGTGGAGTTGCTCACCTGCCATAAATGGACTGCATTCAAATAGTAACGTTTCACATTTTCCATGAATGGGCAGAGAAAGCTAAAGGATAGCATACAATGCTCGCCTTGGGATCCAGGAGGGCTGAAACAGGATTCCACAGCCTCATTAGCTGCTTACCAGGCCTCCTGTCATCCTAGGTCTTTCACGGCCCCTAGTGTCTAGCGCGGTTATAAGGCAGAGCCATCATTGGTAGCACTCACGTATCATCAGGGAGTATGTAATGGCCGCTGGCAACAGGCTCTTAATGAAATTGCAAGACAGGAGGTTGGCGGTGGCGCATGCTGCCTCCTCTTTGGGATCTCCACCATCCTGGTTCCCCTCACATAGACTCTCAGGCTCGGTACCTCATGGCGATGAGTCCAAGCAATGCTCCAGCCTCCCTCACTTCCACCTCTCACCTCCTCTCCCGCCATCCTCCACCACCTCTGTTCCTTCAAAACTGTACCTCAGCTAAGCGTAGGGAGAATGTGGTTTCAGCCTTTTTGTCTTAAAGACCTGATACTGTACACTCGGAAAGCTGAGGCAGGAGATCATTGCAGAGTTCTAGGCTAGCCTGGGCTACAGAGACCCTGTCTCAAAAAAATATTTAACTTAAAAGTAAACATTTATAATTTTGAGTATACCTGACTTCCTGACCAAAGCCTCATGTGAGAACCTTGACCTCATGACCACCTTCTCCTGAGTGTTTCATCTTACTTCTGAGACAAGGGTCTCTGTTCTTTTTATCACCTGCTGTTGCGGCAGTAGGGAGTGAAGTGGGGCAAACCTCCTCCCTGAAGACCAGTAACCATGCTTCCAAAACTCTGCCTTAATTTTCCATCTCCCTTACCAAATACACTCTTGCATCTCTACCAAGTTTAGCCAGATGTGGTGATACACACCTTTAATTATAGCTCTCAGGAAGCAGAGGTAGGTGGATCTCTATGAATTCCAGGCCAGCTGAGGCTATATAGTGAAACCCAGTCACATAGACAGATGGACAGCTAGATGGATGGGTGGGAGGATGGATGGATGGATGGATATGGATGGAGAGAGAGAGAGAGAGAGAGAGAGAGAGAGAGAGAGAGAGAGAGAGATGGATTTTCTCTATGAGTTTTTTTTTTCTCTTCTTTTTGGTCTTCCACTGAGGCAGTTGCCTTTAAACCGCAGTCCAGGATGATCTCTTAGTCCTGTTGAATTACCAACAGCTATAACTAAAGTGCCTGGTATGAAAAAGAGAATGGGGGTTCTACCTTTAGTGTATCTCTGTCTCTGTCTGTCTGTCTGTCTCTTTCTCATCCAAATCTGACCCAATTCAAACACAGACATCCCATGAAAGTGGCCCTGGACCAAGAAGGATGTTACTAAATGTGGGTTCCCACTGATATTTTGGGGGTTTTATTTTGAGGCTAGCATTGATAGACGGGGTATGTAGCTGTCTCCATACCCTCAAGGAGAATAAGCCAACAAAGAAATAAACAGAAAGGACTTTGTGGGTGAAAAAAAAATGGCCTTCCAAGTCCAGAAGATAAAAATGACTTCTTTAGTAGAGAGAAATAAAATTTAATAAAAAGGGTGCCCTTCAAAAATGTCAGCTATCATGGAAGGAGAGATGAGTCATGGAAAGTCAAAGCCAAGAGCAGAGCTGAATGAGTGGTCTTCTGAAAATGGCATTTACAGGGACAAGACCTGTCCTCATGACAGGGCGTCCCTCCCAGCAGCTGCTGAAGTACGAAAAGACCCTCTGGTTGCCGTCTCGCTTCCTAGAATTAAGAAATGTTCTGCAGTCAGCGAGCTCAGGAGTGCGGTGTCTGCATGCTGTGCATGTATGCATGTAGATGCACATTCATTGTGCCTTTAAAAATTACAAACATTTATCTATTAAAGTTTATGTTCTCTGTCTTTCCAGATCGTCAACTTACAATCATAGAAAACCCTTTTATTGGCTAGTGCTACCCACTGTGGGATTTTTGTTGTTTTTAGCATTTACTCTTGTCTGAACATTTAAAGAGAGACAAGTGTATACTTTCTAGTGCCCTGGGATGTTATTTGGATACACTGTTGCCTTTTAAAGTTCGTCCCATGTCTGAGTGTCTTACTGATTGCTGTTTTACAACACGTCCTGCCTTCTGCAAGTGCATCTAGTCTGGCCACAGCCATAAGCACTGAGATGGGACCCTCTAGACCCACTCAGACTTGCTCATTCTCCTTCTATTGTCACCGTGTCCCCTAATGATCTCTTGGCATTTTGCCACGAGGACTCCAGACATTGTCAGGAAGTTGGCTCACAGAAGGGAAAATAGGCCAGCAAAGCCAAGATCAAATTCTACCCTAAGGAGCTGGGGAACCCCCACACACACTCCTTGTCTGTATATCTCTCCACAGCCCCTAGTCCCACGCCAGGGGGTTTCCAACTATTTTCACCTCAGTTCACAGTTGCTCACACTGTAAATGAAGCATGAACAATCCAGTATTTAATAAGTGATTGATAATGGCCATTGACCTCCCTGAGTCCAACACCCTCGGGCTCAGGGTCCCCTGTCAGAGGTGGCTCCTTTGAAAGAGTGCCTTCGAGCCTATGTGGGGGTGGAGCCAGGCACAAAGAGCAAAGGCTTGCCCGAAGTCCTTGAACAGACTTTTTTGTTTAATAATAATTTCTGTCTGTGAAAACCCAAGTCCTTCCTTCGAGTGGTTTCTGAGCTGGGCAGGGTGGAGTCTGGAAATGGAAGGGCAAGTCCTACGTGCTCCTCTTCCTGGGTTTACCACACCCTATTCTTCCAACCAAAGTATTGTCCTGTTGTCTAAAATTTAAACCTTTTATTGTTTGTTTATCACTATGATTATTTTTAACACATATTATTTGTAGAAGATAGCTTTTTTTCTTGTCTATAAAAATCTTATCTCACTGTGTCAAGAAAGATAACCTATAAAGATAAATCTTCCAATTTAAACGGTAGTTATAATTATACTAAGAGGTTATTTTTTTTAACAATGCTTCGTTTAAATCTCATTTTGTGGCCACTACAGTAAAGCGTGTATTATTTTTGACATTCATCTGAAATAATAATTAGTGTCTTGTTCCACTTTTGGGGGGAACATGAACAAGTGTTTCCTGTACCTTCTTGGCACGGTGAGCTGTTTGTCTCCTGTTTGTGTCTGAATTTCCCGTCGTCCGCATGCACAATGGGTGTTGTGGAAAGCCATTGTTCTGACTCACAGGATCTTGTTCCCAAAGTTCAGTATGGGTTCTGACATATGTGATCTATGGTGGAACATTCGCCCCATTTCTTACCAGCCATATGGTTTAGTGACTAACCACTTATTTTTGTTCATGTCGTCTTCCTCAGGGGTAGGATGTCCCTTACCCGCTTCTTTTACAATTAAAAAAGAAGCATAACAGCTTGCTTATGAGTTTCCCCAACCTAGGATATTACTCATTTGGGGGTACCTGTCCTATGTTAATAGCACAGCTGGGCGTCAGAATCCTCAGACTGACTTGGAACCCCAAAGCCAGGGTCCCCCTTCTCCCTGCCCCATGAACAATACGCAGTGAGAGAGCCGCACATGTTCTAAGTGAGAAGACATCAGTGTCCACCTTCTTCCCCTTCTCCAAGCTGGGTGCTCATTAAACACGGTCTATGCCTCTGAGAGTGTGTTTCCCTGTCCCTTCATAGAGTGTCCCCTCTAGAAGTCTTGAGGGGGTGATGTCTGGGGCTAGTGTTCTTTGAAAAGGAAAATCAAAGTACCCCAGAGAACACTGCTCCCCATATGATCAACTGCCCATCAGTCTGCACTGAGTGGGAAACCCAGGGACACGTATGGGAAATGAAGACTGCATTCTCTCTGTCCTATCTGGCTCACGTATGGAGCATCCCTGGGCTGAGCCCCGACCTGCAGAGAGTCATACATAGCTCTTAATACTTGTTATACACATGTGCTGTAATACCTGTGTCTCGGTGCTTAGGAACTCCGGAAATAGGGGGATGCCCCATAGTCTTCCCTCTCCAAGAGTCAGTCCATCTTATCCCTGTCTTCAACCTCTGCCAGATTGCTGCCTTCCTGCCTCTGTATTTTCCTTGCCCTCTTATGCATGTATTTGGTGGAATGTACACCAGAGTGGAACACTATTTGACTTTATCCTTGCTTGGATTCCTGCTTCTCCAGTACCTAACCCAGCCCTGCACAGTCATGGTCAGTGCATCATCTAAGAATCCCAGGGAACATGCTGAATTAGTCTCTACTGCACTATGTTGGGTTTTATTGCCTGGTGTGAATTATGGGGAGGGGAAAGTGGCAATGCCCCCAGTCGCTGGGTGATACCAGGGTTATCAGGAGCACTTTGTGTTAGATAGTGCTAACACACTGATAGATCTGTGACGTGGCCCCCATTCCATTTGAGGAGATTGAATCAAGAACAATAAAGTAAGCTGCCCCAAATCACATAGTTGGAGGGCCCAGGACTGAAAATTGAACTGAGATCCAGTGCTGGCCCTGATGGGCATCCTTGGATATCTGAATACTGTGTTATATCCTTGAAACTTAGTGGTCCCAAATTGTTCCCGCTGCCTCAGCCTCATTTCTGCATGAGTGGTTTCTTCTCCTAAACAGAATAGCCGAGCCAGGGAGGAGGCAGCTGTGAATTGCTTCTCCTGCCTCCCCATCTGTACAGTGTGGACTGTTTTCTCTTCTGGAAGCAGTTTGGTGACAGGAACTGCAATCATCCAGCTCTCTGCTCCTTCTTCCTCCTTGGGGCTCAGGGGTCTGACTGACTCTGCACCAAGAGGCTTCTACAAATATGGCTGATGCTACCTCCGTGTCCCTCGACTCCGCTGACTCCCTAACTCCTGCTTTCCCTGCTTGTCACAGTCCAGCCCTGCATGCCCCCAGCCCCCACTCCTAACCTTAGCCTGATTACACCACCACAGCCTCATGAAACTCTTTCCTCTTCGGAGCATTCCTGGGCCCAAGAGCACCCTGGCCGCCCTGGAAGGCTCTCAAGTCTCCTCCTCTGAGCTAAGGGTGGTACCCTGCAGTCCTGCCAGTAGCTCTCCTGCGGGGGCTGTGAGTCCGGGAAATCAGTCTTGCAACCCCTGTCTGGCTTTTTCAGGCCTCCCACCTCTGCCTGGGGTGGAGGGGCGATGTTCCACGGCAGGGAATGTACACACATGCAGAGTTTACCTTACAGCTGGGCACTGAAAATGTCCATCCAGGGCTGAAAAGGACATTCCACGTTAGGAACTTTGTCTTGGAGTCCAGTCCCAGATCCAACATATGGATGCCCAGGCATTCAGTGCACCAGAGACCCTTCCCCCTCCCTTTCTCCCTCTGTAAAATGGGGCACTGCCCACAGTAGTTACAGTGAGGCAAGTGTCTACTTTTCCTTCTTCCTCCCCTCCCCCCAAATCCTGTAGTAGAGTCTGGGTTACAGCCAACCATGTTCCATACATAGCATGACCTCCACGACCAAGGCTGATTTGACCTAAAATGGCTCTGGGGGCCATTTCGCAAAATTCCTTTCCTTCCGTTTCACTAATTCCCGTCACCCGTCAATTTCTGCTGTCATTGTACCTCAAATACAGAAGCTAGGGCCAGGGTAGAGTGGCACTCCGAGCTCTCCCACCCTGTCAACTGCCTCTTCCCACTCCACATCTCCAACATGGGCTCAAGAGGAACCATGACAATGCACTCGAACTCTGTCCTATAACACTTGGGCCCAGGGCTGGCCTCCTCTGGTCTCTGGAGGCATTTGGTTGGCATAAGCTACTTCATCTCTTTCGTCCTTAATGTGGTGCCGCTGTAAGAACACTGTGTGGAAGAGCCAACCTGTGGGAGCAGGGCAGAGTTAGCCGTGTGGGGGCAAGCATCCTCTTCGCCATCCCAAAGGCTGGAAGAGCCAGTCTGCCTTCCTGTTCCAGGGTGGGCCCTTCTGAGCTGTTTCCACCCACCAGGCAGCTTCTTAAACCCCCATCAGGGTGGAAGTGACCCCCTCTTATCTTCTGCACATACCAGCGTCCATGTATGTCCCCAGGAACAATCAATCCAAGACTTTAGCCCAGCTGGACCAGACCTGTGTCTGATAAGAGCTGATCGGTCCCCAGGGAGCCTCTTACCAGGAGGGTTTCAAAGAAATCCATTGGAACGCTTTTGTCTCGAAGGAAAAGTTGGAAGGGGTCACAGGTCTTTTTCATTCCACACACGCCCACGCACGGATACCAGGCCTGGTTCGTATTTAATAGGGAGAATTCGCTTTAAGGAAACTTTCCCTGTGCCTCTGCCTAATCCACAGCAATGATGACCACTTGTGTGCATGCTTCTAGTTTTTAGATTAAAGATTAACATTTTAAATACATTCCTATCTGTACCTGCATGAGCTAACTCTTTGGAATCTCAGATGACCTTAGGGGGCCATCCTGGTAATCGGTGGGCCACCCTCGTTGTTGCGGAATGTGGCTCCTTACCTCCAGTATCAGACAAGAGGAGGTGAGAAGACTGACTCCCAAAGACCTCATTGTCTCTTAAACCAAGAATGCCTGGATCCCCCCACTTCTCTGCACCCCGCCCCAAGCACAGTAACCCAAACCAGCCACAGCCCAACTCGCGTGCACACACATCTGGATAGTTAACTGTGTTTCCTAAGAAACTTTGGAAACTAAATTAAGACAAACCCTGCAGAGAAAGAGCCCTTAAATGCATTGCTCGAGGACCCACGTATGAACTTATGCTTTATGGCTGCTGCTACATGAAGAAATTGTCCCAACCACGCACGGTGAATGCTTAATAACCTCACAGCCTCAGGCACAGAGAAGTGAGTCTCGGATTAAGTACCTTCTTAAGGCTGCTGGAGCTTGCATTGAGGAAGCCTCCAGTTAGACCAGAGGCCGAGCTTGCCTGCTGTCCGGCACCATCTGCCTCACTCTCAGCCCAGGATAGATAAAGTGTATATGCTATGCTTATTGTGTGGATCAGCTACCAGGCACGGCGCTCATCCCGCCATCAGATTCTGTGCTGTCACCTCCTGCAGGCTTTATTTTTCTGTCTAGGGGCTTGATGTCATCCGTCCCTTCCTTAGTACATATTTCAAAGGGACACTTTAGCTCTGGGGTTGCTGTGGCCATATTTGTGGCTTCCCCAAGGCTAACTTGTATCTACCAACATCATTGTTTCCTGCTGTTGGGACTGGTCCTCAGATCAGAAGACAGAAGCAGCGTGGTAGTCTCGAAGGGTTTCTGCTCTCCAGGTCATGCTCAGAGCAAAGGCGCTGTCCCCCTCCCCATAAAGAAGCCTTTGCTCTATTCCCAGTGTTTTCACACAAGGTGCCGTGCGATACTGGAGGAGCTTTTTCTCAAAACAGCTGTGTCAGGGCTTTATCATCTTGTTGGTGAGCCAAATGGAATTCATTCTTTCCATGGCACATATATAAAGACTTAAGGAGAAGAAACAAGGCTTGAGGTTTCCACAGAACAATGTGCACCCGTCTTCCGCCTGCTTCCCCAGAGAGATCTCTGAATCATGGCCCTGCCGATGAATAAGTACCAAAGCAGGTGCTGTGGACAACACCATGAGTCATCTTCTTCCTTAGATACTTGACAAATACAGCACTTTATTTATGGAAAGTCTTCATAGGCGCTCCCCAAATTATTCAAAGTATACATGCTAAAGTGTATGTACAAGGTATGAAAAGGGTGTCATACAGAGAAAATAAAATCAGAGGGACCAGGAGATAACACTTTGGCAATTGTCCCAAAGGGTTTTTTTTTAAATAGATCCAATAATAAACAGGGAGTTTCAGCAGGAAGAATTGACAACCCACACACGCATACAAAAAAGAAATCTCTTGATCCTTACTCAATCCAGTAGTAAGAGGCTGCCACTTACAAAGAAGAACGAGAGCTTGGGGTAGAGGTGGCCAGTCAGCGTGTGTTGTATGAAATATGTACACAACTTTTACTGATGGTCTTAACTCACATCCGCTTAAAGATCCCAGCTAAGCTGGGCGGTGGTGGCACATGCCTTTAATCCCAGCACTCGGGAGTTGGAGACAGGCAGGTCTCTGTGAGTGCAAGGCCAGCCTGGTCTACAGAGTGACTTCCAGGACAGCTAGGGCTACACAGAGAAACCCTGTCTCAAAAAGAATAAAATTAAACAAATAAATGAAAATATTCCAGCCAAAAGCCAGGCATGGTGACACACACCTTTAGTCGTAGCACTCAGGAGTCGGAGGCAGGAGGATTTCTCTAAGTTCCAAGCCAGCCTGGTCTACTTAGCAACTAACGATACAGAGTAAGTCCCTGTCTCAAAGAAAAAAAAATCTGACCCAAAAACTCAACTCACCTTATAAAGACCAGTTTAGAGGGGCCACTCTGCAAAGGATGGCCCTTTTTATCTTTTCAATTCATTGGGAAGGGAGATGTGTTCCCAGGTTCACACTGGGATTCTGCTGCTGGTCTGGACTGGCACAGGGGAAGAAAGAGAAAGGGAAAAAGGAATAGTGCTGTTTTCCTGTTTCTTGGTTGGGTTAGTCAGACGTTCTGTTCCCACTACCCTTGGAGGCCCCGAGAAAGAAGGGAAGGAACCGCCATTGGTGAACCCAGATGATGGTGTTTTGCAAACCGTATTTTTAGGAGTCTGGATTTAGAAATTAATTTTTTATTTGTTTGACAAAGGTTAATCCACTTTAGTGCAATTGTGGCTTTGAGTGTAGGATTCCTGAGTCTGTATAAAATCAAAAGAGATTTATTTACACTTGAATATTTAGATTAAACAAAGTGACGTATGTGCAGTATGCTGAGAAATAAATACTACAAAGCAGTCTGTGATGATTTCGTCTCATCTCAGTTAAACTGACGCCCTGGCCACCAAGAAAGTCACTCAGTTGAAGGACCTGCCCCCACTGTGGAGAACACAAATTCTGTCCCTTTTGCTCTGCACAGCAAACACACCCACAGAGGGCTCTGTGACGCATCCCGTGTCAGAAGGGAGATCAGACCCACCACGGGACAAAGATGCCCCGCCTGTATACAAACTAGGGAGCAATCTTAAATTGGCTTCAGGAGGACCAAGTCGAAGAAAGACTGGAGAGAAAGTTCTACCAACAGCAGCCATCTTGATGGTGCAAATGGAATTTTGATGTCCTGTTGATAAGGTGGACGCTAAAGCCTGCCTTCTGTCTCTAGTTCTGTGATGCACACAGGCCAGCATCAAGTCACTTGTCCTTCGGTGCTCAGAGCCAGGACATGACCAACAGTCTGGCAGGATCTCTTGTGCCCCGTCCTTGGGCAGGCAGCTCTGGTCCTTCCTCACAAATGAGGTCATACACCAGCCAAAACAGATGCTTCTGTCTCCAGGCTGCTCTGCTCTCTGGCATGGGAGCCACCCCCTTCCTCATGCATATCTCTCATGCATGTGGAGACTTTGCCCAGGGTCAGCTTCTCAGGGCGCTTCACCTACCTGCTCTGCCCGTGGCTGGCACATGCCTTCCAGTCTTTGACATCTCTGACTAACAGTTCCCCCCACTGAGAGGGACACTGTCCCAACCACATAGCTGAGGCTTAGCAACCCTCTTCAAGACTAAGGCAAGTTGGGATTAGAAGGATTTGGGGGAGAGCATCTAGAGGTGCTGTGGGAGAAAGGCAAGAGGTAAGGTTTGTGAGTTGGCGGCAAAGAACAAAAGCCATGGAATGAACTCAAAGGTCTCGTGAAGGGAACGCATGCCTGTGTGAACGCTGGCAAGATGGCTCGGCAAATAAAGGTGTCTGCTGGCCGGCCTGACAAGCTGACAACCTGGGCTGTGTCCTCGGCACCTGCATGGCAAAAAGAGAGAACTGAATACTGTAGTGGGCTGAGAAGAGCCCAGGTAGGCTGCCTGGTCACAGTGAAGTGCTGTGGCAAGGTTAAGTGACACTCAACATCCCTAGGGTCTCGGGGACCTTGAGATTCAAGCAAACCTGCATCTGAAACACTCAGTGGTTATGAGGATCCCCCCAGAAGTTCATGTCATGTTAGAGCCAACACACTGGCTTCCTCAAAAGACACTTGGATGTGACTGCCAGTGGGAAACACAGTCCAGCAGAAACAGAATCAGTGCTGGGGGGAAAAACTCATACACAACCCCCTCAGCCATTCCTAACCATGTCACCAAATCCTTCTTTAGTATTACTGATCTCCCTATTACCTGCAAAAATAAGGAAAACATATTCCCCACAGGCTCAGTGTACAAATTAGAAGTAAAGTTTGTCAGGCAGTTAGTAAGCCATAGGCTGTAGAGAGGTCCGCCGCTGTCACGGAGTCGTTAATAGACAGAAAAGATATTAGCATCGTCGGTTGCTTCGTCGTATCCTAGCATGCCCACAGACCTAACGAGTACCTGCTGGGTAGCTTCTTCACATGGAAAACAAAGCCCTAGTCTGTGACACACATGTCTAAGTCATCACAAAAGAGAAGCCCTCTAGAGTGGTCTTCTGAGCGCGGGGTTTCTAGGCAGGGTTCTACTGAAGGTGCTGGCGAAGGTGGGATGTTCAGTGGGGAACACCTTTGCCCGGAAAACTTACTTGAGTGGACCATCTCAATACCCAAGCCCATCAGATGTGCCACCCCAGCTGGCATTTGCGTGTCATGGAAAGAAGCCTCGCAGACATCCAGAGAATGAGCTGGTTGGGGTCATGAGAGTGGAGGAATCCTGAGCGGAAAGCCCACCAGCTCCGGCCGACTTGCGCTGCCTGTCAAAGCGGGAGATCTGTAATGAAGGCAGACAGCACCCCTGCAGGAAAACCAAGAACTAGCCCGGCTTGCCGCTGGTCCCCAGCATCCCAGACTGACCTAGGCAGCTGCCTGCCTGGCTGCTGGTGGCACCAAGCAGGGAGGGAATACAAGTGGCCCAACCCAGACAGAACCCTGAGCTCCTTTCTAAGTTTAGAAGACTTCTGGGATTTTTCGACTGTTCTAAATTCACGTCAGCCTGGAAGACTCAGAGGCCAGCAGCGAAGCCAAATAAGCAGTCTTTCCTGGCAGACCCCAGCTTGAAGTCAGGCATCTGAGACTCCTCCTTCCCAGCCTTGCTTACAGAGCAACAGTTCCCCCCCTTCCACATTCCACCCCCACCTGGCACCCTCACTGGGCCCCGTGGAACACTGGCTGGCTAGCCCTGGTTCTGGCTTTGCTCTGCGCTGGGCTCAAGGCCCTTTGGAACTGTTAAGTAGCAATGTTGTCATAGCATTAAGAACGTCCACCTTTAGCTTCTACTCGCATGCGCTCTGACATAACCCTCTGGGGTTGGGTGCAAAGCCCACCAATTGCACCAGCAAAAATAGTCTTTCTACTATCCCTAAGTCATTATTATTGTTAAGAAACTCCAGCGTTACCTTTGCAATAAAGCACCAAAAATGGCCAAGGAGAAAACTTAGGGCCAAAGTTTGATTTGAGCAAAATTCCTAAGACTATACCTCGGTGGCCAAAGATAAGCTGTTACATCGTTATTTATATGCCCCCTGAAGCCCTAGACAGCTCCTAATAGCTCAGCCCTGCACTGCCTGCGGGCACTGCCTGCACTGTCTCCTCCGGGAGGCTCCTCTGGGTGTGGCTCCCACTGCAGACACTACTGGAAAAGGGAAGGTTTCTAGGGTTCTGGCACTGCCGCCGCTCCTCTGCCCGAAATGCAAGGTTTATTTTTACCCAGTGAATGAGAAGGAGAGCTGGTCCTGCCATCCGTCACACTCAACTCTGTTGCCACATTTTTAAGCTCAAGAGTAAGATGAATTACCGCCGGGAGGAAGGTGTTTATAGAATAGGCGCTTTGTCCGTCAGACTGCAGCGTTCCTCGCCCTTAAACCTGGCACCCATCAACAAAACTTCCACCTGATGAGTCAGCAGAAAGCCCTGTGCCCCTCACAGGCACCAGGGTCAGCTCACTGCCGTGGGTGGCGCAGACTCCACTTTAAATATAACTCAAGGGAAAACTCTGACGCCAGAGCCCATGCACAATGGACGGCGTCTCCCCAACTTCAGAGGTCTGTTTGCCGCTGCTTCCCGGTTCTCCCTGCCTCCCAGGGACAGAATCCTCCTGTTGCCCCACCGGCCATGTGTTCCACTCTCTCTGCTCTGCACCCCTTTGGTGTCATCTGCTCATGCTCTCCTCTCAGAAGTCCCCTCCCAGCCCCTGGTGGGTGTGCTCATGCCCTGTGCTCTCCCTCCAGGGCGCTTGAAGCTGGCTGGCTCATCACTCAGCCGCTGGCTCGGAGCCAATCACCCTCCCTGGTGCATGGCACCTCCAGTTGGACTGATGGGCTGATGGCGGGGCATGGCATTTCTCCAGCTCATTCAGGACATTGTTCTAGGCCAGTGTGAAGCTGTAGCGGGGACTCATGAAGACAGTGCAGATGCCAGCCACCCCGCCCCAACATCTAAAGTAGAGAACTTCTGGGATACTGCATATCTCAATGCTTAACAGGGCTGTGATCTCCATCCTTTCCCCCATACACCCATACATACACCACATGCACACTCACACCAGTATACACACACAGCGCATGCACACACGCACAAGCATGCACACACGCACAAGCATGCACACACACACACACAGACCACAGAGAGCTGGAGTGAACACACTTTATAATTGAAATCACAGAGATGAATAGAGATGAGCTGATAACCATCAAAGCCATGAAGCCAGCTCTTCACGTGGTCAGCCGTGCCTCCCTGCATCTGCCTTATGGTCCACCAGATTCCCTGCCCAAGGCGAGGTGACACGGGGTGACGTTCCTTTGCAGGTGTTCTCAGGTCGCCTGCTCCCCACTCTGTGTGACAGCTCTTCCCCCAGGATGTGAGCAGCACAGGAAAGTGGATCCCGGAAGCAGGCTCCCAGGGGGCGTCCTCTGGGCTGGCACCTTTACCTCTGCCTGTAGAGACGAGGGCAGCCGCGTGTGGATGCAGCGGCATTCATTGTGGCGTATATCCATCACATGTTACTTTAGACATTTCTAAAGTTAAAACTCTGAAGATGGGGATGGATGTGTACCTGTAATCCCAGCATTCAGCGGGTTAAGGCAGGAAGATCAGGAATCCAAGGCCGTCCTCTACTACGTAGTAAGTTCAAGACCAGTCTCGGCTACATCAACATTTTCCTCTGCATGAGACTCTGTCTCAAAACAAAACTGTTTAAAATGACCTCACTCCTCCAATAACTCCTACTTCCCTTTCAGAAAACTCCTGAGTCCAATAATTATACATTAGCCAAACATTTCTAGTCAGCATACGTGTGCTTGCTCAAGCCAGTTCAATTTTATTACCTATCTGTTTTACTTAATATTGGGTAATTTGGGGAAAAAAACACTTAAAGGACTCTGTCCTCGTTATTCAGTGTGCATTATGTGTTCCCTGGGTATCTGGTCCCACGCTAGACACACGAATGTCAACAGTGCTAAGGCATGGTCCCCTGTCAGGATTTAGTGCTCTATGGAAAGGAAACAATTGCCCTTGGGAAGACTGGAGTTCCCAGAGCTTAAGAAAATTTACTTCCAAGGGAGCCAGCAAGGCCACCATCCTCACATACACCCAGGAACATAGTGACCCAACCAAACAGTCTCGGAAAATTGAGCCAGGAGGACTCTGGACAGACTCAGATGACGGAGATAACAGGGGGCCTTGAGCACAGGTGAGATCTCTGAAGCCTCAGGTCCAAAGTCTCATCTGCCCACGGGTGCTCCGTTAAGTGATGTCTCAGAACTTGGCGATAAGCATTCCGATCTGTGGTTTCGGAGTTCAGCCTAGCTAGTCCGCAGAGCAACAGAGACTCGTCCTCCTGGGACGGGGAGGCTGTTCTCACAGCCTTTGACTCCATTGATGGTGATTCTCAATGACGCGTTCCCAGCATGTTCCTCGGAGAGGAATTCTATACAGAGGGCTGGGCATGCCCGAGAGGCCCCCTCAGACAGCAAGGACCCCAGAGAGCTCCTGTCACATCCAGCTCGTGGTCAGTGAGCCCTCTTTCCCATGGTATTCTGAACATTTAGGATTATTACCAAACTTGAATCAAATCCTTATTTATATATTGACAACTGTTTTCTAAACAGACACGTATCAAGTGGAAGGCTCTTGTTTGTGTCTGGCTCTATCTTTTCCTTCTGTTTATTCTATATTTGGTTCACAAGTAAATTATAAATGTGGGTAAGTGAGTGGGGTCAAGACTTGTTTTTAGGGCATTTCCTCATTCGTAGAAAAAAACGTGTTCATTTTTAGTAGTTCGCTGGGTCAGTTTTTGTTGTTTCTTTTTGTTTGGGATTGATTTGGGGGAAATCTTATTGGAAACTGTGCATCCAGAACCCCAGACTGTCTACAGTTGGTTTCTTTGTTCCCTGCATAGTCGAACTCCTGAAAACATAGCTCAGATATCTCCTGAGCTTTGCAGCAGGGTGGGGCTTTGGATTTGCAAAAGAATCTTCTTCTGCCTAGTCAGCAACCAGACAGGAGCACCCAGACTACCAGACTGCGCTAGGTATGGCTGCCTGGCGTTCTGCGGAGTCTGTGGCTATCTCCAAACAGTCCTGGTAATGATTCCTTGGGTTGAAAGAATTCCCAGAGAACTCACAATGCATTTTTGCATTGTTCTTCAAGTCCTTAGGGATGACTTTTGGAGAAGAAATTGAATAGAAAGGCTCAGATCCAGGACCTGGCAGATCTTTCTTTAAGAATGGATCTGCCATGACCTGACCCAGTGGCCTTACATAACCCTGAACACCAGGAGATGAAGAGTTAGGACCCTGCTCAGTAGTAGGTAATACTAACCAAGTCGTTAACCAAGTCGTTAGAGAGGTTAGGGAGAAAGGAACTCTCTGGGATCCAGGGTATGACAGTGGAGACAGTGGAGACTCATGACAATGGCTCCTTCAGGGACATCCCCCCCCCCCATACTAGGAGAGGTCGCTTTGTTCTTCAGGCTATACATGTGAGCACTAATGGGTTCTCTCCAGCGCACTCTAGAAATTTCTTAATCTTTCTTTGAATGTCTTTCCTCCTTATATGCCAACTTGAGTCGTTTGTAGACCTCGCTCTCTCTCTCTCTCTCTCTCTCTCACACACACACACACACACACACACACACACACACACACACACACACATCCTGTTCCCTCCCAGGGTAGCTTAATAAGGTTTTCAACAGTAAACGGCGCAGGTGACAAACTTCAGGCTTAAGATTCTAAAAGAGAAAAAGGGTTGAAATCCTGACAGCCTGGATTGATCAGGGAGGAAGAAAAAGAATCCACACGGAAACAAATAAATGAATGACAGTCAAGGGAGCCCGTGTGGGGCTTGAGGCTTATTCGGGAAGACTTTAAGGGAGTTCAGAGAACGGCATGTACAGCTGCAGGTGACTGCTGTGGGCTGTTCATCTGGAGAGAGTGAGGGAAGTAAGCCTGGCCAGGACATCCACCCTCTGAAGGATCCAGAAGGGAAGGAATAAATTGGAGCTGAGTGGAGAAGAGGCAGTCATGGCCAGAGCTGCAAGTCTGTAGACTTCCTAGCTCTCTGCTTGGGCCTCCGTTCAGCAATGCCTGTGACTTCTTCACCCACAATGGTGTCCCTTCTCCAGCAGAAAGAAGCCCATATTAGTGCAAGGCCTGTCTCATTCCTGTTTCCTCAAGGGACGCCTGAGAATCCCCTCCACTTCCTCCCTTTCCTTCCCACCCCTTATCTAATTGTGGCAGGAGTAATTATTGGGTATTTCCTGCCCTGGAAGCGTTTGCTCTTGTGGGTGGGGTGGCATGTCCTTCTTCCCTTAACTGCCCATTTGTCCTTGCATAGAGATGTGGAAGGTGACTTTTATCCCCAGCAAGTGAAATAAGCAATAATGAGGTTTGTCCACGAGTCCAAGAAGAGGCCAGCGCGGTAGCTGGTTAGCTGGTTTCTGTCCTGGCTGTGTGGCATAGATTAGGAACAAAAGGATATTATCAGCTGTGTAGGTAGGAGGCTGAGCAGCCCTCCATGGGTTCTTCCTTTGCGGGACCTTGCCCTGGATAACCTCTGAAGATGGGGGAACTGCCTACAGCTGTCCATGTGCGGGAAAGGCTGGGGCTTAAGTTGTTGAAGTCGCTGGAGGCCTTATGTTGCGAGTCTCTGCCATTCTCTAGCAAGCCTGTTTTAAAGCTGACCAAAGGTGGGGATGGATTCAGACTGTGAAACCGCCCCTGGCACCCGCTTGGTCTCTTGCGAGCAGCCACTGTCCTATCTAAGTCATAAGGCTCGGCCGCTGCGGGTTGCAGTGCCATTAGGAGGCTTCTGCTGATCCGCTACAGTGTGGTGTAAAGTGTAAAAAGAAGTGACACTTCCATTGAAATGTATTTGAAGCCCGGGGGGCGGGGGGGGCTGCTGTGCATGCAGGAACACGCACTGCAGGGTAGAAACTTCCTGAATAAAGATAGGCTAAAGAGACGCTGTGTCCCATCTCCCCTTGGCTATCAGACTGTTGAGACCAAGGACCCAAGGAACTGGAATTTGCTGGCCACATCTCTCTGCTGGAGAATGAATGCTGGGACTCCTGTGCACTAAACATTTGCTCCTGTGTAAACATATACGCTACACCCCAAAGCCACAGAGCAATCTGAGGCATCTCAGCCCCTCACTCAGCCATTAGCCAACCTGTTGCTATCTCCCTTTCACTGAACCTTAGCACAGTCAGGAGGTGACTCTTCTCCCCCTGACCGAAACACGGAACAAGATCCCACATCCAACAGCATCCAACACGGGAGCCTAGATCCACGCAGGGCTTGTCACGCAGGCGTGCTGGCAGCCACCCGCCTTCTCTCCATCCCTGCCACTGGCTGACACAGATTCGACTGTCAGTTAATCGCTCATTCAAATATGAGTCACGATGAAAGCGTGAAGTTTGAGGGCATGTGGGGAATCACCATGGCTTGTAGAAATGGGCTGTGTGGTGCAACTGAGGACCGGGAGCTGGGGAACCCCTGCAGGCTCAGGTTGCCACCAAGCCCGTGTTTCCCTACACAGAGCCCGCACATGTCTCCTGGCCAATTAGATCTCCAGGCAGAGGCTAAGAGGATGCTAAGTGTGGCCAGCATTTTCCCTACAATGGCTCAGATGGGCCGCTTCAGAGAGCCCCTGAGACCCAGGTTTCTTCTGTGTAGGGACAGGCTACCCTTCCTTTGCCTGGGATAGAAAACTGCCGTCCTAAGGGAGAAGGCTTCAAGGGGTTGGTTTGCTGAATAGACACTCACAAGCTTCGGGCCAGGAACGTGCCACAGTTTTGGGACCTCGTCGGTCTGTGGGCTCAGTGTCTCGCTCCCCTCGCCCTCTGCCCACCCTTCCTCAGTCTGTGGGCTCAGTGTCTCGCTCCCCTCGCCCTCTGCCCACCCTTCCTCAGTCTGTGGGCTCAGTGTCTCGCTCCCCTCACCCTCTGCCCACCCTTCCTCAGTCTGTGGGCTCAGTGTCTCGCTCCCCTCGCCCTCTGCCCACCCTTCCTCAGTCTGTGGGCTGTGTCTTGCTCCCCTCGCCCTCTGCCCACCCTTCCTCGGTCTGCAGCTCCATGAGGGCTGACATACCTCGTTCATCATTTATCCACCAGCCCAGAGCTTGGGAAGACACATGGAAGTTACTCTGATCCTGCAGTCAGAGGGTCAAGATAGTCTCAGAAGACCATGGGTTGGGAGTGGGAAGCCTTCAGCTGCCCCCACACCCTGGTACTCCCAAGCCATTTATTTAGGGACTTGCCTTTCCCCACCGAGGCAGGAGCCCCACATGTGATAAAAATGAAATCTGGCCAACCAGAAGGTCTGTGGACAGAGACAGAAAGTCTGCTCCTTGCCTTGGATTCTCTTCGTGGAATATCATACATGCCCCATCCCTTTGCAGTATTTAATTGACCTAACTGAGGGTGACCTAAAACTCTTCACAGGTGTGTGGCACCACACTCCTCTCTGGGTTCTAACCCAGAGTGCCGTGCATGTCAGGCACTCACGGTACCAGCTGAATCCCCACCCCTGCCCTACCCCGTCCTCTTTCCCAAACTCGGCTAATAATCCCAAAAGGTAAATCCTGAACATCTTGTAATTGGATCCCATTCTGACATCATCTATTCAGAGTCATGACAGAAATGGCTGAGTGCCCCCTTTCACCCACTCTGTGTGACGAGAACATGGCAGGTGATTGCCTATCGGTGGCTCAGGACACAGTAACATCCATAAACTGCCCAGGGAGATTTCAGAAAAGGGACCTCACAAATGTTCGAATGTTCTGCGGTTTCATTTTGTGGTTCCAGCCAAGCCCCTGAATTCTCCAAGTCCTGAGCCCTGCCAGCCCCGGGCTGACCATCATGACTAATACCGTTACCCACGGCCTTACCATCCTTGGTCATAGAGCCGCTCCAGCTGCGACAAGCCTGCCAAGCGTGCAGGGAACCCTGCTAGCAGTACACGACATTCGGAGGGCTTTTGGAAAAGTTCCCCCGGCCAGCTGGCTCTCCACCCCCACAGTTGTCTGTCTGGAGATAAGTCTCCCATGCTGGTCATTCATGGATGCGTCATGGGAGTCTTGGATGCAGTTTGTAGCAGGACTCTGCCAGACAGGTCCACAGAGAGGTGGCCTGTGCTGACCTGGAACCAAAACCGCCCCCACAGTGTCCTAAGACATCCCTTTGCCTCTGTGTCCCAGATCTGTCATTCATTTGAATGGGTTCTCAGGGTCAGATTCTTTATGTGTGGGAGCTTTATAAGAGAGAGGAAGAGAAATGAGAGAGAGAGAGAGAGAGAGAGAGAGAGAGAAAGAGAGAGAGAGAGAATAAAAATGAGTTTCTATTTCTCCTGTCTACTTAGTGACGAATGCATAGTTTCCATTAGTAATGCATTAAACTCTTTTTACTTTTTAAGAACAGTGTAGGTGGCATATTTCACAGTCTTGGCAAGGCAGACATGGCATTTGGGGAGTAAATCAAAATTGGAGGCCAGAAGTATTGGCCCAGACTTGGACTGCCACTTAGGGAAATATAGCAGAGGGAATCGGGTGAAGGGGATGGAAGGCAATCTACACTGATTCTACCAGCTTCCCTGGGGATAAATGGTCCTTTGTGGAGATGAAGGGAGTGGGCAGGATCAGCCCCACCCTGGTTTTGGAGGTGGTGGGTGGACAGGGGTTTTGAGACTCCTCCACCCTGTTTTTTTTAATAGTCACACATTTATTGTTTTGCAACTTTGACTTCAGTAGAGATTCTCTAAAGTTAGACTTCCACAGCCCTCTCATGAGTGAGGGGCTAGCGTTGGCTTGAAAACAGCCGTAGCCTAAGGAAAAAGCCATCCACCCTGGGGAAAAGACAAACAAATGCAGACCACAAAAAAAAAAAAAAAAGAGGAGGGCAGATCACTAGGCTGGTCAGTGTGTCGAGGGCTTTGATGTTATTTTTAGAAGAACACAAAAATCTGAATCAAAGTCAGATTTCACTTCTTCTCCTTCTGTTTCCTCTTCCTTGTGCTGTCCCTTCTTGGAAATTCATTTCCCTGGCCATTTTTACGTATTGCTGTGCGGGAAGAGCCCGTCACTGCGAGGAAACACATTGCCTATTTAAATGGTGTCAGTAAACATAAAGAAATGGACTTTGAGAGAAAAGCTCAGAGTCCCCGTTCCTCATAAATGGGGCAGAGGAAGTCCCAATCAACGGTGCCTGGAACCAGACATCCGGCATAGAAAGGGTAGAAGTTGGAAACATATCAGCCAAGTTAACATGGCATAGTTTCTTCATTGCATCCTCCTTGAGGGGACCACAAGCCTATAAAACTGTTTTCTTCTTTAGTTACATAAAACTATTTTTTTTTGCTCACTTAGAGAATTTTTTTTAAAGAAAAAAAAGGTCAATTGCAAATTCCTGCCAATTTTTGGTTGTAAGATTTTTTTTTTTCTAATTGACAGTAAAATTCAAAGAATGCGCGAATTGGGGTGCAGCTGCTGCATGCCTGGCGTCCTGGTAACTGTTGTAAAGGGAGTATAAGAAACGGATAGAAGGGGGAATTGGGGAGATGGCCAAGGGAATCGGTTACCCACCTCCTGCACAGTTCCTGGGACTGACAACCCCTGAAATCCCAGTTGCAAACCATGTGCTTAGAACAATCCTAGGTGGAGTCATCCTTGGCTACACAGCAGTTCTCGGCCATCCCGGGCTACACCGGATTTTTTTTTTTAAACTACTTGAGTGTTAAGTGTCGTGGGTCAACCATAGACCCTACCAAAGATGCCAGTCCTTCCCTGAATGATGGACTGAGAAGGACACATGCGGTTTGCCCAGATGGTGTGTTGAAGTTGGCCCCCAGGTTTGTCTGGCCCCGGACCTGTAGTTCTGCAAGTCAGACCCTCTCCACTGGTGGTTTTCTCACAAATGACCAGAAACAACTGTGCTACGTTGAGCCTAATCTTGTGAAACCGTTCCTCCTCCAAGGCATGTCATAATCCCTGGGTGACACAGTGCAGTTTTGAGAAATACATGAAAAAAAATTGGAACTTTTCAAATACCGCTTACATTTTGGGAGATTTTCCATGAAACTGATTGAAATGTAGATTCCCACACCCTGACCTAATGTACTTTAATCTGGTCTTGCGCCCCATCATTCTTCCTGGCAGGAAAGCCGTAAAGCACCTGTTCCTCTTGGAGAGAAATTGCATGAATGCTGGCCAGGTCTGTGTGGGGCTCACGCTGGTGTCTCTAGCCTGGCACTTCCAGAAGATCCCTCTGTAGGACATGCCATCAAAATTCTCAATGGCTTGAGTAATGTCCCCAGGGCTAAGAGAATCTAATGTCCTTGAATATGGTCCATGTTAGCAACACATCCAGTCACCGTGTGGAGCAAGCTGGGTCGTTCTCCAAAGTGCTCAGCCAGCTGGAGTTCTGGGCTTCGTGAGGCTTTAGGTGGAACATTTGTGCAAACTCGTCAGTCACGTCCAACAAGCAGAGCCCATCTCCCCAGCTACTCATACAAAAGTACATTTTGTTTATCAAGACAGAGTCTTGCGAGCCCCTCCCGGACCCGTTTTTGTGTGGAAGAAAGTTCTCCAGCAGATGCAATATTTAAATGAAATCTGAGATGTTTTCTAAACATTAATTCACTGCCCTTCTGTCCAGGGGAGAGCTCTGTCCTTCCAGAGAGACTCTGAGGTGATCCTTATCAGTGAACGGCCCCACCTTGTGTAGAAAGTCCTCTTTTATAGGTATTCAAACAGGTGTACCAAGTTGTCTCTAGAGAGCAGGAAGCCCCCTTGTACTAAGGTCACTAATTTGACCTCCAACTCCATGAGTGTAAGCCTCCATTTATTAACGTTTCTGTAAAACACCCTAAACCAAGAAAATGGTCACTGTGACTTTGACGTTACCTTCCAAAGGAAGGAAAGTTTCACCTGTCGAACCAAGAGGAACCGTTTACAGCTGTGTGAGGTCCGTAAGTGAGAGGACAGAAAACGCAGTGGGTAGGATGTGTGTCCTAGCTCGCTGTGCACTCTGGGGATCTTCAGACACAGTGCTCGGGGCTCCCAGGGAAGCAAGGGTCTGAAGGTCACCCCTCCAGCAAGCTTTGCATTTTGTGAGTTTAACAGAAAACTACTTAAGAAGGAAATACATTTCTTAAATCAACTTGTTTCCCAAGAAGGAGATACAACCCTTGGGGCTTCCAACGCCTCCTAACGAAAAACATCTGTGGGACTTCCGGAATTTTCCTCAGGCCTCAAGCACACACCCACACATTTCCAGTTCTTTCCTAACCATGAAGTTGGCTTCCACCGTTTTCAGGTTTGATGGCCAACTCTTCCATCCGTTTGTTCCATTTCACCCTGTAGTCCAACTTCATGTCCCGTGTTGATGCCACGGCTGGGTCTCTGCTAGGGAACAGAGCGGGGGCAGCGTCTTCATAGAGCCTGCCCTCCGATGCTCACAGGAGTCAGCCCATCTCGAGACGGTCTGATCCATGCTTTTTCAAGCAAATAAGAACATAATCATACAACACAGAGCACGCGTGTGCCACAGAAGCCCCAGAAAGGGGTTCACCCTGTGGACCCAGGGACCCTAACTGAGGTGTTTCTGGGATAATCGGATTCAGGTTGTATGTTTGCCTGCGTATATAGGAATGAGCACAAATGCTTTTTTTTTTTTTAAGCTTCTGCAGAGTCCACCTTCATTTTAGAAAGTACTCAGCTGTGTTCCTTTCTCGGGAGAGCCGTCCTTGATAATGATGCCAAGTGTTTTGCTTCACCACCACATATATTTTGAAGGACTGTTGATATAAAGGGACTTGAAAACCCCAGCTTTGTGCCTCAGAATGGAGGTTTGGGGATTAGAGAGATATAATGAAGAGCACTTGCTAAGTGGCTTAGGTCCCCAGATTCACACCCTTCTGTAATTCCTGCTCCAGAGACTCCAGCGCCCTCCTGTGGCCTCCATGGGTACTGCACACACAGTGCTGACACACGTACACACACACACACACACACATGCAAGCAAGACAGCCCCACACCCAGGCACCACATATTCTCCGCACCTGGAGGGTTCTCTGCTTTGCAGACAGTGCCCATCTCCTGTGCCCTCATGGACAGAGTAGTGTCTCTTTCATCAGAGCACTAACCCATTTATGAGGGGGAAGGTCTACCTTGTAACTTCAGCCCCTTCTGATAACACCTCCTTTAATACTAATTGGAGGGAGATTCGCTTCAGCATGGGGGGTTCTGCACATATTCAGACCAGAGTAGTTTCTGTCCAGATGATACAAGTTGGCAAATAGCATAAAAGTGATGAATTTCAAAGCCATTTCCTTTCGCTGTTTGGTCTTTTACACTAACACTTCTGGGTCAGCTGAGTTCTTCTGACGTAAAGTTAAAAGTGGCAGAGTGTGCAGCCAGAGGAGCCAGGCTGAGGTCTGAGGGACAGCAGCATTTAAAGAGTCCAGGAAGAAATCCAAGAGAGAAGAGGCAGGAGAGGACCATCAGGGCCGTGTGCCACCATGCCCGGCTCAGTGGTGTCTTTTAAAAGCAAAGGGCTTGTGTTACCACCCTCCTGTGAATACATTACACTGAGGGGAACGGGCAGTGTCCAGGGGGCACTGTCTGTTGTCTTGTTTTGTGGGAAGGGTCACTGATGAACAACCAAGACAAGAACAACCAAGTGAGGGCTCTTTCTAGCGGCAGAGGGCGCTGTGGCGAGCCTCTGTGCTGGGAAGGAAGACTACAGCCAGCCCATGGTAGTCAAGGCGCTGCCTCCCAGATTCTTGCCCAGAACATCAAATCCAGAGTGACGCTACTGTTTTGCTTGAAAAAGATTAATATTTAGATCACAGAAATCATTGCCAAAGGAGCGGCTAGTAAACTCTCTGACCGCATGAACCAGAATTCCCAAATGTAAGCCAGATCGTGGGTTGTTGCTCATAACCATGCATACATCTGCCTGAGATCAGAGACTCGGAGAGGTCCGCTCACACTAGGAAGCTTCCAGTAGATATGTTGAGGACTTTAGAGAGAGAGGGAGGGAGCGACAGCCGAGTGTGGCCCTCAGCAATCACAGGTGAAGGACCCCATAGTGCTGAGCTGTACTTCAGGATTAACATTATCACCTGGTCTTGAAGAGGTTACAGGATAAGAATGTGCCAGCAAATTAGGAGTCATACCCAGGGACCATTCTGTGTCCAGTTACTTCCCTCGAACACAGGCAACACCCCGCCACCCAGTTGCTCTCCAAGGAGAGCATCTATAGCTGACTGTGAGCTTCTGTGATAATAGGGCTGTAATAAGAAACTTCAGGTTTGGGTTATTTATGATCTACAAATAAGCCAAGGCATTTTCGCCCGGTACCATTGGGAGCTTTTTTAACCTAGTGCTGTGTGTGTACACGACGGAAGTGGGGGAGGGGAATATGCCACGGCATGTATGTGGAGGCCAAAGACCACTCCGTGGCGTCAGCTTCCTCCTTCCAGTCACACACAGGTCCCAGAGGCTGACCTTGGTCCTGCAGACTTGCTTTTCACACGCCATCTCACTGCCTCACCAGCCCAAACACAGCTTTCACCAGAATGCCTACGTTTTGCTTTCTCTCCTTCTTAGATATTTTTCACACCTTTGAAATGTGACACACAGAACCGTCCACATGTGTGTGTGTGTGTATGTGTGTGTGCACACGCACATGTGTACTTAGATAAATAGGGAAGTGATATATGACAAATGGTAGATACCAAGATGGTGACAGGCACATGGCAGAGGTAGACAGATGACGGAAAGAGGCATAGATACACATGTGGTAGATCTAATGGAGGATGGACAGATGGGTGGGTGATGGACAGACATTTCTCCTGAGAGTACTGACCCCTCTATGAGCAGCTGACTGCTTGGTTGTCTTGCCTGCTAGAAGGTGGATGGAGACTGGTCTTCCATGCTTGCCTAGCCTCCGGGAGCCTGGAGGGCTTTGCCGCTGCATGCCTGTCAGGGAAGGAAAGCATTCAGACTGACCCTGCATAAGCCTCTGGTGTCCTGGAAGCACACCCCAGTGTTCCTGCTGGGGAGGAGGACAGAGCAGTTACAAAGGGATGCTTCCTGGGCATTCAGGCAGTTAATGGAACAACCAGGTGGGGATAGATAGACAGGATTCATGTCAAACATCTAGTCAAGTCACCTTTGCAACCACACACGTCCCACCACGCACATGCAAACACACACACAAGCATCCTGCAGCCCCTGCACTGCACTGGGCCCCTCAAGATGCAAAACAGGTTCCCAAAGGATTTACTAGGAAAGTGTGAGAAGCAACTAAGAAACTAGGACTGTATCAAAGAGGACTTATCCCATTATCAGCTCAAAGAAAAAGCAAGGAGCAGCCTTTCCAGGAAAAAAGAAAGAAGGAGGAGGAAGAGGAGGAGGAGGAGGAGGAGAAGAAGGAGAAGGAGAAGGAGAAGGAGAAGGAGAAGAAGAAGAAGAAGAAGAAGAAGAAGGAGAAGGTGTTTGCAACAATTAGGGCATCATTAGATGTCATCTAGGGAGTAAAGTACCAGGGAGCATTGTGGGGCTCCATAGTGGCCAGAAGGACCGCACAGATTTAAGTTAGACATGACACAGAATTCCCTTGACTTCAGAGTGCTGTGGAGGTAGCAAAGGGGATTCCAGGGTGTGGTTAGGGAGAGGAACACAGAAGCTAACGAATGGGTCATTACAAGGGTTGGAGCAGGAGGTGATGGTACCGAGAGGAGACGCGAGAGGAAAGGACGGCGTGGGGACATGTGGGACAGGAGCTCCATTTGAACGCAGATGGATCCTTGGGTGTAAGCCAAACACCAGCAGTCCTCTACTTGTCCTGAATTGGACTCTAGAATCTTTAAAGGGAGCTCCAGGGTTACTGTAGGACACGGGGCCACAGGGAATAAGGCCTAAGTTGGATTTTCGACATTCTGTGGTTAGGGATCTGTGGATGTTTGGGCGAATGTCCAGAAGGAAGGGGGACCATTGAGAGTGAGGGTGATGTCCTAACAGGGTTTCGGGACAAGAACTGAGTTTGGCTAATTCCAGAGTTCCAGCTGATGGCCGCTGAGCCAGCACCCGGGCAAAGAGCTTGTTTTAGGAAGGAAGGCAGAGCAGGGAGAGAGGCCCTCAGCTCAAGTTCTTGTGCCTGTTCACGCTTCACAGCAAAGTTTGGTCCAAGGAACAGCAGGAAGCCAGCTCTCCCTGACTCGAGTGATGGATGCTTCAGGAGGCCATCTCTGAGTGAGGAGCACATGAATTCCACCAAATAAAGGACCCGCGGTCACAGTGGACCATGGGAAGTCAGGGGAGTCCTTGGTTGCCCCTCCACTGCTCTCGACCCTTCTGCCACCGCAGCTTTCCTGTGGGCATGAGTGGTGTCACCACTGAGTCTCCCCCAGCATGCCAGCCTAGCCAAGATGGTGATGCTGGACCATCCTTGGGAATCGGGATGGAGCTGCTGAGGTATGCGTGGCTGTTCCTGTGCCTACCCCTAGCCCAGTTGCACAACAAGCTAAAACACCAACAGGAACCCTGAGCACATGGACGGTGAGGACAGGCACACACGTGGATACCCAAACAGTGAGAAGCTTAGGTCATCTCTGAAGGATATCCTAAATGCCAAAGAAAGCCAACATCTTCAGTGAAAATCCTGCTCGGGTCTAGAGTTTACCTTCTCCCTGGTTGCTCACGAAGGAAATCAGGTGCATCCCATCTTGATTACACAGAGGTCACCAACCCTTTGGCACACTTATGGGCAGGTGAGCCATGCTCAGTGTCTACTGTCATTTTGTTGAAGAAAATTGCTAGCTATTTTTCTTCTTTAAAACAAAACAAAAAAAAATGCCAACAAAGGTGAGACTTGACACTCTCTCCTGGTCCCAACATGAGCTCCAGGCTCTACAGTGAGGCACAGACATACATGCAGGCAGCACACCCATAAAGTAAAAATAAAGACAATAAAATAAAAATGTAAATGTCGTAAAGGGAAAGAATTGGATGTGAGCTAGCGATGGCTCGGCAGCTAAGAGCACTAGCTACTTTCGTAAGGGTCCTGGATTCTTCCAGTCCCAGAATCCATGTGGCTGTTCACAACTGTCCCTAACTCCAGTTCTGAGAGAGTCACCTTTCTCTGTAGGTCTCGGGCACTGCTTACACACGGTACACATAGATACACGCAGGCAAAACACTCATGCACATAAAATAAAAGTAAGTAAAATCTTCAGAAAGAAGGGTAGAGATGTAACTCGGTGGCTAAAGTGCTTGCCCAACATCAGAGCCCCAGTCCAGTCCTCACTTCCTGCTGTGGAGGCAGGAGGGTCAGAAGGCATCCATCCATTGTTGCAGGGTGCACTTGGGTCCAGCCTGAGCTACACAAAGCCCACCTCAAGAAAAAAATAAAAGAAAGAAAGGAAGAAAGGAAAGAGAAAAGAAAAGGAATTAGAGAAAAGAGCTTGTCGTGTGTCCTGAGAACATGCCCTGCTGAGTCACCCTCTGGAATGCAGAAGAGTGTCACTGGGTCTTGGGCCTCCTGTCTGGGTAACTGAGCCATCCCTGATCTCCCCACAGACTAGATGGAAGATTGGTCACTGTGTTCTGTTTTCATTTTTGGATATGCGTTCCGTGTCATCGAAAGGGTCATCTGAGATGGAAATCAGGGGAAGGAAATACAGGACACCAGGGAGTCACTTGCAGAGCCACAGTTAGCTGTGAGCTCTGCCTCTTAGTCACTGCCCAAAAGACAACCTCAGCCTGAGGGCTGGGACGGTGTCATAGAGTGGTTCTGTAGGGAAGCACAGCCCTCGGGGACTGGAGGGTCTTCTCATGAGCACCCCAAGAAGCAGATCCTTCTAAAGGTGCAGGGAAGAAAGGCTATGTGTGACCTGGTGTGGACTAACCACCAGACTTTAAGGGTTAGGGCTGTCGTCTAGCCCAGTGGCAGAGTTCTTACCTACCACGTGAAGGGTGTGGGTTCTTTCTCCAGCAAGGGGCTGAGACTTCAGCTTAATTGGTGTGCAGAGTACCTAGCATACACAAAGCCCTGGGTTTGATCCCCAGCACGGCATCCAGCATCCACTGTGCATAGGGACTCACACTGTTATCCCAGGGGAGGTAGAGGCAGGAGGATCAGAAGTTCAAGGTCATCCTTGGTTATGTAGCTTTTGAGGCCAGCCTGGGCTAGATGAGACCCTGTCTCAAAACATAAAAACATCAAATAAACAAAAACACATGAGAGGCCACACGAATATAAGAAAAGAGGAATAGAAAATGTCACCACCCAGCCATGCCCTCCCTCTGGCCCTTTCGGTCTGGAGTGTACTTGTCCCAGGTCAGGTGAGATCTCTCGGTAGAAGACATTCTCTAGCTTTTAGTTCACATGACACACACTTAGGTGCCTTATGGTGCCTCCTCGGTCTCTGATGGGGTTCCAGCCATTCAGAGACTGCAATAATTCCCCTCCCTTCTCAAGTAGGTCATGGTAGCCAAGCAGCATGCACGGCCACCACCATTGCTCTGCTCCCAACCACCCAGAGACCCCATCTGCCTGCAGGCTGTCCACCATCTGCCGTCTGCCTCCCAGCCTTTCAGTGAGAAGTCACTTTTATACCCTTTTATCTTGTTCCTAAACCACACTGCTGCCAGCTGTGCCCTGATAAGCCTCTGTGTGTTTCTTTAGGACTGAACGGCTGCAGGACCGGCGGGACAGAAACTTCTGTCTATGCTTCTTCCCCCAGCTGTTTGGGAGACACTCCTGTCCACATTAGTCACACCTGCCCTGCCTTGCCTGGTTTCACACCTCAGTTCCAGCTCAGCTCTGTCTGCAGTGATCATGCCTAGGTTGCCATTGGATCTCCAGAGTCCCATGGCCACTTGCCGTGTGAAGTCACTCTCCCAGAATGCACAAGGCTAGCTGACCACACTCCCGTCTCAGTTTCCCCACAAAGCATGGACATACTAATGATATGTGCTCCTGGTCTTTGTAGGAATTGAAATCTAATGTGTTAAGAAAGCTAGAAATGACTCTAAGCAAGAATGCCCTGGATTCAGGCCTGTTAGGTGTGTTCTGACTCAGACCCGGGGAGGAATTCAATCTAAAGTCACATAAAGTCACTGTTGCATGGACCACCAGAGTAAAGACTGAGTTCAAGCACTCTGTCAAAGGGGAGAGGAATGTGACAGCCCCTTGGACTGACTGGAACCAGGCAGTCACAGTTTTCCTCAGGATTATTCCTAAGGGAGGTTAGCACCCATGACAAATGAGGGGCTTGCCCTCTTGTCCCCAAGAGATGAGTCGTGTGACCCTGGAGAGGCTCAGAGCCTTCAAGTCAGCCTCGAGGCTGAGGCTGGCTGCCGCCTGGTGTTGACCACTCAAATTGCACTTTTGTCCCCTGGCCCTGTTCCTCCCACCAGGAATGTTGACTACATTTCAAAACTGAGATGCTCAGTAAACATTAAAATTCTTCCTTTTATAGATTTTTGCAGACTGATGTCGGTACACACCCCTGATTCTTTGAAACTTTTGACCCTCCCCCAAGTCCTACCCATTGCTAAGCATGTTCAGCTCATCGTGGGCAGTTGTCCACAGAGCAGCCAGGTTCAAACATTACCAGCCCTGAGCCTCCTTGAAGGAGGTGCATCCAGCATTCCATAGCCCTGCCTCACCCACACCTCGGCTGCCCACGATATTTCATTATCTAATCAGATGCTGAGCGTGGTCTGATACACAGGCCTCCTTCCATGAGTCTGGGTGGTCTCCCTGATGATTTCATCATGAGAGCCTGGGCAGCATTCCGTCTGCTATGCAGACAGCTAGGCCAAACCCTCCGTGGAGCCAGCAATCAGCAGTTCTAGAGGGCTGGTGCAGGGCTAAGGCAAGAGGAAGTATTTCCTGAAAGGCTCAAAGGGTCTACAGAACTTGTGGCCGGGACAGATGAGGGTGGTGGGCCTCCTCCAAAGGGCATCCCCCTTTGGCCGAACCTCAGAAACTGTGATGTCGCTATAGTAGCCTCCAAAGGGGTTCAGACTGGGGGTGTAGAACAGTGGCAGAGCACTTGTCTCACAGGTGCCAGACCCTGGGCTCAGACCTCAAAACCACAGAAACAGGAGGAAAATGCTCTAAAAGCAGAACCAGGTGGGAAGAGCCAGAGAGCCGCAGGCGGAAGGTGAGTGCTTAGAGAGAGGCTGAAATGAGACATGGCCCAAGCTTCCCAGGTACACAAGTGCAGAGAAGAAGCTGCCAGAGGCTGTGATAGAAGAATGCCAGAGAGCCCTTAATCTAGTTAGGGCCGGCCGAACTTAACTAGTTCAGTGCCTTTCTGTTTTCAGCAGGATTTGAAGAACCAAACTTTTTAATCTTGTCGACTATTTTGTTATGTGATTTTTGTGTCTAAGAAATCTTTTACAACCCAAAGTTTCGCTGCAGTGTTTTCTTCTAGCCAGTTTTGGCGGTGGTGGTGTTTGGTGACGGTGATGACAGTGGTGGTGATGGTGATGGTTGTAGTGATGATGGTGGTGGTGATGGTGATGGTTGGCTGGGTTTTTTTTATGTTTATCTCTTTAACTTGAATGTGATCCATTTCAAGTGCAATGTTCCTGTAGAGTCCTAGACTATAGCTTCCTCACATGGGTATTTTATTTACTTTAACATTTTTATTACACACACACATATACACATATATTTGTGGGAGAGGGGGACACTTGTGCCTTGGCATTTGTGTATGTGTGTATCAGTCAGAGAACAACTTTTGGGAGTCTGCTCTCTCCTTCCACCGTGTGAGTCCCAGGGATGGAAATCAGATTGTCAGTCTTGACAGCAAGCGCCTGTGCCCACTGAGCCATCTCACCAAGCCCTGCTGTTCTTTATGTTTTAACGACAATCTGCTAAATCATTTTGGAGAGTAGTTCTGAGGCCCTTATCATCCTGTGTCATATAACGAATCCAACATTGCTTAGTTGGTCCTCTTTAACTCGCACTGCGATGATCTAACATGTTCACACATGTGAACTGGACGTCCTTATGAACACAAGAGACAGTCTGAAATTCTGGGGTAAAGAATAAGTCTCCCGGATCCTGAAGATGTCCACCTATGCGGATATCTTGCATATTTTCCAGTGTGTGCCATAGGGCTTACAGAAATTCACGAGGACTTAGGGATTTCCCAGGTTCACTAAGAGCCATGGTCTGCTGCCCTTGGAGGAAGGGAGAGTCTACAAGGAGCTGGAGAGGGCAGGAGGGTCTGTGACTAGTGCCCCAGGAAAGGTGAGACAGGAAGGGTCAGCTTGGAAGGAGCGGGAATTTCCTACCATTCAGCCTTGGGCTTTGCGTCACCGGGGTCTATTCTGCTCTAGCAGGAAAGGCTGCAGCCAGACTGAGCATCCTGCTGGACTGTCCTTGGAGACAAGTGTTGGGGCTTCTCTGGCCTTTGTCCCGATGTCCGGGCACATCTGCATGCTCACAGTCTGATGACACCTTGTCCTTTGTCCAGATGTGAACTTTTCCAAGTTCAGGAGCACTCTCAGAGGCTAGGAGACTATGCCCGCCTCCTGCAGAACCATAGAACTTAATAAAGTTGGCTTTGAATTGGGCCTCGCCCTCTGCCAGAAACAAGTGGTGACCCAGGTACATAGCAGTCATGACTCCAGAAAGGGAAGAAGAACAGGATGTCGAATGGACAAACCCCTGTCCTGTTTATTCTGTCTCGTAGGGAAATTTTATTAAAGTTAATATTTAACTGACAGAATGTGTTTGCCCATAGTCTGACTCAAAAACCAGACCTTTCTCTGAGCTACGACTTAGTCCTAAAGAGATCTTTCTTATTAAAAGATAACCATCTCCTCCCTTAAGTGCCCAGTGGAGGGAAGTGGGGTGGTAGGGACATGGAGGTATTTCAGCAGCAATGCACACAGGAACCTCCAGGGGCTGTGTGAAATACAGATTCAAGTTCCAGAGCCACGCCTAGGACGCTGGACTTCTAATGAATTTAGCGTGGAGTTGCAATAACCTCACACAGAGACACAAGGACAGAACTCAGTCAGCTAGGAGCTAGGCAGACAGCCCTCAATGCTGATCCTTTCTAAGCCTAGTTATGGCTCCTCCCCACTGGTGCTCGGTCCTTCTCCACGCCATCACCAAGGGAAAAAATGGGATTGCTGCTGTTGAACTTCTGGTGGGCCACCTCCCTGAGATGCATGGTGAAAGGATGGTTTTCATTGTTCCACTTCCTGGGAAACTCATCCTGTGGATAGAATGGGATGGAGGCGGGGGAAGGCAGGGTAAAGCACATGCTCTTATAGGTGCTTTGTAGTGTCCCAGGCTTGTAAGGTTCAGCCTGTGTCCCTCCACTATGGAGATGGAGGCTACAGGAGGGAGGAGATCGGCAGGGACACTGCAGGAATTTGAAGAGCTTTGTCGGTTTGGGATTTTGAGGTTGGTGTGTGGACACCTTCTCTCGGGGCAGCTTTATTTTTAACCTCTTTATACAAGGAAAGGAAGAGATGGAAATAAGCTTTCAGGGCTGGACTTTTCATCAGAGGATGGAAGCATCTGCCGCCGCTGATTAGCACAAAGGGAAACCCTCATCACCTGCGTGTGCAGCTGCTGCTCACGCTCCACGGCACACTTCCCCACCTGGCAGGACGTCCTGGGGAAAGTCCCAGCCTGATGGTCCAGACACACCTCCCAGGAGCACGCTGGGGTGTGCACAAAGGCCCAGCCAGGTCCGGGCCCCAGCACACATTCTCCCCAGATGCTCCCTCCCCCTTCCCCAGCACACATTCTCCCCAGATGCTCCCTCCCCCTTCCCCAGCACACATTCTCCCCAGATGCTCCCTCCCCCTTCCCGGAGAGAAGCAGCCTGGATGTTGTGGAGTGTTCTAGTCCGTCAACACTCAGGAGAAGTTGTTCACATTGACAAGATGGGCTAAAGCCAAAAAAGAAGAAGGTAACATTGGTGGGGGTGAAGTGAGATTAGAGCATTTCTGGTAGGACCGTGAAATGGTGCAGTCACTGGGGGAAACGTTGAGTCACAACTCAGAAACATAAATGTGGGACTGCCATGGGATTCATTGAGTCCTGAGAATAGACACCGAATACTGACGGGAGGAACTTGGCCAGATGTTTGACAAACGTGCCAATAAGAGGACTATTCAAAGTAGCAGAAGCGGGATGGGCCAGCAGGATGGCTCAGCAAAGAAAGTGTATGCAGTGCACTGGAAGCCTGTGTTAAGGTAGCCAGAGGCCTGACTCCACTAAGCTGTCTTCTGACCTCCAGATGTGTGCTACGGCGCACATGGCCAGTCACACATACAGAAACACTCAAATATACCAATCAGTAGAGGAAAGGACAGGCTGTTATATTCATACAAAGGGAAAATAATCAACCATGAGTATGAGGTACTGGTCTGTGCCACCGTGTCGATGAGCCCCCAAAGCGTTACGCTAAGGGAAGGAAGCCAGACTCAAAAGCTCACACACACACACACACACACACACACACACACACACACATCATGTGATTTCATTTCTGTCGATTCGTAGAGCAGGGACACCACAGAGACAGAAGGTGGCTGCCAGAGACCAGGGAAGAAGAATGGGGAGGGACTGCTTAATGGGTTTGGATTTCCTTCTGAGGCCAGGCAAGTATTTTGGATCTAGATAAAGGTGAGGATTGCAAGGTGAGGGAAACCACTGGGTTGTGCAATGAAGAGGTGGCAGTGTGCTCCAGAGACAAGACTAGAGCTTACCCCAGAGGTAGACACCCAGCCGAGTAGAGCAGGTTAGGAGTCCTGGCGGTGGAGGAGAAACGAGTCCACAGGGGCCCCCCCCGAAGGGGTCTGAGCATGAGGGATGAAGGTGGCCTTGTGTCCCACACACGGGTCCAGTGGCGGCTGGGGATCTGTGCATTCCTCGGGTGTAGAATGATTAACCTCCCTGGCAGACTTGCAGGGTGTGAACAGTAAGGATAGATGCCACTGTGAGAAGCGCCCCGTGCCCCTGGAGTGATGGCTGTGAACGCTGACGAGGGGTGGCCTCCACCTGACACGGGGAAGTGTGGGTTCGCTGCGTGTGTCTCGTTCCAGGAAAGCTAGACCCGTTACCACCGCGAGCTACAGCAAGATGGGTGTGACTAGAAAAGACCCACAAGAGTCAAAGCCAAAACATGCTCTTTTCCCAAACATACAAACAGCCGTTACACCAAAGTACTTCAGAGGCAGGGTGAGATCAGTGGTCCTGTGTACAGCCCACAGGGCCACTGTCCTCATGAGAAGCCACACAGTGGGACCAGTCTCCTGTCTGGAGTGTTCTTCAAAGTGGCCAAGATCCATGGACTCCACCACTCAGGATGCTGAGTCTGCCGCCCCCCCCCACCCCCGGCTGGGTATTTATTTACTGGTGCATGACTGAATGATGCTGGAAGGCATGAAGGATGGGGAGAGAGCTCCATATCTGCCACTCAGACAATGACCCAGATGGAGCCCCAGGGACCTTTGCAGACTCCCCTTGGGTTGAGGAGGTAGGGTGCCCGAGCTGTGGGGTGGATCTCCTACCCATCTCGTCTTCAAAGGACACTCTTCCACCCACAGACCCCTGACTCCTGCAAGAACCAGTAGGAGAAAGGCATGAAGAGTCCAGAGTAAGGTCTCCCTGCTCCCGGGTGGCACCTCCATGACATCTGCCCAATACCTCACCTCCCGTGAGATTTGTCTTCTCATTAAGTACTGTGAGACACTAAAGATGGCCTCTCAACACTCAGTCAAGACATGCACTTTACAGTAAAGACTGTCCGTGTGGGCAATGGAGGAAAAGATCGGAAGCAAAGATGGACAACTCCCCCTGTTCCCGGGGCAGCGCAGGGCTTAGAAGTGTGCCAGTGCCCAGGTCTTGACTCCTTTAGTGACTTCACATAAATGGGACCCTTTAGTATTTGCTATTGCTAATTATTTCATAAGCATATGTCTTCGGAGTTCACGCCTGTCGGAACATGTGTCTGTACTTTCTGTTTAAGGCTATAATGTTCCATTGTCAGGATATACTATGCTTTGTGTACTCCTGTATGTATTCGACTGAGAAAATTGCTGCGAGCGTTTTACCCGAAAGAGACTTTTAAAAGCCAAGCTTGTTGATTCTGTCATTGTAACTCAACATTTGATCGCTCACCATCAACCTCATCTATCAAGTCTCTCATTTTCCATACTGGACACGTTTCTCCCGAAGTTCTCTGACCTCTTTCCTCAGCCAGTGATCCTTCTGTGGTGGCTCTGCTAGGAGACGGCCATTTATCTAACGTTCCTGCAGATGGTAGATCTTGGAGAATGGGAAGTACGGTTTGGGAGATGATTGTGACTGAGAATGCATTAATTTTAACTGTGACGCTGAACCTATGTTGTCCCCACAGGGTCAGCCAGGGTCAGTGGGCACCCAGGGGTACAATGGGCCTCCAGGGTTGCAAGGCTTCCCAGGACTACAAGGCCGCAAAGGAGACAAAGGGGAACGGGGAGCTCCTGGGCCAACTGGACCAAAAGGAGATGTGGTAGGTGTCCTGGCTGGGGTCCTCTGCTGTGGGTGGCACTGGGACACAGGGGGGGCTCTGCTGTGGGTGTCACTGGGACACGGGGGGGGTCTCTGCTGTGGGTGGCACTGGGGGGTCCTGACTGGGGTCCTCTGCTGTGGGTGGCACTGGGGGTCCTGACTGGGGTCCTCTGCTGTGGGTGGCACTGGAGGTCCTGGCTGGGGTCCTCTGTCGTGGGTGGCACCGGGCCTTTCTGCTCTTGTTAATTGTTCCGATTCTTCCCAGGGGGCGAGAGGCGTCTCTGGATTCCCGGGAGCAGATGGAATTCCTGTAAGTGTCTGGGAAGATGAGAGGTTAAACATTGTGTGTGTGTTCCAAGCAATGCATTTGTAACTTAAAGAAACCTTTGAAATGAATCGGCTGCTTTGTTTATAGCATCAAACGGGGTGGGGGTTTCTCTGTGCTTGGCTTTCTCCTGGATTCCAGACAAACAATGGGTTTCCTTCCTGAAGGCCCTTATAGATAGGGCTGCAGAATCACGTCTACTTGGTTAAAACTTGACCTTGTTAGCAGCCAGAAAGATAGAACCTAATTCACAGATGGTCTGCAAAGAGCGGGCCTTAAGAGTTCATCGGCCACATGGGCAATCTGAGTATAAAGTGGCCCAGCAAGTACTGGGATGGAAGGAAGCCCCACAGTGGCTTCTGCAGCAGCCCTGACTCTCTGAGGCGATTGCACACAGCAAGTCAAAAGGAAAGTTTCGAGTGGGGTGTGGTTCATGCCTTTCATCCTAGCATTTGAGAGGCTAAGGCAGGGGGATTGCCATGAGTTCAAAGCTAACCTGAGCTACAGAATAGGTCACCACGCCCACACAACACACAACTCTCTCTCTCTCTCACACACACACACACACACACACACACGGGGATGGAGGAGCATAATTTGCTCATGAGAAAATCTCAAAATGCAATAAAAGTGTTTTTATGAGCTAGTTTACTTTGCTTCTTGTGGCAAAAAAAAAAACAAGAACAAAAGCCATCCTGACTCACACACAGCCTTCCTCATAGGACTCAGCCAACAGATTCCCAGGCATCCAGGCCAGCCCTGAGCTCAGAGAAGAGTGTGTTTATCACATGCCCTGTCCCGCCCCCTTTGTCTGCTGCTGCAGCTAGAGGCACAGACTCTGAACCTCAGAGTGTGCACAGCCTGCCCCACTAGCATGTGTCTCCCCCCTTACTGTGCACACACAGGGAAGGAAGGAGATGGCTCCCTGACTTTGCTAGCACCACCAGTACCAGGAAGGAGCAGGAACCAGGAAAGTGGGGGCAGAAGGAAGGTGGCCATGTTTACCGGAACATGAGTCCAGCAGTCCCAGGTCCTCAGTGTCACTGTAGTGTGCTCCAGAAGACTTGGGGTTACACCACACTGTAGTCGGCAAGAAGGAAGTAACTGTCGCATTGCTTGGGATCTTGAGAAATGGGCAGAGATAAACAAATCATAAAAAATGTTTTCCCACAACTAGCCTGAAAGTTAAATTGCCCATGTTTTAAACTACTTCTTGGAACTCTTTGGACGACAGTTCCCGTATTGATGGTTTGGTAATCCAAATTAATTAAGATGGAGGGACATTATGGGATAGAATGGAAACCGATATGTCTCATTCCCGTTCAATTTTTTTCACCTGCTTGTTTATTTCATATCAGAAGCAGATGATTACCAAGTCAGAGGGACAGTCACTGCCGTTTCCACAGTTTCGGCGCTACTCACAGCCCAGACGGTGTGGCCTGAGTGTCATGTGTCAGCGCCCATCAGTTTGTGAATCTTGATCTTAAGGGGACTGCATCGTGTTACATGTTCAAAGCTGTGTAACGCAACAGCTATAAGGAGCTCAGAGCTGTGTCCCAGGGACGGGTGTCTGAGGAGATCCTGCAGGGTGGGTGTTTAGGTCAGAGTGACTAGGCACTCTCTTCAAAGCTCAGCTGTAAATGAAGACCACTGTCTGGTGTTGTAGGTCGGGTCTGGGAAGGAACCACGGTAGGCAGGCAGTCTTCACTCAACGGGCTCAGACCTCAACCATAGGTTTCAGGGAAATGCCGCAGGGGAAGAGGAGCTTAGGTAGAACCTGAAGAAAGTTAATTCCTTGCAGCAGAACCAAAAGGCCGGGTCTAGAAGCCCCTCTTGTCATTACCCAGAAGGCCACCAGAAAGCAGAAGGGACATTCCTGGACTCACAGAGCGACAGGGACACCTGACTCACCACAGTACAACTGCTCAAAGTACAGGCCAACGCTGCCCAAAGCAAAGAGATGTGCAAAGAAAGAAATCTTTGAGTATTTTTCAGTATCATTGTTTATGTGGGATTTGTTTCCAGACTCTTAAATTTTTCAGAGGGGGAAAAAAAAGCATCCAAAATGGCCTCAGAAACCACTTTGGAATATGTTTGATTTTTACCAAGATACATCACTTAAAGAAATTCCACAATTAGAAAACACATCTAAATGAGTACTTTTTAGGTAAATCTCATAGCAGTCTGTGCTCTAATAAAGCATCAGTTGTAGGCTATTGGCTCTGCCCATTTGTCTGAACCAGCTCAGGGTTACCCACGCCCCTCTGGTCATGCGGCAGACGCTTGGTCAAGTTGCCTCCCCAGTTGGCATTTCTGACTACTTCATGGTTCTGGTACCCATGCCTAAATCTAAAACTTTGCAGGGCATGGTGGTATATTTCTATAACCCCAGCATTTAGGAAGCAGAGGCAGGAGGCTCTCAAGTTGGCGTCCAGCCTAGGCTCCTTACCGAGGCCTTGTCTCAAATGACAACAAAACCATTAAAGCAGTATGTCACCAAAGAAAGCTGATCCAGGCAACTCTGGGGTATGACTCCCGCCTTCATTTGAGATTTGGCCCCTCTGGCTCATCATCCACTGTTCAGTGAGGCTGCCGCCTCTAACACCTCTTACAGGCCTTCAGGATTTCTTCTTCCCACTGCCTGCTGAAGGAGCGAGGCAGAGAAAGATACGTTCCTTAGGACCTGTGAGGCACGGCACCCCGCCCTTTCAGCCTTGCACCTGCTTATGGCCTGCCTGCATCTCTGCTTGTTTAATGTTCCATCCCTTTCTTCATCCATTTTTGAATTATCTTTTTCTTTGGATTTGTGCTGGTGCTGCGGCTTTTGAGAACATCTCCCGCCGTTTTACGGATCGATTGTGTGACAGCGTGACTGTTTACCCTGCATTCCGCTTTCCAGGGACACCCAGGGCAAGGCGGACCCCGAGGAAGACCCGGCTATGATGGTTGCAATGGAACCAAAGGAGACGCAGGGCCACAAGGGCCCACTGGACCTGGGGGCTTCCCTGGCCTCCCTGTGAGTATAAGGGCAGCGTGGTGGTATGTTTAGCCTGGAAGTCTAGATGGCAGTGTACCTGGACCGAACATATCATGGCATTGGCTCCACTTCCCAGGTTCCTGCCAGGAGGGCCACCTCTGCCAAGCCTTGTCCTTGCCATCATGGTTGGTGGAAATTGCTTTTCCTGCCCAGTTTTTTCTTTCTTTTTTTGTTACTAACTGTCCTGGGTTCAGAAAGTTCATTGTCCCTACTCCTGACTCCCTGTTAGGTGGAAGACAGGTGACTTGATGTATGTTCTCGCCCACTGTGTTACAAGGGTCACGCCATCTCCCCCAGTACTCTAGGTCAAGTAACAGGAATGGCTGTAGCAACGCAGCTAGAACCAGAAAGCTCGAATCTTGTCCCAAGTGTCTGTTAGGAATCAGATGATAGGATCTCTGGGGACCTGGAAAGCGGTCCGGTTCTCCAGCATCTACAAAGAGGCAGATATGAAATAATATTCCTGAAATTGTCCATTTGGCGACCTCATTCTTGAAATCTTAGCCAAGAACCCTAAGCTGCTCTTTCAGAACAGTATTCTCAAATTCAGGTCTTCTCATTAAGCCTTTGCATTTTTTAAAGACGCACCGAGGTGAGAAGAAGCCCTGTGTAAGCATCCCCAGCTCCATCCTGCAGCGAGTTGGTTTCCATGGCCACTGGGCTCCGCCTCCACCTTGCAGTGCCAACTCACCCATCTCTTTCTGGGTGGTTCATTGTTTCAGTGGACTGCATTACATTTCTGTCCGTCAAGCTTAAGTTTCATGACCAAGAAACATGTGTCACTGCAAAATAATGATTACATATAGATATTCAAAGGTCATGTACAGACTGCCTATCATTGGCATAGCTCAAGTCACTTTTCTGTATTAAATATCTGTAAAATATTTATATTGTTGGGCACCAATACCATTACAAAGAAAAGATAACGTAGTTCTGTAACAGGAAATGATTATGAAGGTCCTGAAGATAATTTAAATCCTATAAAGTGTTTCCATTTTAACTCTAAGAGTATGAAATAAAAAGCGTCAGACTTATAGTTGGACCCTAAGGAAGTTGGTACAGGGGGTGCCTGGATAATCTGTGGGGACACTGGACATTGTAAACCAGACAATCTCCTGTGTCAGCACGGTCATGCTGGAAGATAACGGGTTCTTCTGTGTTTTTCTTTCTATGGTGTATCTGCTAATTTAGGGGCCCCAAGGACCCAAGGGACAGAAAGGTGAACCGTACGCATTTTCTAAAGGAGACCGCGACAAATACAGGGTATGTTTGCCATAGGCGGGAGCCGGGACTCGGGGATCCCATGGAAAGTGTCAACAATTCTAGTTAGGAATTAGCTGTGGGTGAAAGAAGGAATGCAGGGAAGGAATTGACAGAGCAATGGTGTGACTCAAGGCTGTGGCTGCAGCCCTCACATTCTGTTTGGGGTGTATTTACCTCCCCTCCCCCACCCCATTCTCAATGCCCCAGGCCAAATGCCTGGGTCTGGCAGGGCTTGTATATTTCATGCTTATTTCCAACTCTGCCCTACATTGAGGTAGACAAACACAATGATGCTTAAACCCAGCAGCTCTTAGTGGTTTAAGCAATGGCTCAGTTGCCTTGCAAGCCTAAGGTCTGAGTTAAAATCCCCAAACCTGTGTTAAAAAGTGGGCCACCGCGATTTATACTTAATCCCAGCACTGGGGAGCTGAAGACAGGTTCAGTGGTCATCCAGAATAGCCTACTTAGGGATCTCCAGACCAATGAGAGACTGTCTCAAAAAAACAAAACAAAACAACAACAAAAAGAAAAAAAAAAAAAACATGTGGTTGTCTCCTGAGGAATAACATTTGATAATGGCTTCTGGCCTCACTTGCCCACACATGTGCCTGCATGAACTCATGCACCCATAAGCACACACACATACAATAGTAATTCTTAATTAACCCTGTTTCCTCTCAACCAGGGTGAAACTGGAGAGCCTGGAGTGCCCGGCTACCAGGTGAGTTTCATTTTCATTAGGGACTGCTCCTTACAGAACTTTAGAAACACCCGAGTAGACATGCCCATCTGCCTGTCTTCAAGCCATGTTTTCTTTGTGCACTCGCAGGGGCCTCCTGGCCGCCCAGGGCCAATAGGACAGATGGGTCCCGTCGGAGCTCCCGGAAGACCGGTAAGTCCCTGTGCTTGGTTACCCCCAGGCCCACGTCAGGTCACCTGTGAATGCACCCTTTTTTACCCTCTGGCTGCCTTTGAGCCTCAGACTGGCTCCTCCCATCATATGTAAGTTCTCCGGGTTCCATGTTAACTATGTGACAAGGGGCCCATCATCCCTGGCCAAAGCAAACCAAATACCCGACTCAGGCAAGCAAGAAGGAAACAGATTTTTTTTTTCTGGGCCTGGCCACGTATATTAGGTACATCCCACCTGGGTCATAGCCACTGTAGAAAGGGAGACGTTGAACGTCATTTGTAGGATGGCCCACTGATTGGAGGTCAGTCCCCGCCTTCCAACACAATGACACAGCAAAGTATGATGGGATAGAAGCAAGATGAGGGAAGACTTGCGGGAGAGGAGGAGGGGACCAGTGCTCCCCCAGCCCTGCCTGTTCCCATCACCACACTGAGCCCGGAGCACATCTCAACCACCATGGGAAGACGTCTCCCTCATTAGGAGCACTTCTTAGCAAATAGACCTTATAGGACACACAAGGGAGTCTGACTCCAGAAACCCATTCTCGGTACTCAAGCTGCCCTCATGTGTGCATGCTCACAGCCTGGGAGGGTACTTGTCATTTCCTCCAGACTGTAATAGTCAGCGGTGGCCATGATCCTGATCTTTACAAAACCCTCATGTGACGGAAGGCTTTCTGCCCCAGCACTGTGGCAGATTCAGCCAAGATGGAGCAGTGTGATGCACACCGCGCTCCCTGCGACTGAGCTCATAGAGCAGCAACTGCACAGCTTAGGATTTCCCTCTAAGTAGAGTTCAGAGGGGCTGGCTCGGTCAGTGATGTGCTTACCGTGTAAGCGCGAAAACCTGAATTTTGTCCCCAACCTCATGTGAGAAACCATATGGTACCACACGGCTGTAATCACAGGCTGGGGAGGAGGACACAGGAGGATCCCCAAAGCTCGCTGGCCAGCCAGCCTAGCTGAATTGGTAAGGTAAGCAACAGGTTTAGTGTGAGACCGTGTCTCAAAAAATAAGGTAGAGTATGGTCGAGTGATGAAGGAAGGCCACTGGCCTTCACACATGTGCTCATACACATGCATGCACGCACACATGCCCAAGAAAAGCATAGTTCAAAGAACCTCAGGGCGCACATATGGAGATGCTTTGCCTGTGGGATTGACCTACAGGTCTGTTCTGTCTATGAGCATCCGTGACTCCACCGTCAAACTGTGACAGTGTCTTGTGGGGAGTCTCACAGGAAAGCAGAGGGGTCTGGCCACAGCCACAGGGCCTGGGGCCTCACAAGGCCTAGAAACAGGCACAACAAGGACACGGGTGAAGTCACAAGCCCAAACACACACAAGCAAACCGGGAACAGCTGTGGACAGACAGCAGCACATTCCAAGGACGGTGACCCGGTCTTCCTCCTGGCTTTTCATCCCACCAAGACAGATGTGGGGAAGCTCTGACCATACTGTTCGAAGAGGATAGCCGATGTTTTTCCCAGGGCCTCCAAGCAGATGTCATCTGGGTCCTAGGAGGGAAAAAAAATATATACATGCCTTTGTATTTCTGCAGGGACCACCGGGGCCCCCTGGACCCAAAGGACAACCAGTAAGTTGGTGGGGGCAGGGTGGGGAGGGGCTCTTTGGTGATGAATGCCTCCTTCTCTGACCAGAGAACAGCTTGGCTGACAGCTGCTTCTGGTGTAGATAGCGCTGAGGGCCGTTATGTAGCTTAAGGCGTGATGCGTAGGACGAGATCCTGCAGAGCATCTGAACGCCTGGCCTGGGCCTCTGTGGGGACACTGGGTGATGCTCTTTGGGGCTCCATGACGCCTCGGTGGCTGGGTGCAGATCACACCGATGAGCCGTGATGAAAAGGATGTGCAGCTGAGCGAACAGTCTAGGGGAAGCTCCTATTTATCTATGGGTGCCCTTTTCCGGGGTGCACAAGGAAGTGGGAAGCCCTCATCCTGCCTGGATGTAGGGGGAATCCATGGGAGCCTCAGGTCAGCACTAGGGACATGTCCAGTGCCTCTGAGCCAGGCTGGATCCCAGAGCCACACTGCTCCCTTGACAGACCACTTGTTATATTGGAAGCAGAACCAAGCATGGGGTTTGTTTGAACCTTAGAGAGCAGAGCCAGGGCTTCTTAGGACCTGGGAAAGTTGGACAAGTATCCAGACTCAGTAATGTTGATGAGGAAAATATCTGATCAGAGATACTGGGGTCCAGCAGGAAGCTCGTGCGAGCCATCCACTGTTCCGTATCCAGAGGCGGGTCTTCATATTCCCACGCCTGCTCCATAGGCAGTCCCATTTCTGTGACCCCTGGTGACCTTGCTGCCACCCACCCCCATACCCCTCTGGCTCCCATCCCCTACAACAGAGTTCCCAGCTGGAGCTGGAACTTGAGGAGGCTCCTGGATCCTCCCCATCCCCCAACACTCACCCCCATCAGACAGCCCCAAGAAGGATGGGAAGGGCCTGCAGCCAAGGACAGCGGAAGCCGGCAGGGCTGCAGGGCCAAGGAAGCAGTGGCCCAGCCCAGGCTCTGGCCTCAGATCTCCCCTGGCTGCTGCAAATACAAACAGCCCCCTCACCCTGGGCCAAGTCACTTCCTGGCAACTTTTGACAAGCAGTTCTGAGCAGCTAACGCTGTAGGGACTCCCATGGCCGCCATGCTGGGCTTTGATTTCAGCTCCCAGCCAGGTGGCGAAGCAAGGAAAGCAGAACGTAATTAAAGGTTTTGCTTTTTATTTTCCAATGATATCTCAGCATCGGAGGGGGCAGACAGTAGGCTGCAGAGAGGGACTTCAGGGTTCCTGTGTGACTCTTGTCTGCTGTAGCAATAGAGAGACCCTGGGAAAAAGGCACAGATGCTGCGGGGGAGGGGGGACAACAGGAAAGAGCGCTGTGTGGAAGCCCGTGTGAATTTGCGGGGTGGCTCCTCATTGCTGGTCTCAGGCAGCAGGGAGAGCTGACTCCAGCCAGCTGCTCCTCAGAGGAACTGTTAGATAAACACTGGCTGAGACGCAGGCCTGACTTTGCCCTAGAAAACAACCCAAACAGGCCCATAATTACGGAATGTAATCAGTGCTAAGGCCCCTAAAATCATTAAAAAGAAAGAAATGTTGCTATGAAGCTAGGGTGGCTTTTATCAAAATGAGATGACTTGGATCTCCAGGTACGGTGTCTAGACCGTCGTCTCGGCTGCCCTCTCTCTTAGAAGGCCCAGAGCCTGAGAGTGAGCTCTGACCTCCCTTGGATCAGGTGCTAGCATCAGCGGACGGACCCCTCTCAGCTCCACCACTTGCTCCTCAGGCCTTCCTTAGACAGAGGATCCTAATGGACACAAGGGTCACAGGCAGGGGAGGGCGTGGCCTCTTTTCTTCTAGAAAATACTTTTATTTCACTGTGATTCTCGGTTCTTACAAACTCACAGACACCATCTCTGTTTCCAGGGCAACCGAGGACTTGGTTTTTATGGAGAGAAGGGTGAAAAGGTAAAGAGACCGATGACAGGAACTGGTGACCATCACTGCCCAGGGTGACCTGGTGCCCTCCAGGTGACCTGCAGGCACACTTCACATAGAGATGACGGTTGAGTGTCAGGTCACCCACACTCCAGGGACAGTGGCGGATCAGTGAACTGTCTAGGTTGGCGTAGAGTCGGACAGGGCCATGTGACCTCCACCTGTCTTAAGGACTGGGAAGTGGAGGTGTCTCCTAAGAGTGTCTTCTAATGTGTGGGACCCAGAGATGATTAAAGGGACTCAGCTGAACCAGGTGGTGGTAGCACACCCCTTTAATCCCAGAACATGGAGGCAGAGGCAGGCAGATCTCTGTGAGTTTGAGGCCAGCCTGGTCTCTAGAACGAGGTCCAGGACAGCCAACACTACACAGAGAGACCCTGCCTTGAAAAAAATAAATAAATAAAGTCTGGGGACTCAACTAAAGAATGATCTGGAACCACCTCAGGAAACAGGTCACATGACTGCCCTGACTGACTTCAGTCGTAGAAAAGGATTATGTGACATGTGACCTCTTACTGCTACCCTTTCATGTTCCTGGAAGAGGAGCCTGGTGCCCACAGCCAGCCAGCCAACCACATTCTCATTCCCCATGAGCCTGCCGCTCACTGAACAGCATCTGTGCCCCTCGGGATCTCCGGTGTGAGAGCTGTCATTCTGTAGGCACCCTGCTCTTTCACTGAGCCCCACAAACAGAAAGCAGGATCCCTAAGACATCAAGGGTGAAAAAAATTAAGGATCAAAATACTTAAAAATGTAAAGTCCCCTCCAGTGAAATACACCACAGTCATACAATAAAACAAAAGGAAGGAGGGCACAGTCACATGGGGGTCGGAGGAGATGAAGTCAGGTCTGCAGTCCACCAAAGGTCTCTATCGGATCCTGATGAGCACAGCAAGGCCCTAAACAGTCTTTGAACATGTTAGTGCTCTGAGCACACGTAGAAGCCTTCTTCAGAGGGTGACCCAGCACTCAGTCTGCTGACGCTCCTGTTACTCACGGTGTCGTTTATATGTGGAAACAGCAGGAGAAAAATCAATCAGGTTCTTTTGTGTTCATCCATTCCTGAAGGAGGAAGGGTGTCAACGAGGCTTGCCAGCTGTGATGGTGGACAGTGACCACCCCTTAAGGTGTTTGGTCTAGCCTTTGCTCTTTAGCACATACAATACCTTTTGCTCGCGGTGACACCAGAGTCAGACCTAACAACTTCCTTGTGTAGAAACCGACCAAAGGCTGTAGACCGCAGAAGCAGGTGCAGTGTGGAGTTATGGCTGATCTCTGACCTCAACGCATAGATTCTAAACAACCGGAGAAGGAAGTTCGCTTCACGTCACCCTAGATTATGATAATTTTGATGTGATGATGTGATGGCTTAGATTTTTGTTTCAGTAGGAAACAGATATTCAGTGCTATGCAAAACAAAATAGCATGGGTGGTGGGAAGGTGCAGTCACCCAAGTCCTGTGCCCTTCTCCTGATTCAACACTGTCACTTTTGCTGAACAATCTTCAGGGTGACGTCGGACAGCCAGGACCCAACGGGATCCCATCCGAAGTCCCACTTGTTGGGCCCACACCATCAACAATATATCCGGATCAGTACAAGGTAAAGGGTGGCCGTTCCCAGTTGACCTAGGAAAAGGAGCATGCAAATGTCGCTTCCTTCATTTTATGTCAACAGTTGCATCCTAAGATGGGAAAGACCTCACCGCCAGATTGGTGGGGGAAAAGAAATCAGATTTGCCCCAGCTATCGGAGGGAATAGCACAGTTCCCGCCAGGCCACAGGAGGCAGCTGTTAGTGGCAGGATCGTCAGTGCTGGCAGCAAAGATGGGCCAAGGACCATCAGTACAAAAACAAAAATGAAGAAGGGTCTATACTGCTTGAGATGTTAGTGTGTTTGAACTGTCTTTTCCTAAGCAGAATTAGCTGGCTGAGTATGGTCATTTGGGGGTCTTGCTAGGTGTGTTCTCACACTAAGGAACAGACCTGTAGCAGCCAGCATCCATCTGGATGGTCAGAAGTGCCTGAGCTCCATTGCTGCTCACTCAGATGGAAGAGGAAGGCTTCCAGGCACCTCGCAAATCACTGAAGAGTCCATTCATCTTGTGAAAATACAAAAATAATCCTTTTTTGCTGTTGATTTTTAAAGCTTCAACACCTAGGACTGTTGTTGATTGCCAGGAAATCATCAGGATGGCCAGAAGTTTTGTCAAGTGCTTTTTAACCTCGTATCTTAAGCCAGGATCGGTGCCTGAGCACCTCGGGTCTCAAAGGTGTAAACATTTCCCATTCCATGTTCTTCACAGGGAGAAAAGGGGAGCAGAGGAGATCAAGGGTTACCAGTAAGTTCAGTGATGAAGCTCTTTCCCATGGGGATTGCTCTGCCTTCGGGGCTCCTGTCAGAATGGTGGGGTGTGCTCTGAGTGGTGGGGTGTGCTTGAGTAGTGGGGTGTGCTCTGAACAGTGGGGTGTGCTGAGTGGTGGGGTGTGCTCTGAACAGTGGGGTGTGCTCTGAACAGTGGGGTGTGCTGAGTGGTGGGGTGTGCTCTGAACAGTGGGGTGTGCTGAGTGGTGGGGTGTGCTCTGAACAGTGGGGTGTGCTCTGAACAGTGAGGTGTGCTGAGTGGTGGGGTGTGCTCTGAACAGTGGGGTGTGCTGAGTGGTGGGATGTGCTCTGAGTACTGGGGTATACTCTGAGTAGTGGGGTGTACTCTGGTCTTAGCCCTTGGGTTCTTGGGTTCTCATGTACTCTACATGGGAAGGTATCGAGGATACACAGTGTATTTTGTATAAAAATATTGGATATTATATAATAATCTATATTATATAACATAATTGTTATATATAATATAACATGTTTAATATTATTGTAATAATACTTAGCATTATCTGATGCTGTAAGCTGAGCGTGACAATGTGTGAGTGAGGGACTGGGAGGGAGACTCTGGGCCTCTCCTGGGCCAAGGAGTCACTGCCATCTGGTTTATCCCATCCAGTTTGACTCACTTTCCTAGATCTTCCTCGCTGTCGCTCCCCCTGGGGTGGTGACACGTGACATGCTGGACAAAGGTGATCCACCCAGCCCTGTGCGCTCTTTGCCCCCAAATCCCTGCTCTAGCACCTGTCACTGAGGAACTGAGGAGGCCGCAGAGTGTCTCACTGGTGGAGTCAGCTCCAGGCACCCCTCACCCCCCTTGTTCTGCTTCTCTATCCTAGGGCCCCGACTCAAAAGGCGAGGAAGGCATCATGGGATTCCCAGGAACACGGGTGAGCCATGTACTGTGTAACTGTGGCTAGTTGGCTTGTTGTCTTTTTAAAACACTGTACCTGCCCTGGAGGTTCCTCCTGGTGTGAAACTCATCTTTGTAACAAACTGCAGAGAGTGCCTAGAATGAGGGTCCATGCCTGGCCACCCAAAGAGTCCAGTAAGACTGTCCCTCCGTCATGGGGAGGCTTATCTGTCTTCAGAGCCATGAGCATCAACAACCAGCTCAGCACCTGGGGTGGGGTGGCCACCTGTCCCTGCGCTTCCAAACCCTGAAGGCAGAAGGCTGCTTGGCAATTGTTGATACTGTCATGAGCCCTCTGGGAATCTGGTCACCTGTTCCGGACTGTTTATTACTTGTGCTTTCTGTTCAACACAGGGTCTTCCTGGCCTTGACGGAGAAAAAGGCGTCTTCGGACAGAAAGTAAGTCTGACTCGCAAAATGTGAACTGCTCCAGGCCTGAAACCTCACGTATATAACAAGTGGGATCTCAGAAAAATACATTTGTCCCAAGGCCCAGTTGAGATGTCCCCTTCATTTACAGGGGTCATTTATGAAGTGACCGTTCCAACTCTCAAAGCCCTTAGTGGAGCATTAACCTCCGTCTGGACTTTGCTCATCCGTCCGTTGGTTCTTCCAGGGACCCCACCCCAGGTTTCTCTCCCTAGGTCCCCCACCCCAAAGTCATTGTCACTCGTCGTTGTCCTTCTGTTTCTTTGATCTGCACATACTCTGATATTTGCTTATGCTTAACGATAACCTCGTTTTCCTCCTGGGTTGTGACACCATTTTTTACTTTTTAAAAGAAAAGAAAGTGTGCGTGAGAAGGTTATTACAGGTCCAGAGAAGATTGAGCATCCGCTAAGCATGCACTGCAGCAGAAGTGCACATAGAAACGTTTTTTATCAGATCAACATTTATTTTACTTATTCACGGTATTCATTGTCCACCTGCCTCGGAGTCCAGCACCATCCTGTCACCCACAGCAGACAGCCCTGGAATCTGGCGTTAGATCCGTGGCAGCCTCCAGGGTCAGGTGACCTAGCATGCTCGTAACTTGGCACAAAGAAATAAGTACATTTGTGCCATGTTGTTCCACGTTTCATCTATGTAGGGGTCATCCACTTCCACACACACACATGCACCCACACATGCTAGGAAACTGGGGGGTTGCGGTACACACATACACCACATTTACTCACCCCAGGATACAGCTATGCCTCCAGTTAGCTTGCGGTTAGCACCGGGGTACACACACAGGGTCCCATGGCTGGTGTACACACACAGGGTCCCACGGCTGGTGTTTCTACCCCGCTCTCCTGTCAGTGCGCAGAGAGCAGCCTCAGAACGCCAGCTCCCCGTGAATCCGGTTCAGATTGCCGCAGCACGTGTGCATGTGACTCTGTAGAGCTCAGAGGCTGAGCTAAGACTGAAGAGCTGTGTGGCTCATCTGAGACAGCAGGTAGCCTTGCCCCCTGGTGTCGTGGCTGACGTCCATGGCTCTAGCTATAGGCCAAGTCTGGCGCTGACGATGTACCATGGAGACCAATGTCATGGCTGTTCTCATTTCTTCTCGTTACTGTCCCTAAACTCAGGCTGGTGACTTCGCCCTAACTACACCCAACTTCCTATCACATTGGTTCTTGCTAAGAATGTGTTTCCCAGAGGTAACACACCAGAAGCAATAGCTGGTCCCCTACTCCCTAACCAAGGCCAGAATGCCACTAGCCTAAAGATGGCAATAAGACCATGTAGAGTTGGCTAAAGCAGACACCGCACCCAAAACCCAATGGAGTCAGAGCCAGTGCATCTCTGAGGCGGGTGGGTGACATGTCGCTCTTCACAGAACACAAAGGAGCTGTCGTGTCTAAAACTGTGGCTCAGCACAGCTGCCCCTGGACCTAGAGGTCCATGAAGACTAAGAACCCTAGACATGATCCAGCAAGCCCTGGCCCTGGATCCCCTGGCTTCTACTGTTCCTCAGGCACACGTATGATAGTGGTGCCCATGCAGCTTTCTCTCTGTAGCTTGGGAAGAAACAGACATCTGTGCTTAAATGGGTCAGAGGAAGAAATAGTTTACCCAACTGAAAAAATAGGGAAATCGGCAGACATACACAAATGACTCAGCGTGCTGCGTGTTAGTGCAAACCACAGCATCCAACTGGTCCAGCTGCTGCCTCCGCATGAGCTTCCCAGATGTGCTGAAGCTATTGGCCTTAGGAGCCAGGACCCAAGGCAGCTCCCAGGAGCCGCTGTGGACAGTGACCCATTAAAGCAGCATGCCAGGGGAGGAGTAGGCAGAGAGCCATGTGTCTTAGGAAGCCCCTGTGAGAACAAAGAGCCATCTACACACACCTCTGCACAGACACACAGACCCAGGCACAAGCACACACGGACATGGACACCTAGCAAAGTAAACGGCTCCAGTCAGGGATCAGAGAGATAGCTGACGTGTTTGGTTGTATTACATTTTCTGAAAATGTAGCGATTGTTTCCCTCGTTTGGGGAGACCCGTTTAATGAAGCACACTCTTCTCTATAGAGCTCACAGAGACCTGGAACCATGCACTAGCACGTCCTTGTGCAGTATGGGTGTGCAGCACAGGAAAAGGGCACCCCCATGTGGGCGGGGCCACTGGACTGCATCATAACCATTCTCTGGGAGTCACATCCACCAGGTGTGACTTTCCAGCTATGTGGGAGTCACAAACAGGCAGCAAAGCTGTGCCCGCAGGCTGGGCATTCAGTGGCATCCCGCAGCTCTCTCAGACTAAGCCCAGAAGTCTTTCTCCCCCAAGGCCCCCAAGTTGGATTGTACTAACCCCTTGTTCTTTGTGCCATGGGTCTGAGGAAAGATCTAGAAAACCAGAAAGACACGGAAACACATCCAGACCCATAAGACAGCAGCCTTCTTTCTGTTCAGCATTTGAGGATACCTTCCCTGGAAGCCTAGCTGTGAGCATTTCCTGACAGTACACTCCTGCCAGCTACTGAGGACCTCTGCCCACGAGCCTCCTTGGGGCTCAGTGTTCTTTCTCAAGCATAAAATCAACCACTCTTTGAATGTTCAGCTCCACCTAGTGTGAAAGGCCAAGAGTCAACCACAGCCCTGCAAAAGGAAAAGGAAAAGATTTTTTTAAAAAATCAGACAATGTTAGTCCATCAAGCAGCATGTGAGCTCCTGGGTTTGAAAATCTATAAAATAACTAAACAGGCAGGCCCATTTTTACTTCGCCCTGGTGTGGCTTGGAGACTTTGCCATACGTGGTCGTTTGCCATACGTGGTCGTTTGCTCAGAAGGCTCCACATACCAGTTTCCTCACTGATGGGAACTTAGGGAACTGGAGACCAAATTAGTGTTAAGGATTTCTTAATGAAAAGAGACATTGCAAATCAAGAGGCTCGAGGATTCTGTTTGGTGACAACTGGAATTTTTCAAAACTCATCATGGAGAGAGAGTTTAACTAATGGATCAGATGTGACCCAACTGAACAGGTGTGACCCAACTGAACAGGTGTGACCCCACTGATGGGATGATATGAACTCACAGATCAGATGTGACCCCACTGATCAGGTGTGACCTCACAGATCAGATGTGACCCCACAGACCAGGTGTGACCCCACTGATCAGTCAAGAAATTGCTAGCGGGTCTGGAGAGATGGCTCAGAGGATAAGAGCACTGACTGCTCTTCCAGAGGTCCTGAGTTCAATTCCCAGCAACCACATGGTGGCTCACAGCCATCTTTAATGAGATCTGGTGCCCTCCTCTGGCGTGCGGGCATACATGAAGGCAGAATGTTGTATACATAATAATAAATAAATAAATCTTTAATAAAAAAACATAGAAAGAAATTGCTAGCAAGGCAACTAGCTCTCCTCCTCTAAAGTGAGAACTGAGGAAGCATGGCTGTCACCGCAGGTGGAGACAGGTCCTACACGATCTCCTGCTCACTTGGAGGCTGGGTGGGGAATGGAAGGGCAGGGGAGCGTATTACATAGTGCCATGGGGCCAGAAGCACAGACCACCCAAGATTCTCCATACCAACCACCAAGGAAAAAATACTAAGGAAAAGAACCAAGGGGAGGGCACTGGAAGATGTCTCCGTGGCTAAGAGCACCTGCTGCTCTTGTAGAGGACCAGGACTCTGCTCCCAACACCTGCTTGGTCATTCACCACCACCTCTAACCCTAGTCCAGGATTTGACCCCCTCTTCTGACATCTCAGGCACCAGTCACTCACATGGCACACATGCTTACATGTAGACAAAGTACTCATGTGCATAAAATCAATCTGAAAAAGAAATTAAGGTTCAGAGGGAGGAAAGGCTGTTAGGACTGCTGGGAACTGAAAGAGAATCGACAGACACTAATGCCACATCTGGACTCTGGCTCTTGGGTCAAGCAAAGCAGCTATAAAGACATTTGTGCATCTAACATGGGGGAGTTGACATTACACGGGGGTGGGGGGCTTGAGGGGTTGCTGGGTGTCTGCATTGGCTATGCTGGTGGAAATGGCGTGGGATTGATTTCTGGAGGTCCCCCCTGAAGCTGGAGATAACAAGCCCCTATCTTTCTTGCAGGGAAGCAGAGGCGCGGATGGTTTCCAAGGTCCCGGTGGACCCCGAGGGCCCAAGGTAACCCATGTCTCTCTTTCTGGCGATATCCCGCCCCTCACCTAACAGCATGGGCAGAGGACATGAGCGGCGGTTATTAATGTGATCCCCTGGAGTGAGGGGGCTGTGTGCTGCCTGCCCCATCCGAAGGGCAGGAGGAGACTAGATTTTTAGCAAAAAGATGAGGGGTGCCTCCAGCTACTGATGGAGAATGGAACTTGTGTGGTTAACCGTAAGGGCTGGGCGGAAAGATCAAGGAAGGTGATCCAGGGTAGCTATGAGGGGACCCAGCCTTATGGGTGGCCCTTTCTGTTAGATTGTGTCTGAGGAAAGCAGGGAAGTGTGTGGGTGTATCTGGAGTCTACATGAGGTAGCTCTACAGAGCAGATGGTGTCAGGCGTTCCTGCATCTCCATGTTCCCCCCCCCTCCCCGAAATGGTTCAGATGTCAACACTGTGAAGGTCCGAGTCTCGAAACCATAGCACAGTCTCCCAGCCACTTCCGGCATCCCTCCCCTGGCAAGGGTTTCGCAAGGAGATTCACACATGCTGTGCTGGCCCCTTTTATATCTGCCTGGTGACTGGGATGCAGGAACTCCCCACCATCACATGGTAGAGTTATTGCCATGGGGATGGTCCAGGGTGGATGATAGTAAGGAAACATGCCCTGTTGAATACCAATTCCACATTCTGCCCACTCCTGGGCAATGTGTAAATTAAGAGAACTCCAAAAAGCTAGACTCACAGTGTCTTCTTTCCCCCAGGGAGAACGTGGAGAACAAGGTCCCCCGGGACCCCCTGTCTACTCGCCCCATCCATCCCTGGCAAAAGGTTGGTATTACAGTTTCCGTGCATGATGTGGCCTCACACGGACCCTCTTCTCTCAGGAACAAAGTCATACACTCTCCAAACAGATTTCTAAGTGAAACAAAATGAAGGTGTTCGGAACACAAGCTTCAGAGACAGCCCAGTGTCCCTGGGAGCTCCAAGGTGTCATTAGAAACAGTCACTTTGGTTCTTCCTAACAACACTGGCTACTGTCCATCTGTCAGCGAGGGCCTTTCCGCGTTTCCAGGAGACCCATGGGTTCTGGTTTTTAAACCTAGAATTCCACTGAGTCTTCTCAGATCAGTTTGCTCTCCACTCAAACCTCCGAGGATCTCTGACATCCTCTGCGTTGTCCTGTATTTATCAGAATCTTACCCGGCTAGGCTATAAATTAGAACCCTCTGGATCTGCAGCATTTGAGCTTCACCTGCCTCTTTCTGTGTTCAGGGTACTCACCGGGAAGTGGGTGCCTGCAGTGACCTGTAAAATAGCAGCCACCTCGCTCTGGCAGGGGCTTGTTCCTAGACAGTGGTTCTCATTGCAAGGGATCTCTCTTGGTTGCAGGTGCCAGAGGTGACCCAGGATTCCCAGGAGCTCATGGGGAACCAGGAAGTCGAGGCGAGCCTGGAGACCCTGGCCCCATGGGGCCCCAAGGCCCATCTGTTGGAGATAGAGGTAATGGGGTTTTGTAGCATCAGAAGGTATCTGGCCTTAGGTGTGGACATGGACCAGTAGGCTTTGCTGGCCACATGGCTTTCCTGTGGCTCCATCCTTCCTCCTCATGGAGTGGCCTCAGCTACTGCTGAGCTGAAGGGCACCAGCCAGGTTAGACAGTGACTCTGGTGGGTGATTGGTACCTGGATGGTTAGATTGTGACTCTGGTGGGTGATTGGTGTGGGCTGGTCCCTGGATGGAAGAAGAAGGATGCTGTCCAATGTTGTCAGCAAATGGTCATAGTCCCAGGGTTGTGAAAGTGGACAAGCTGTGAAGAAACATACTAAGTCCATCACTTCTGCTGTTAACTGGTTCATGGCACTTGTCCATGATGGTGGTCCCCTGTGACATAGAAGCTAACACAACCTTTAAATATCAGAACACTCACCTACTGTGAATGCTCTTGGGTTTCAGATTCGATGAGAGGCCTTCCAGGGGAGATGGGACCCAAAGGCTTTTCAGGAGAACCAGGCCGCCCAGCACACTATCCAGGTCCACCTGGCACTGATGGAAACCCAGGTCTCCCAGGAGCCCCTGGGCCTGCAGGTCCACCTGGACCAGATGGTAAGTGACTGGTGTTCATCTAGAGCCTAGTCAAGCTGGGTATCATCTGGGATTTTCTTTTAAATGATTGTGGGTTGATTCAGTAGGCCAGTGGATGAGGATGTGGCGGGCACTGCCAAGGTCCACACGGGAACCATGACAACAGCTGTTGCCTCTCAGCTTGTAGAGAAGCAGGAATCCCACAGTTCTCACACAGTGGGCTGTGACTGCAGCAAGTTCAGCAGGGCCTCTAAGATGCTGTGTCAGAGCTATGCACTGAAATCACTGTGCCCAGGTCTCTGCAGGTATCTCCTGTCTTAACTCACAGCTCCTCTGTGCTTCAGCAGTCTGGTTCAGCGTTTTACAACCATCAGCATCTCTGCCACTGCAAAGCCAAAGTCACAGGAATAAAGGTTTATGAGGAGGAAAGATAGCTGCCCAAAGGAATGGTGGCCACTGGCCAAGGGAGACAGGAGACCCAGGGAGCCTGGATAGATAAGGATATAGTAGATGAGGATGAAGGTGTGGACCAGCCTGCCACCCCACAGCAGCAGAGCTGGTCCCTGAGTCGGCCAGGTGATTCCATAGTAGCTGGGATGGTCCCTGAGTCTGCCAAGGCACAGTCTCAGGCTGTGATGGCCTGTGCTGTGCTTGTGTCGAGAACGCTCTGCCTACTGAGGAGTTGTCCATGAGCTGTAGTTTTGAGCTGGACATCCGCAAAAGCCGTCCTCCTCAGCTGTAGCATTCAGCTATACTTTTGATGTTGATAATCACCTCATGGGAACGTTTCATCTCCTGGAAAGATTAGCTCATGAGGCAGTGGTTGGAAAAAAAAGAGGTCATTCTCTCTTTCTGGGTGACATTGACTCAAATGTAGGCTCTTCTTTCCTAAATGATTTCAACTCCCTGATCACCTCCAGTCGTCTCTCCTGGATCCTTTCCCTTCAGGGGCAGGACATCTCCCCAAGTCCTCCCTTCAGGGGCAGGACATCTCCCCAAGTCCTCCCTTCAGGGGCAGGACATCTCCCCAAGTCCTCCCTTCAGGGGCAGGGCATCCTATTTGCTAATGGACAGTGTTAGGTTTTAACTTAAACTTCAAGTTCAGAGGCTGATGTTTTCATTGTTTTGGGAAAGTCCTTCTCTATGCCATCTCCAGAAGGAAAATTTTATAGAAAGAAATACTTATATAAAATAGGTATATAGAAAACCAGTCACTTCTGCTTCTGCTTCACATTGTACAGTAACATTTTAACGTGCTCCGAGTGTGCTTGTCCAGTTTTCTTTCATATGGAAGATAAACACATTCGCTCGAGAAGTTTGAAGTGTTCGTTCCTTGGTTGATGCATTTGAGCAAAACTATCTTTACTATTTTCTATTACACAGAAAGTACTTTGCATGGTGCAAGTTTTGCTTGTTAATGTTGACAGAAAATATTTATTGGTGACATATGAATGTCTATGAGCCTGTCTTTCCTGTGTGCAGCATCTGTAGGGCTTCCCTTACATGTGTCAAAAGCATGAAAACATCCATGAGTGAAGACACTGTCCCGGCCACTCCATCCTGCCAAGAGCATACTCTGTCTTCATGCATGAATTTTGCTCACTAAGTGGTTTCCAGTATCACTGACATAGATAAACTAGCATAAGTAAACAGTTATCTGGCATGGATTATCAGCTGATAAGGGAATGTATACAGGAGATGGACAGGTGTAAGAAAGTTTGTCAACTGAAAACTGTCAGGGCATCCCCTTTAGCCCTTCCTGAGTTGTTTCCTCTGTGAGACACATTGTTACCATCTGCTTTTCAAGCAACCTCTTCTATGAAAAGTAGCCAACCGTTGGCTTTAGCGGTATGTCTCGCAACTTAGTATCCACCTTGTAACTTAGCCCTGGGAACCCGGACTCCCACAGAGTTCAACCTTTCTCGGCACTGAGTTCTTTGGAGTCTTTTCTCAGGAACTATTTCATGTGCTGCGGCTGCTGGAAGCCAGGATGCTTAGTCATTCACACCAGACTAAGAGCAAACCTGGATGCCAGCTGTCCTTTGAGGTGAAAGGCTCTGCTGGCACCATTGCTAATGCAACTGACGGAATCAGCTATTGGCTTCTTCGTGGAAGTCCTGTTGAGATCTCACACATCCCAAAGAACTGGTTTGAAATTCTGAATGGATTAAATAGAGAGAAACATCCCAGGAGAAAGACAAATGGCTCTCTTATGCCGTGGAGAAGGCCTTACTACCTCCCAAGGGCATCCCCTCTTTGTCCTAGATGACAGGTCTCTAGTTTTAAATGGCAACATTCCTAAAGTCCCGGTGATGAATCCCTCTACTTACAACTGCTTTTCTCCTCGCCTATCAAGAGGGCTGGAAGCTTTAGGTTAGAGCCCAATGTAGACCTGAACAGCTCCTGGAGGGGTCACAGGCTCCTCTGCTCTCCTCTTCCATGAGGTCTGTCCACTGTTCTCAACTCCCTGGACACTTTGTCGGACTTCTCAGTGGCTCCTTCCTTGCAGCTCTCTCTTGCAATGCCCTGCCCCCATCTCTCACCGCTGATGGAGCCCCTGAAATTCTCTCTGGTCCCTTCTGTCCCCATTGTGCCTAGATAAACTCTCCAATGGGAATAGAGCCCAGTGCAAACATAGCCACTCCCACTCTGTGCTCTGAGCTACAAACATGAAACTTCTCACTGGAAACAGCCCACACTGGGTCTCAGGAATACCCAGCCTCAGACCGCCTGGAGGAGAACTGCAGGTCTCCACCCTCCCGCTCTCCTTCCTGGCCAACATGTTCCCTGGTGTCCTGGCTCCTCCATAGCCTCGGAGCTTGAGCCAGGACCCAGGAGTCTCTGGGCACCTCACTCTCCACACTGGGTCCACAGTTTGGGGTGCAGCCTCTTTCCTTAGAACTCTTTCATGACCCCCTTTGCCCTTTGGAATAAAAGTCCAAGAGGGACCTGTCCCCTCCTCCAGGCCAGTACCCCTCTGTGTATCCTTTACATATCCTCTGGTCGTGGACTCTCTGGAAGCCACTAATTCTAAATCAGCCACTCCTGATGCCCTCGCCCAGTGCTGGCTAGAATCTGAAAATCCACGTTTGTTTGCTGATTGGGTTAGTTGAGCTCCTGCATCTGAGCTGTCAGCTCGGGGCGGTTCCTGGCTTGCCGCCTAGCATAGCTCAAGTGCCATCTCATGGTGGGTGAATGAACTGATGGACGAATGGATGAGTGGGGTTATGTTAGATGCACAGCCGAGTCAGACCTGCTCAGAGCAGTGCTCACTGGCTGCTCCCAACCCTCTGCTTCCCCAGAGGTCTCTCACTCACCACCCCTCTGCCCTTGTCCAAGACCTCTGAAGAGGCTGCTTTGCAACCTTACTACTTCCTGTACAGCCACGAGCATCTTCCTTCTTAATGGGACTTGTTGGAGCTATGAGCACCACTACATTTAACAGGGATGAAACTGTAATGCTGGCACCTGTAATCCTGGCACTTGGGAGGTTGAGACAGGGGGTCACCATAAGTTCAGGACCAACCTCGGCTACACAGTAAGACAATGAGAAGCGTAGGAGTCCATGCTCACCTATCCCTCCAAGCCACGCTCGCCGGAACTGCAGCCTGGTGTCCACCACCAGATGGCGGTCTTTCCCAAGGCCTCACACAGTTGTGTAAGTTAGTCTCATTTGCTGCAGTGATTCCTCCCACCCTTGGTGAGGAAGGGAAGGCTGGGGTCAAGATTATCAGTGAAGTCAGCCATGCCTAGTATCAGTTAGTCAGAAGGATTTCCAGGAGTTACCATGAGCCCATGTTTGCATGTCTACATGTGTGTTCATGTATGCATGGAGAAACGAAAAGGCAGGTGAGAAACTCTGAGCACAGGTGTGCGTCTGCTCCAACTGAGGACAGAAGGGAGAGATGACTTTATCTTAATTCTTGTGGGTTTCTTCCCCTTGTGGGGGGAGGAGTCTCTGAGGGAGACAAAGGATGTGTGGCCATCTTGAAATTCCAGTTACATGACTAAAAAGCCAAATTCTCTTGGACTAAGTGTTTCTCAGAAGGAAAGACATTGGTCTTGACAACTAACGGAAATGCTAGATTTGCAAACTCTAGCCTCTGTTCCACCCTGAGGGCTGTGTTAGTGCGGAACCGGAGCTCCAGAGACCTGAGGTAGGCTTGGCTGAGAGCCTGTGCTGGACCCGACGCGTCTCTCACGGATGCTCTTGTCCTGTGCATTTTCTCCTAGGTTTCCTGTTCGGCCTAAAAGGATCAGAAGGAAGAGTGGGCTACCCCGGGCCTTCCGGTTTCCCGGGAGCTCGAGGGCAGAAAGGATGGAAAGGTGAGGAAGGAGGGAAAGGATGCCAGGGTGGGTAGGTCAGGATGACGTCACAGTCTAGCCCTCACAGTACCTTACCTTACAGATTGACCCTGCCCACACCCTTCATTCTTTCTCTGAAGGTAAAGGATGGGCATTCTGATCTGAAATCGGAAATGCTCCAAAATCTAAATTTTCTTCAAACCAACATGACCCAGCAGGTGGGTGCCATACGCTGGGTCACAGTCAAAACAACTGCGCCAAAGCTGTTGGATAAAGTTAACTTTGTATTAGCTGTGTCTAGGTCACATGGAATACCTCATATTCTAATGAAAGTGTCCACCTAGACACCTCCCACATGTCTGCAGACACTACAGCATGAGAGATAGTCAGAAGCCAGGCCTGGTGGTACACACCTCCTAGACACACCAGGACTCAGTGTCTAACCTACGTGATCATCTCCCATCAGCCCTCCTCCCCTGTCCCCTCCCTCTGCCATCCCAAGTCCCATTTAATACACACATCTCTCTCCCCTTCACTACAGGTGAAGCTGGAGACTGCCAGTGTGACCAGTTCATCAGGGGTCTTCCAGGATTGCCAGGACCCAAGGGTTTTCCTGGTATCAATGGGGAGCTGGGAAAGAAAGGGGACCAAGGGGAACCAGGCGTGCACGGTATCCCTGGGTTCCCAGGATTCAAGGTGAGAAAACAGCAGCCCCTGCTGAGGCTGGTCAGACCCTTCACTCACACACCAATGTGCCCACTTTTTCAAAAGTCGTATGCTTTTTGAGACTTTCCTCTGTTGGAAGGCTGTCTCTCGTCCTCTCGGGGTTAGACGTGAGGTTACCACAGGCCCTAGAGGCTCCACTTCCAGACTGCAGAAGGGAATTGCGGTCCCATGTCTCCTCAAGTGTAGGCCCCGTATGTGAGGTGGCATTACAGATGAGTCTTTTTTTTTTTTTTTTTGTAGTAACAGCCCAAATGTCTGCTGTTTGATAGGTGGGAGAGCAAAATGTGCATAGCCACCCTGTGGATGCCCCTCTGCCAGGATGGAGCACTGGGCAGATACAGATGCACACAGAGAGAGAGAGAGGGAGAGAGAGAGAGAGAGAGAGAGAGAGAGAGAGAGAGAGAGAGAGATACACAGCCTCACCGTGTCTCCAAAGCTGGCCTTCCATCCCTGGCAGTCCTTCCATGCTCTGGGATGACAGGCAGGTAGCACCACCATGGACTGTCCTAATCACTTATCTTTTGAGCAATAGGGGAAAAAATTCTGGAGGCACCTGGCCAGGGACCATGTCAGCAATCCAACCAAGCATGAAAGGGAACCTAAGTCACACAATAAGAGGAACTCTGTTTCATCTTAGTGCAAAAGACCATGCCAGCCTGATCACAAATTTGAGGCTAGCCTAGGCTACGTAAGGAAGATCCTGTTACACACACACACACACACACACACACACACACACACAAATAACCCAGGTATGCCTGCTCCCCACCTGTGCACACACCAGCGGGATTTTCTCCAACAGCCTCTGGTTGTATTTGTTGTTCTGAATTTAATTCTAAATCTGTGTGTACAACTCTGTGTAAAAGGATCCTCTAGGATGGGTGTATGTGTGAGAGAGAGAGGGAGAGGATGAGAGAGAGAGACTGGGTGGGTGGGTGGGTGGATAAGTGGTTGGAAGGATGGGTGGGTGGATGAATGGATATAAATGGATGGGTTGTTGGTTAACCAGATGATTGGTTGGAATGCCTGAAATGGGGATCATAGCTCTGTGGTCATAGTTGGTTATATGATTGTCTAGATGGATGGATGGATGGATGGATGGGTGGGTGGGAGAGAAAGTGGTAGACAATTAGTTATTGTCTATAAATAAGGATAGGTGGTTGTCCACTTGATTAGCTCATTGGATAAGATATATTGGTTAACTGTTTATAGTGATGGATGGATAGATGAATGGATGGACAGATGGGTGGATAGACACATGGATGGATGGGTGGATGGATGGATGGATGGATGGATGGATGGGCAGATGGATGAACATCCCATGTCATGGATGGATGATGATGGATAGATGGGTGGATGGATGGACGGACAGACGGACGGACGGATGAACATCCCATGTCATGAATGGATGATGATGGATGACAGATGGACAAACAGGTGGACAGATGATGGATGGATGAATGGATGGATGGATGGATGAGTAGATGGACAGAGAATTAGTTGGTTAATAGGCTGCTTGACTGGTTAGTTTTTAGTGTCTGTGCTGTATAGCCTGGCAGAGTGCTCGAAGCCCTAGACTCAGTCAACACCCACTGAGCACATCTGTGTGTGAGCAGCTGTACTGCACACCAGAAGGGTTTCCCTTCTCTGCCGAGAACTAACTCAGTAGACCGAGTTCCTATGGAATCCTCTAGCATAAGGTGGTCCACAAGTGTGTGTAACATTCCATTTAGTTAATCTAACACCCAGGAGTCCAAAATTCATACAAGTAGTTAACCATGATACACTGCAAAGTGATGCCTCATGCACAGAAGCCCGATCCCAGACCATTTCTACCCTGTGGAGCTGCAGCCAATTTTACAGCCTAGAGTTTGAGGGTCCATGCAGTAAGCTGCTCTTTGAGGCATGTCTTCTCTCTGAGATGTTGTCAGCCTCGCTTTGCAAAAGTTATTATTCTTGGTTGATCACATCTCGACAGCAAGTGCTCATGTCTTCTTTTACAGGTTTGTTTTGTTTTTGTTTTAGGTGTATGGGTACTTTGCCTGTGTGTCCATGTGCACAGAGAGAGAGAGAGAATGAAAGAGCTAGAGGGAGAGAGGGAGGGAGGAAGGAGGAGGAAGGGAAGGAGGGAGGGAAGAAGGGAGGGAGGGAAGGAGGGAGGAAGGGAGGGAGGGAGGAAGGAAGGGAGGGAAGGATTAAGCTTGAACCACATGCATGCAGTACCCACAGAGGCCAGGAGAGGGCATCAGATCCCCTGCAACTGTAGTTACAGATGGTTATGAGCTGTCATGTCCGGCATAGGAATTGAACTTGAGTCCTCTGCAAGAGCAGCAGGTGCTCTTATCCCTCTCCCTAGCCTCATAAATGATCATTCCTACCCTCTGTCCTGGAAGTGTTTTACCTCTTTGGATTCTAGCAATTGTAGTTATGAGTGAAGCCACCTTATATCCCAGGTCAGGGCTTCTCAATTACTGAGTCTATGAATCCAGACTGGGTCCTTTTTGAGCTCCAGGGCACATTCAGAGCTCTGGGTATCTGAAAATCCATCTGTCACCAGCTCCTGTTCCTGCCTGCCGAGGATGCCGGCTTGTGCATTGTTCTCTGAGCACTGAGATTCTCTGACCACCCAGAGCTACTTTCGTTAATTCTCACTATGAAAAGGTCTGCTTCACAACTCTATTGTCCACAGAACTAAGCTAGCCAGCGACCGGGAGGGCACTGCACTAGTGACCCCCTTCCCGAAGCCCAGATGCCATGTTTCCGGCATTGTGGAGAGCTCTTTGGAACAGGCAACCGCCCACAAACCGTATAGCTTAAGATCCTCTAACAGCTGAAGACGGAAGAGACAGCCATGTATTTCTGTCCACAGGGAGCCCCAGGCCACATTGGACTCCCTGGGCCCAAGGGAATAAAGGGAGACTCCAGAACAGTAACCACCAAAGGTTAGTTCTCCATGCCTGAGCCCTTCCTGGCTCAGTTAGCAATCTGTGGGTCCTGGGATGGGTAGATTCACACGCACATCTTTCCCAGGTGAGCGAGGACAGCCAGGGGTCCCTGGTGTCCACGGGATGAAAGGTGATGACGGTGTCCCAGGACGTGATGGGCTGGATGGATTCCCTGGCCTTCCCGGTCCTCCGGTAAGCAGTCACCATGGTGTGACCAGTCCATCCCATTCATCAAGACCTTCACGTTCTTTAAACTTTGCGGGGTCACAGCCTTGGTGCTGGCGCTCACCCAACCCCATGCTCAGGATAGGTTCATTCTGCTTTAATCAGCAGGTAGCGTATTTTAAAGACTAGTGACTGAAGTCAGATGTTTAGCCCAGAATGGATGGATGGATGGATGGAGCCCAGAGGAGAGAGATAAATACCCATCATGGTCTACCATAGAACAAGACCCATGTGTTGTCGGGAAAGGGTCTTCCTGCTCTGTTCCCAGAGCAGATCTTGAAGAGCTAGTCTCCCTCAGTGTTCATAAACCTTACTTGCTGTAGCCAGAAGCTAAGGACAAAATGTCCACCTGCAGAAAACCCATTGGCTTTCCCCCACACACACACCATTCACCTGAGTCAAGCCGGTCCACTCCATGATCTCTGGTGGCCCTGTAAAATGTTTTGTTAGTGCCACACGTACTAGAGCAGCTAAAATATGGATGCGCTGACGCTTTGAGGGCCCGACAGACAGAAAGAGAGCTTGGCCCAGTATCTATCCCATAACACTCTCTTCCCTTGGAATGCAAAGGAGAAAGGTGATGTCACGGGCAGGGTGGCTCCTCGTCAGCGTCTGCCTGTCTGCCATCAGAAGTCCCCTTTCATCCATGGCTCTGCAGGCATGCTGGGACAAGCAACATCTCATTAGTTATATATAGCACTGACACTGGGGCCCTGCTGGGGGTACCCCATGAGCATTGCCCCTTCCCACTACCCAGAGCTCACCATCCCTATCTCTGTCCCTCCATGGCCCATCCAAGGGTCCCCACCTGGCTGGTATCATCACCACAGACAGGGCATGCCACTGACAGGACCCTAGCCTGTCCTCATTCCAATCCTGTAATATTGCCTTTTATTCTAAGAGCCCATGGCTCCTTCTCCTCCAACTAGCTCACATCCCTGTAATGATGTGCTGTCCCTCGTGAACAACAGACATGTCACACACACGCTAATCCTAATAGATAGACTGGATGCTAATCCCTGTGCCCACGGTCCTGAATATAAATACATGTCTCCCCAACCGACCCTCCACTGTGCTGATTGGTGAGGCTCTAAATCTAACTTCGACTCGGTCACTTGTACAGACATCTTCCTCCCAGTGGTCTTTTCTCAACCTATGGCCCAGAAGCCCAGCAAAACGGGGACGGGGAAATTGGGAAGCTATAGCTGACCTGATGTCTGCATGCGTTTGAAGGTAACTGGGATTCTCTTACAGGGTGACGGCATCAAAGGCCCTCCTGGGGATGCAGGTCTCCCTGGCCTGCCCGGAACCAAGGGCTTTCCAGGAGAAGTGGGTCCTCCAGGACAGGGCTTACCAGGCCCGAAAGGCGAGCGTGGTTTCCCTGGAGATGCTGGATTGCCAGGACTTCCAGGCTTTGATGGTCCTCCAGGTCCCCCAGGAACACCGGGACAGATAGGTATGAAGGAGTCCTGCCCTCATCCTTCTGAGTCCTGAGACAGTCAGCATGGCTGTGTTGCCTGTTCTAGACCGTACGTGTGTGCCCGGGGAAACAGGCAGCAGCATCATACACCACGTCTGTTCCCAGCACATGGAACAGAAGTGCCCTGCAGGCTCCTCGGGACCACCATCTTTTCTGCTAGGTGGCTGGGAGGTAGAGCTTCTTTGGGCAAATGAGGTCACCCATGCCCAAGCTGCTCGGCATCACATGTACAAATGCACACTCAGACACCTGCGCCTGGGTAAGCCGATGACTTTCGTTGGGTCTAACCTTGCCTCCTCCTTCGTTTGTGTCTCTCCAGATTGCGACACAGGTGTGAAAAGGCCTGTAGGAGATGGCCAGCAAGTGATCGAGCAGCCAGGTACAGTGATGGCGACCAGGAGTCTCTAGACAGTCACCACCCTGGACAGTATAAAGTGTGGGACGCAGTGGCCAGTGCCCCCTGGGAGTCTGGACTGGGTTCTCCTGCAGATGGGCAAGAAGGACTCCTGGAATAGACATGCTCGCAAGACATCTGTCTTTAGTAGAGGACACTCATCAGAGAGGCCAGCTGGGCATCAACATCACCCTAGGACCCAGGAGCACCTGCAGCCTGGGTGTCTTAGTCAGTGTTCTGTTGCTGTGAAGAGACACCATGACCAAGGCAAAGCATTTAACTGAGGGCTTGCTTGCAGTTTCAGAGATTTAGTCCATTTCCATCATGGCGGGGAGCGTGGGAGCACACAGGCAGATATGGTACTGGAGAAATAACCGGGAGTCCTAAGTTCAGATCCGCAGGCAGCAAGAGGAGAGAAGCACTGGACCTGGCTTGAGTTTTTGAAACCCCAAAGCCCACCCCCGGTGACACACTTCCTCCGATGCTGCCACACATACTTCAACAAGAACACACCTTCTAATCCCTCTCAAGCAGTGCCTCACCCTAATGACCACACATTAAACATGGCCTATGGGGCCATCCTATTTAAACCACAACACTATGTTTAGTTTTGCTCCTGCTCAAAGCAACCAATCATGGTGGCTCACTCCGAGCCATGCAAATTCACAAAGAAATCAAACAATTTTCTTTAGAAATTATAAATGTGTATCCATCTACTGACAGATATCTTCAGATGGAGAAAACCTGTCTCCCCAGACCTATCAGTATCCACAATGATTTGGTTGGGTCAGGGCTATTGTCCCCGTGGGAAAACTTACCAGCACAATTCCAGTTTTTATTAGACTGGCTATAATAGCATATTATAATATGAAACAATAATAGCATATTGTTTATGCTAATAGTCTGACTTCTTTACATGATGAAATTCAGCTTTTGTTTGCATCAGAGCCAGGAGTAATTAGGTCATTGAGTTCATCTGGGCATTAAGTAGTAGCCAGTCTTCCTGACTGCTTCTGACCCAGCGGTCCCTAAAGCAGTGAGCCTCAGCATTGACATCACTTCAGCTCACCTACCTCTCCTCTGTCTCCAGGTTGCATTGGAGGCCCCCCAGGACCACCTGGCCAGCGAGGACCCCCAGGCCCTGCAGGTAATATTCAGCCTTCGTGTCATGGCCTGATGTTTCTGCTTCCCACCCTGGCTTTCCCTTCCGCTGGCCCTGCATGCCTGCTCATCTCTGGACACACTGAGGTTCTGCCATCAGAACAGCTACAAACTGGGGTCACTTCCCAAGGAAGCTAGCTCTTAAGCACACCATAAAAAGAAGGGACATGGTGCTGGACAGTGGTGGCACACACCTTTAGCCTCAGCAGAGGCAGGCGGATCCACATGAGTTCAAGGCCAGCTTGGTCTACAAAGTGAGTTCCAAGACAGCCAGGGCTATACAGAGAAACCCTGTCTCAGAGAAAAATAAAAATGAATCTACATAGAAGCACCGGGCTTCTGCTTTGCCTGGGGAAAATATAGCAAGAGTGTTCTCTCTCTTTCTCTCTCTCTCTCTCTCTTTCCCCTCTCTCTTTCCCTTTTTATTTAAATTTTTTTTTTATTTTTACATGCCACCTCCAGTTCTCCCTCCCTCCCCTTCACCCATTCCCCACATCTCTCCCCCTTCCCACCGCCCCTTCCACTCCTCAGAGGTAGTAAAGCCTCCCTTGGGGAATCAACAAAGTCTGGCATACCAAATTGAGGCAGAACCAAGTCCCTCCCCCCTGTTACAAGGCTCTGCAAGGTATCCCACCGTAGGGAACGGGCTCCAAAAAGCCAGTTCATGCGTTCAGGATAAATCCTGGTCCTTCTGTCAGGGACCCCTACACACAACAGATCAAGTTACAGAACTGTTACCCACATTCAGAGGGTCTAGTTTGGTCCCATGTAGGTTCTGCAGCTGTAGCAAGAGCCGTTTTATGTTGGCCTCCGCTGGCTTCATTCCTTCCAAGTTCCATGATAGGCCTCATTGGTTCACAATGAAGCTGGATCACATCCATTGGTCCTCAGAGGATCTGACACTGACTGTGGTTTCCTTGGGTGTCTAGGTATCAAAGGCAGCAGAGGAATGCCAGGAGTCCCAGGAGAATCTGGAGGGCCAGGGCTCAAGGGCTTCCCAGGAGACCCAGGTCGTGAAGGCTTCCCAGGACCCCCAGGTGAGTCAACACAACTTGTGTCCTTACATTGAGGGACTGGCTCATGTGTGCGATCAGGTTCACCCCAGCTCAATTATCTTCCAGGATTGATAACTGTTGTCCGTGCTCCTGAAAAGTTAAAAATTCTTGACTTTTTTAAATCATTGCTGTGCTGGATGGATGCAGAGATCTGGCGGGAGCCGCAGCCTTAACACAGGGAGATATCCCTTGGTGGGTTGTGAACAGCCTAGCGCTGGCCTCTCCTGAGAGTATTCTGAACATGTAGACCATCCTGTCACCATTGGCTGCTAGTTTGTAGTTAGGTTTGCATGATGGGCACACCTGAGAAAGCAATCCCCAATGGGAGAGTCTGTTTAGCTCATGGTTTCTGAGACGTCCGTTCATCATGGTAGGGTGAGCAGAGCAGAGATGTTCACATTGCTATGGCCAGGAAGCAGGAAAGGGGGCAATACAGGAAGATCTGGGGAAAGACAAAGCCATCAAGAACATATCCCTGCTTCCCCAGCTAGGCCCCATGTCCTACCTTCACCACCTCCCAATAATGCTATTGTGTTATTAATCCACAAAGGGATTAGCATATTGATTAGTTCAGTACCCTGGTGACCTCATCATTTCAGAAATACCAAGGTATGCTTTACTAATTCTCCAAGCTTTTATTTTATTGCTTTTTAGTGTGTAAGAGTATTTTCCTGCATGTAGATGTGTGTGCCATGTACATGCCTGGCACCCAAAGAGACTAGAAATAGGCATCAAATTCCCAGGGACTGGGATTAAAAATGGTTATGATTCCCATATGAATACTGAGTCTCAAATCTAGTTCCTCTGCAAGAACTGCCCATGCCCTACCCGCTGAGTTCCCCCAGGATTTCCTTAGTCCAAATGGGTAGATAGTGAAAGACAAGCACTCAGTGCCTGATGGGGTGGTGCACACCTCTAATCCCAGCACTCAGAAGGCAGAGGCAGGCGGATCTTTGTGAGTGGAGACCAGCCTGGTCTACATATCGACTTCCAAGCCAGCCAGGCTATACAGTGAGGCTCTATCTCAGAAAGAGTAAACACAGAGTCTAATGGCCCCTCCTCAGTGCCACACGGGATGTCCCTGTGACAGCCGTCAACAGCTTCCCGCTCACTCCCCACTGACCAGCTTCTCTAAGTGTTGGGGTCTATTTTCATCCTTCCATCCGTGTATTGATACAGCGGAGTCTGAAACTCGATAGTGAAGGAAATCAAAGAGGTTTAATGACATTGAGAGGTCCAGGCTCTGGGAGTGGGCAGGCTCTCAGGCTGCAGAGATAGATACCTTCTGAGACCTCAGCGCACACTGGCTCTTTCTCGACGCTTGTCAATGCTATCTCAGAACATAACAGTGCAGACTTGTGGCTAAAGGTACCACCCTTGGTTTGTTTCAGGGTTCATGGGGCCTCGAGGATCCAAAGGTGCTACAGGCCTCCCAGGCCCAGATGGACTCCCAGGCCCCATTGGACTTCCAGGACCAGCTGGACCCCCTGGAGACAGAGGGATTCCAGGGGAAGTCCTAGGGGCCCAACCTGGGCCCCGAGGAGATGCTGGACTACCAGGACATCCTGGGCTAAAAGGGCTTCCAGGAGAAAGAGGACCCCCTGGATTCCGAGGTAAGTGGCTTGACAGGTGGGGGGGGGTGTCACACTGCAGCCCCCCAGGGTGAGTGCAACGCCCTTCTCAGTGGCTTTGGTCAGAAGCCCACAGTGTGCGTGTGAGAGAATGCAGGCTGGTTCTGTTTTCACACAGTGCCAGCACTGTCCATGGCCAGGAGACAATGACCCACAGACTCTGTGCTCTAGGTCCTCGGCTGGCCGCTTTCTCTTCACACCTGTAGCTGGTGTGCAAATTGGGAAGGACGTATCCCAGAAACTGCTGGCGTGCACTCCTGGCTCAGGAACATTTTTAAATGTGACTGAATACTGGTCTTGCCAAGCTGAAAAAACTAGGCTAAGGATTTACACACAGCAGCAACTGGGTTTCTTGCCCTGGAATATTGGCACAGTAGCAAAGGCAGAAGGAAACCTTCAAGGCGCTGGTCTCCGTGCCCTAGTGACTCGCATGTTTTGTGGCTTTAGCTCTGCTCCGCCTGGAGAGTGCTTTCTGCAGTCCTGACTGCCTCCGGCTGGTGTTTCTATACCGAGTCTGCTCAAGCAGGAGTTCCCTGTGATGAACCGAGCAGAGATGATCTCACAATTCTTGTCTCTGGCTCCGCAGGAAGCCAAGGCATGCCCGGAATGCCAGGATCCAAGGGTCAGCCAGGTTTCCCAGGACCTTCGGGACAGACAGGACTCTCCGGACCCCCAGGACAGCATGGCTTCCCAGGAGCTCCTGGCCGAGAGGGACCCTTGGGGCTGCCAGGCTCCCCCGGCCTTGGAGGTAAGACTCCAGCACCCCAGGAATGTCTGGGGCCCTCACTCACATGGTCTTTTCCTGGGTAGTCATCAAGCTGTGTTGATGACTACCCAGGAACCCCCATACTACAAGGAACCCCCAAGAACTGCAAGGTGTCCCAAAAACAGATCCCTCCTTTTGTCAAAAAAAAAAAAAAAATTAAGCAGCTGGAGGGGACAGCTCAGCCTGCATCTGTTGTGTCTGTCGAGGGCCTACGTGTGGTTTCATTAGAAAAACAGACAATTTCTCTGTAAAGGTTCCAAATCCCTGCTCTGGTGTGGAAAGGAGACATTCAGGGTGGTGGGGAAGGTGGTCACGGGTGGAGACATCCTAGGGCACTGACAGTGGCGAGCGGCTGCACCGGGGCGGTTAGCTCTCTCTCCCACGGCACTCAGCGCAAAGCTGACTCAAGGCTTTTGCATCTCATGGACCAGCAAACGTTTCCTAAAGTTTGTTTGGTTATGGCTTTGTGAGACCCACTCTGACCATGTTGCCCGGGCTAGTCTCAAACTTCTGGAGTCCGGCAATTCTCCTGTCTCAGTCTCCCAAATGCTGGGACTGCAGGTGTAAGCCACTAGATCTGGCTTCCTGATTTTTTTTTTGTTTGTTTTACTGATTACAAACTTTTTTTTAACGTATAAAAGTTGTAACGGTGCCATACACTGACAAGTGAGAAAGTTCTTAATGGAATATTTACTCCTAAACTTAAAAAAAAAAAAATCTCTAAGCCTCCTGTATTCCCTGGTTTGCCACAGCTGGGCAGTAATTTTGCAGAGGGTCTTCGCCATCTCTGTAGGCAATCAACTACGCACACAGACCCTCTTGCAAAATCAGGCCTTTCCCTGGTCTCAGGGGTACCGATATGTGGCTTTGTCTGTATCCCAAACTGCTGCCCGGACCCGCAGCGAAGCCAGCTCTCCTGCGTGCCATGCTGGTGCCGGAGTTTACAAAGTGACCAGTGCTGAGAAGGAGGTTCAAGCCCTCTGCCTCATGTTCCCAGGGTTCACCAGCTCCTAGTTCCACAGGTGGTCTACAATGATCTGGGAGAAAAGAATACAAAGGCCCAGCTCTAAATGAGCCACGCTTTATTAGATAGATGATCTCCCTCGTGGACAAGCTTGTGTTTGGTCGGGGTAAGGCAGGCAATCTGGAGGGGGGCATGCTGCACCTGTCACAAGTCTTGAGGCCAAGAGTCAGGCAAATAGGAAGACCCTGGCACCGAGCAGGAGGTAGGTGGCGCAAGAGTGAACAAGACAGGGGCTGGAGAGATGGCTCAGTGGTTAAGAGCATTGCCTGCTCTTCCAAAGGTCCTGAGTTCAATTCCCAGCAACCACATGGTGGCTCACAACCATCTGAAATGAAATCTGATGCCCTCTTCTGGCCTGCAGGCAGACATACAGACAGAATATTGTATACATAATAAATAAATAAGTAAATATTTAAAAAAAAAAAAAAGAGTGGACAGGACACCTAAGAAACAGGGTGACCAGAACAGAGGTACAAGCACCCAAGGGCTGGGCTGAGAGCTCATTTGAAGGAGAGGGGCGGTGACTGGGTGAGGAGGTAGAATGTGTTAAATACCAAGCTGGGGGCCACTGGAGATTTAAAATAGACAAACATAGTAAGGGAGGGATGAAAGACCACCAGCTCCTTGCTGTGAGGGAACCTGGGTATGGGAGGACATGGGGTTCTCTAGTGTCAGGACTGAGTCAGGGACTCAGGAAGGAGCAGGGCCAACCAAGCATCAATCTCTGCTAAAACTCTGCCTGCTGGCTTACCCTGGGTCACTGTAGCTGGCCAAGTTGACAGTGTCCTGCTGCCATCAGCATGGGCCCCTGTGTGTGGAGGCAAGGCTGCTGTCCCTGGGGAGGGCAGACTGAACTCTCACCCCATGGTCGGCCCCCAGCGTTGTCACGGTGACCTCTCTAGGAAGTCTAATCCCTGCAGGGCTCACAAGCTCGTCTCGTCCTCCAAAGAAATTTGTCTTCCCAAAGGCCTTGTAAGGGTTGCCCCGTACGCCCTTTAATTTTGCTTCTCTCTCTCTCTGACAGGTTTACCTGGAGACAGGGGTGAACCTGGTGAGCCTGGTGTCCCTGGCCCTGTGGGCATGAAAGGTCTGTCTGGGGACAGAGGCGATGCCGGTGTGTCAGGCGAGCGTGGTCATCCCGGAAGCCCTGGATTTAAAGGAATGGCGGGGATGCCTGGTGTCCCTGGGCAAAAAGGTAAATAAATGTGAGGTCAGGCAAGGACTTCCCTGCTGGGGCTGTGAGGTTGGTCACTCTCAGACCCAAGCAGCTGTCTCAGGGTCCCCACAGCTGGCTGGACACTGACCTCACACACCTGCCGGCCTGAAGCCTCAGGAACCTCGGAGATTAACTGATGCTGCCTAATGTCCATCAGCAAGCCAGTTTGTTGCCTTACCCCACGGTTATCAACACAAGGAAGGTTCTATACAGAACCTACTGTAAAGAGGTTCAAATCCCAGGATGGTGGTGTTTTTATCAAACACCTGGCTCCTGGAATTGAGCTCATCACACACACTGAAACTATTGCAAGAGATCCTCTGGGAACAGAAGTTGCTGAAGTACCCTGGTGACCTCCCTAAAGCCCTTGGTATCTGCCCATGGTGTGAAAGGACTGGGGTCACTTTCACCTGTGGGACCCATCCGAAATCCCATGGGACTCTCCTGTGCCTCCATGATGTCACCCGCCCGACTTCTGAGGCTCTTATCTGCAGACATCTGGGCCCTACATGGCTCTTAGAAAATGGTTGTCCCGAAATCCCTGCTCAGGGCAAAGGGTCTTCACAGGCTCTCATGTGAGGGACATGACCACAGTGTAAAGGATGCAGGAGACCGGCGTGTCCCACACACTTGGTCCCCACTAACCCTCTCCTTCTTCCTCCAAAGGCGACCGAGGGTCACCTGGAATGGATGGCTTCCAGGGCATGCTGGGACTCAAAGGAAGACCAGGGTTCCCTGGAGTCAAAGGAGAAGCTGGATTCTTTGGAGTGCCTGGTCTGAAGGGCCTGCCTGGCGAGCCAGGTGTTAAAGGTATGGCCTTGCTTCAGATCCAGAGGTTTCTGTGCTTGATGAATAAGCTGGACATGGCAGGACAAATATCCACACGCCACATTATCTCTCATATGAAGAATGATTCTCTCTCTCTCTCTCTCTCTCTCTCTCTCTCTCTCTCTATATATATATATATATATATATATATATATATATATATATAATTTGTTCATTTTATACTTCATTTTGTTTTCCTGGGATAGACTCGTTAGTACGTTGCCCTAGACTAGTCTGGAGTGCCCAGGTTCACACTTCCCACCTGGGCCATCCTGTACCTGGAACAGTGGGCCTGCCCTGCTGCACCAAGCTATTAAGTTACAGTTTTAACAGATTTCTAGCAGAATAGTTCTTCCAAGATTTCAAGATTACCTTTGTTTTTAGGGAAATCCCATGCTAACTTAGATCTTTCAGGACGTGCTGGGCGTGCGTGTAATCCCAGGGCATGGAGAGACTGATGTCTAGTGAGCTCAGAGGGCAGCCTAATCTGTGTGGAACCTTATCTTACACAGAGCAGAACAAAGACCTAAAGCTTAAAATTAAGTTAAATTTGAAATGTGGTTGCCCTGTGCTCCTGCAGCCTCCCAAGGCTGTGGTTCCCCTGAACCCCCATCCCTGTGCTCAACACAGAGCTCTGAGGGCCAATTAGCAATTAGCAATTTAGCAATTGATTCCCTCACCATCGGGGGTCTTGGGAAATGACAGAATTCTGCTTCTTTCCAGGAAACCGAGGGGACCGGGGCCCTCCAGGACCACCTCCTCTTATCCTGCCCGGGATGAAGGACATTAAAGGAGAAAAGGGAGATGAAGGACCAATGGGCCTGAAAGGCTACCTAGGCTTGAAAGGTCAGGCAGCACACAGTGGGGCCAGCTCACTCTGCCCCAGCCCTGGTTCTCCCTGCCTGGACTCCAGGACAGTCCTGCACTCTGCCAGGCTTACTTTGTGCTTTAAGTCTCCCCATACCTCAGCGTCTCCCTGATCTTGATACCAGAGCCACGCCCGTTTTCTGTGCCGTGGTTTGGAGCTCTGGACACTGGGAGATGCGCCCAGAGTGCAGTTGCCGGCATGGGGGAAAGGGTCTTGCCCTCACCAGGCCTTGCTGCTCTTCCAACAGGTAACCTAGGAATGCCTGGGATTCCAGGACAGGCTGGAATCCCAGGGCTACCTGGAAGACCCGGCTACATCAAGGGAGTCAAGGGCGACATCGGAGTCCCTGGCGTACCAGGCACGCCAGGACAGCCAGGGGTGACTGGTCCTCCTGGAATTACTGGGTTCCCAGGATTCGTAGGAAGTCGGGTGAGTAGGTGCCCCTGCCCTGCTTGTTCTATAAAATCCCCTCCCTTCCTCTGCTCTGGGTTCAAGCCACAGATTTGGAAGCAGCAAAGGCTTTCTAAAAGTCAGGAGCCAGTATAAGGACAAGGTTCCCTGTGTGTAGCATGAATTCTAATTGGTCTTAATAATAAAAACTCGTGTCAGCTATCAGGGTTGGTGAAAGCAGAAGGATCAGAGGAGCAGAGCTGCCAGCCGCTAGAGTTCTTACCTCTATCAGTGCTCAGACCAGAGGGGGATCCTGTCCTCAGACTGCTTCGGACTGCTTCTGTCTCCACCAAACCTCACACTACACAAAGCTCCGGTCTCCTCCCACCTTATATTCCTCTCTCCACCCAGCCATATCACTCCTGTCTCCACCTCCCTAGAGCTGGGATTAAAGGTGTGTGATCCCAAATTCTGGGATCGCCTTTGTGTGACCTCTTTTTCTCTTTTGGACTGGACCAATTTTATGTAGCCCAGAGTGGCCTTGAACTAACAGAGATCCCTCTGCCTCTGTCTCCCAGAGTGCTGGGATCAAAGGTGTGTGCCACCACTGCCTGGCCTCTACGGCTAGCTAGGGTACCTAGCTCTGTGCTCTGATCCTCAGGCAAGCTTTATTTGTTATATCATAAACAAACAAACAAAAAAACAAACAAACAAAAAACCACACCTGTGTCTGTCAGTGGCAGCCTTAAGAGCTCACCAGCTACCATTGCCCCTGTCCTGGGTTTTCAGTGTATGGGGCCTCAATATTGTTTCTGTTCAATTTTGTCTTAGGGTGAAAAGGGTGCCCCAGGAGTAGCGGGGCTTTTTGGCGAGACTGGCCCTACTGGGGACTTTGGTAAGTGTCACTGGGACACTGAAAGCAGGGCGGTTGGAGCTTAGCTCCTGGCTAAGCGAGGTGCCTTCGGGCCTGGGGGTGCTGCTGGGCATTTGGAGCCATACTGCACAGTAGACAGTCCAAAGCTAATGACCTAGAGCTCACCTTCTTCTCTGCATGTCACAGGTGATATTGGGGACACTGTGAACTTACCAGGAAGCCCAGGCCTGAAGGGGGAACGGGGAGTCACCGGAATTCCAGGTACACACGTTTCTTCGGTTCTTCCATCACCAACAGCCCAGAGCATCGCCTCTGGGCCTGGCTTGCTGAGCGTGGTCCTAAGGGGCTGCAGCAAATGACCAAGGTCTTCAAAGCTACTGCCCGCGAACGATTTACTGAACTGGAGGACAAACTCAAGAGCTCTCCTCCCCTCATCTCCTGGTTGTGACTGCAGCCAGAAGCAGCCCCCTTGTCGGGGAGGCAACAGACGCAGTCATACATGTCAGCATGTGTCCTTTGTAGAAAGAGCACTCCACACAGCAAATCTCTGGTTCCAGGTCTAAAGGGACTCTTTGGCGAAAAAGGAGCCGAAGGTGACGTTGGATTTCCTGGGATAACAGGCATGGCTGGAGCCCAGGGCTCTCCTGGACTTAAAGGGCAAACAGGTGAGATTACTGGAGCCATAGCCTGCCCAGGGGTGTGGCCTCCTGAGACCAGGAGCAAGTGGCCAGCCACCTTGGCCATTCCCTCCTCCACTGCAAACACTTGTGTCCAAGAGACTGACCTATACATACGTCCCACTTGCCTGGCTCCGTCTGGAGACCAGCAATGCATAGTGATGCCATGTGGGCTATGGGAGCCCTTAGCAATGGGGAGTGGACAGGGCCAGTTAGGACCTTGTGGAAGGCTCCCCAGAGGACTGCTCCACCTGTCAGGGCTCCCACACGTTCAGACTTTTCCTGCTCGTTCCCCCACAGGGTTTCCAGGGCTCACAGGACTGCAAGGGCCACAGGGAGACCCGGGACGAAGCGGACTACCTGGTGACAAGGGAGATTACGGCTGGCCAGGAGTAGCAGGGTTGCCAGGTAAGGGGATCTCTTTTTAGGAAGAAAGACAAGTGACCACCAACACTCAGGGCCAGGTTTCCAGACTGCCAGATTGCAAGGAGAGGAACCTGTCTGTAGGTTGCTGTCGCTGAGCCCTGGTAGACAGGGACAGGTACATCAGTGGCTCACTACAGTCACAGGACGCTGAGTGCGGGTTTGCAGCTGTGGAATCTGCTGACCAGAAACCCCGGCACACTCTTCAGCAAAGAGGACACACGCCTACAGAAAAGTGACCGGAAACTTCCAGGGAGGTCTCTGACTTTTCTTTCTTCCTTCCTTCCTTCCTTTCTTTCTGGTTATTATTATTATGTTCTACATTTTTCTCTGCTTTTCTCCCTACCTCTTTCCTCCCCTTCAACCCTCTCCCAATTTACTCAGGAGATCTTTTTCTACTTCCCATGTAGATTAGATCTATGTAAGTCTCTCTTAGGGTCCTCATTGTTGTCTAGGTTCTCTGGAATTGTAATTTCTAGGCTGGTTTTCTTTGCTTTATGTTTAAAAACCACTTATGATTGAGTCCATGTGATAATTATCTTTTTGTGTCTGGGTTACCTCACTCAAAATGATGTTTTCTAGCTCCATCCATTTGCCTGCAAAATTCAAGATGTTGTTATTTTTTTCTGCTGTGTAGAACTCCATTGTGTAAATGTACCACATTTTCCTTATCCATTCTTTGGTTGAAGGGCATTTAGGTTGTTTCCAGTTTCTGGCTATGACAAACAATGCTGCTATGGACATAGTTGAGCACATGTCTTTGTGGTATGATGGAGCATCCTTTGGATATATACCCAAAAGTGGTATTACTGGGTCTTGAGGAAGGTTGTTTCCTAACTTTCTGAGAAATTGCCACACTGACATCCAAAGGGGCTGTACTAGCTTGCATTTCCACTAGCAATGCAGAAGTGTTCCCTTTACCCAACAACCTCTCCAGCATAAGTTGTCATCAGTATTTTGAGCTTGGCCATTCTTATAGGTGTGAGATGGAATCTCAGAGTTGTTTGGATTTGCATTTTTCTGATGACTAGGGGTGTTGAACATTTCCTTAAGTGTCTTTCAGCCATTTTAGATTTCTCTGTTGAGAGTTCTCTGTTTAGGTCTGCACTTCATTTTTTATTGGATTATTTGTTCTTTAGATGACCAATTTCTTGAATTCTTTGTATATTTTGGAGATCAAACCTCTGTCTGATGGGGTGGTAAAGATCTTTTCTCATTCTGTAGGCTGTCATTTTGTTTTGTTGACCATGTCCTTTGCTTTACAAAAGCTTTTTAGTTTCAGGAGGTCCCATTTATTAATTGTTTCTCTCAGTGTCTGTGCTGCTGGGGTTATATTTAGAAAGTAGTTCCCTGTGTCAATGTGTTCAAGTGTACTTCCCACTTTCTCTTCTGTAAGGTTCAGTGTGGCTGGCTTTATGTTGAAGTCTTTGATCCATTTGGACTTGAGTTTTGTGCATGGTGATAGATATGGGTCTATTTTCATTCTTTTACATGTTGATATCCAGTTATGCCAGCATCATTAGTTAAATATGCTTTCTTTTTTCCATTTGATATTTTTTGCTTCTTTGTCAAAAATCAGGTGTTTGAAGGTGGATTAATATTCGTGTCTTTGATTCAGTTCCATTGATCTTCCTGTCTGTTTTTAATGCCAGGCTGTTTTCAGTACTGTAGCCCTGTAGTAGAGTTTGAAGTCAGGGATTGTAATGCCTCCAGAAGTTCTTTTATTGTACAGGATTGTTTTGGCTATCCTGGGTTTTTTGCTTTTCCATATGAAGTTGAGTACCGTTCTCTCAAGGTCTGTGAAGAAGGTCTCTGGCCTTTCTTTAGCCACTCTACACAGGATATAAGCAAGTCAGAAGGACACACACAGATGTCCTCATGTCCTGTTGCTGGCTGCCATGTGCTCATGTAAAAGGTTACAAGACCCTGACACAAAATCCCTAGGCTCCCATGACCACACCCAACCCCAGGCTTAAGGTCAGAAATGGAGAGAACAGAAGTGACACCAGATTCTGCTCCAAGTAGAGCTTTTTTTTCAATTGCATTTATCGTGTATACATGCACACACAACTGACTGGGAGCAGGGTGTGCCATGGAACATGGACTGAACTCGGGTTGTCAGTCATGGAAGCACCTTAGCCACTGAGCCATCTCACTGGCCCAACGGCTTTTATAAATCATGCATACGCCATGACAGGCATCACAGAAGTAGCACCTCAGGGTCCCTGTCCTGTTCTAAACATCCTAAAATGTCTGAAAAATGTTCATGCATAGGCTCATGGGTCACACAAGAGTGACGGTTTGCTTGTCACATAAAGGTCAGTGCTGCTCACAGGCCAGCCAGAGCCCTCTGCTGTCCTGTACGGCATGACTAATGATGACCTCCTGCAGGTTTTCCGGGAATCCGGGGGATCAGCGGATTACACGGCCTGCCAGGCACCAAAGGCTTCCCCGGCTCCCCAGGTATCTAGCGGTGACTATAAAAATCATCCACGTTCAGTGGGGAGTGTTGTTCTCGTTGATGTCGTTGTTCTCGTTGTTGTTGTCATTGTCATTGTTGTTGTTGTCATTGTTGTTGTCGTTGTCGTTGTTGTTCTCGTTGTTGTCATTGTTGTTGTCATTGTTGTTGTTATCGTTGTTATTGTCATTGTCGTTGTTGTTGTCATTGTTGTTGTCGATGTTGTTGTCATTGTCATTATTGTTGTTGTCGTTGTTGTTGTTGTTGTTGTTGTTGTCATTGTTGTTCTCGTTGTTGTTGTCGTTGTTGTCATCGTCATTGTTATCGTTGTTGTCGTCATTGTCGTTGTTGTTGTCGTTGTTGTTGTCATCGTCGTTGTTGTCATTGTTGTCGTCATTGTCGTTGTTGTTGTCATTGTTGTCGTCGTTGTTGTTGTCATCGTCGTTGTTGTTGTCATTGTCGTTGTTGTTGTCGTTGTTGTCGATGTTGTTGTCATTGTCATTATTGTTGTTGTCGTTGTTGTTGTTGTTTTGGGGGCTTTTGTTTTGCTTTGTTTTTTTTTAGACAGGGTTTCTCTGTATAACAATCCTGGCTCACTTTGTAGATCAGGCTGACCTCACAGAGATCCGTCAGCCTCTGCCTTCCAAGTGCTGGGATTAAAGGTGTGCGCCACCACTGCCCAGCGGAAAATTTTTTAAAATACATTTAAACAGAAGGGGAAATATCATCCTTTAAGTGCTATTTGATCAAACTTTATAGATTTTTACATTACTAAATAGTCATCTACCTGCAGGGAAGTTCATGCACTCATGTTCCCATTAACAGTTGGGCTCCGGTTTCAATGGGCAAATGACAGCAATTCTGGTGAGGCTGTGGCAGTCATGGTGAGACTGTATTGTTATTTAGTTTGCTTTGAGCACCTGACATGTGATCAGGAAATATTTTAAATGAGGTCAAATTTTCAAAGCCGAATAAGGGCCAAGCATGAAAGCAGAACCAGAACCAGGAGACTGGGATGGGGTCCCCGAGCATGGCCAGCTGCTGCTATGATCTCAGACTCTCTGAAGGCCAAGGCCTTCTGTCCATAGAGTGTTCTACCGTGTTCCCTGTGATATCCCTTCTGAGTCTCAAACTCCGTGTTGCTGAGAGCAGAGCTAGAAGGCGCTGTGATGCCTATTTCTCTGCTCCACGCTGTGAGGACCTTCATACCACCACACACGACAGGGCCACCCACCCTGCATAGATGGAGATGGTGCTGACCACTGTTGTAATTGTACCGCAGGTGCTGACATTCATGGAGACCCAGGGTTCCCAGGCCCCGCTGGAGACAGGGGTGACCGAGGAGAGCCCAACACCTTTCCAGGCCCTGTGGGACCTGCAGGGCAGAAAGGGGAGCGGGGAACCCCAGGTAAGTAGCCATCTCCATGAGTAGACCCCACAGCATACAAAGGAAACTACATGTCCAAGGTCCTCAGAGGGGAATCCCTGGGCACAGGCTCTCAGCTTGTCTCTGTTGCTATGCTCTGTGGTCTGGCTTATCGTACTCCAATGCTGGTTCATTTCCCAGCCCCACTCAGTTGGTGAAGGACAAGCTCTCCCTTCTTTCTTGTCTCTGATATTGGAGACCCTGAATGGGGGATTAGCTGTGGTCATGGGCTCCAGCATCCCATCCTCATGGGCTCTGACAGTCATTCTCTCAGGGCAGTGTCTGAAGGTCACACCCTCTAGTGGGCTCTCAGGACTCATGGTCAGCCTCCAGCCTCCTGAGCAGTCACGTGCCTCTTCCTCCCCTGAAATGTTCCCTGTCCAAAGACACCCATCTCAGCCTCTGTGATGATGCTTCATCTAGAGAGAGCATCATGAGAGGGGAGTGGCATCCTTGAAAGTGAGCAGCTGGAACTAAACTGACTTTTGTTTTCCTCCTCAGGGGAGCGTGGCCCAGCCGGAAGCCCAGGACTTCAGGGGTTTCCCGGCATCTCTCCACCATCGAACATAACTGGGTCACCTGGTGATGTAGGGGCACCAGGGATATTTGGCTTAGAAGGTAGGCAGCTGCTGTAATGGCTGATATATCTAGGGGAGAAGTTGTATTCCACACACTGTTCAGACAGGCAAAGGAACGGGTACCACCACCACCCGTCACCCACACAGCATGGTCCCTATGACATCACATGACAGGATAAGCCCCGTATCTGCCTGGGTGGCCTTAGACCTGCTCCAAGTTTTCATCTTTCTCACCATTTAGGGTTTGTGTCTTTAATCTGTGTCCATCAACCACATCTACCACGAACTAGCTAAGTATTAAAAAGAGACGGAGCTGGGTGGTAGCACAGGCCTGTAATCCCAGCCCTTGAATGGGGCAAGAACACCTAGAGTACAAGCAAGTTTTGGCCAACTTGAAATATAAAGTGAGAACATATATAAAAAACAAAAATAGGGGGAAGAGAAGAAGGCATGAAGATTAACAATTATTTGAACATCGGTGTTCCTATAGACATTATATAAAACAGGAGACAGAGGCTGCCCAAGTGATCATCGATAAAAGATAAAAGAAAAGCAAAATGCAATTTATGCATTACGGCACAATAGCCAACCTCTAAAAGGATAGGATTTCTGACACACACGCTTTGGCAGGGATGGTGGGGGAGGGGGGAGAGATGCTCGGTGATGTTTCCCAGTCACAGAGGCTAACTCTGTCAAGGCTTCAGGTATAGAAGGTCCCAGGAGGCAGAGAGGCGGTGGTTTCCTAGGACAAGGAGGGTGTGGAGAGTTGTGGTTTAGTGAGAATGGAGTCCATCAAGGATGCTGAGCACCATTGGGAAAGCCTAGGATGTGTCCTTTAAAACTTTAAGATGGTAACGTTTATGTTACATGTCTTGTCAATGGTTTTTGTTATTAAATAAGAGATACTGTTGCTGTTACCAGCTCTCCAGAAGCTGCGTCCAGGGCAATGACTGGGTCTAATGCGAGAGCCTCCACACCGTGTGAGTCCATGACGGGAGCTCATCGACCCATATGTAACCTTTGCACACTGTGACTTCTGCCCACAGGCTACCGAGGTCCTCCAGGGCCACCTGGATCAGATGCGCTTCCTGGAATCAAAGGAGATGAGGGGAGCCCTGGAGCTGCAGGATTCCCCGGACAGAAAGGATGGGTTGGGGACCCAGGGCCCCAGGGCCAGCCCGGTGTAGTTGGTCTTCCGGGGGAGAAAGGTAACAGTGTCATGTGAAGGGGGAGCACGGCAGGCAGAGGACCAAAGACCCCGTTCTGTATGTTGGTCCTGACTGTTCTGTCTTCATTGCAGGGCCCAAGGGTGAGCAAGGATTCATGGGCAACACGGGGCCCTCTGGGACCGTAGGTGACAGAGGCCCCAAAGGACCCAAAGGAGACCAAGGATTCCCAGGTGAGTGGTGCCCGCAGAGCCTGTGGGGTGACAGTGCCGATCTGTCTCTCTCTGGCATGTGCCCCATTCTCTAAAGGGTAGAGAGAAAAGCCAGGTGAGCTTCCAGCGCTCCCAGGACCTTGGTGGAAGGTGGGTGTTGAGTGGCCAGTGTGAGGGGACCTTTCAGGTGTGTTCCCGTGTGCCTTCAGGGTGGGCTTCAGAGAGAAGAAGCAGGTGCAGTCACAGGGGAAGCGCGAGGCAGTTGCCTGTTCCTGACACCATGGCTTCTCTTTGACTTGCAGGTGCTCCTGGCTCCGTGGGATCTCCAGGCATTCAGGGTATCCCCCAGAAGATTGCTATTCAGCCTGGCATCATGGGTCCCCAGGGCAGGAGAGGCCTTCCCGGTGCACAGGGAGAGATAGGGCCGCAAGGCCCTCCTGGAGATCCAGGTAGGGCTCTGGGCAGGGTCCCTGTGCCCCGCCCCAAGAAAAGGCCCCCCATCGCCTCCCATCCCTTTTGCTCTACACCCACATCTGTCCTTTTCGGTCCAACACTACATTGCTAAGCACAGTGACACACTCTTATTTAACATCTTACAGGTTTCCGTGGGGCTCCAGGAAAGGCTGGACCGCAGGGCAGAGGTGGCGTGTCTGCTGTTCCAGGGTTCCGGGGAGACCAAGGGCCCATGGGACAACAGGGCCCTATTGGACAGGAAGGTACGTGATTGGGTGACTTATAAGACAGAGTTCTGTTGAGGGTGGGGACACCCTGACCAGTCTACAGGTGAGAAATAGGCAGGTCCCTGGCAGAGCTGGGACAATAAGCTTCCAAACCCAGCTGTAGTTTCAATCCAAACATGTCATGGGTATAGGAAAGACCTGTGTTACTTCTTTAATGTATTTGTACATGGGGCAGAAGTAACAGCCATTTTTATGCCCCCTACCCATAAAAAAGATTTGTTTTAATCAACCCAAGCTTGGCCTGAGTTGCAATGGAAGCTGTGCTGTAACAAACACAAGGGGTGTCACCAGTGTCAGTCAGAAGACAGTGACCCACCAAGGAGTGCTCTGTGTGGTAGCCACGGAGACACAGGTCCTGCAGCAGGGGCAAATCACAGTTAGTCCTAGGCGTGAAGCCACAATGGGAAAGGGAGTCTTAAGAAAGCAGGCCTGGAGGATGTGGCTCGGGGAGAATGGTAAGTAACAGGGCTCAGTGACGGCCGATTGCCGGACGAGATGCTCTCTGTCTCCTGGGTAGAACCGGGGTCCTCAGTGGTTCCAGCAGGTAGATGTTAGTTACTCTTCCTAAAGCGTGTTCTACACTGAACACCCTGAGAAGTGGCCTTCCTGGGAGGAAGAGGCCTAGTTGCTCCCCAATTCTGCAGTTCTGCTATGCACCCGGCTCTCCCTGAAGGAGCGCCCCTGTAGCCACCATCTCTCACAGCCCTTTCTGCTCATGTTTGGTGCCATCGTTATGGTCCTGTTGGCTTCCTGCACTGGTTTAAGTCTATCTTTCCTGAGGGTTTTAGTCTAGAAAGCCTGTGCTCCAGTTCCTATAAGTGAACTGGGATCCTGCCCTCTGCCCTGGTGCCCACAGGCAGCTAAACAGCAACCACTTTCTCTCGGATCCTAGGGGAGCCGGGTCGTCCAGGGAGCCCCGGCCTGCCAGGGATGCCCGGCCGCAGCGTCAGCATCGGCTACCTCCTGGTGAAACACAGCCAAACGGACCAGGAGCCCATGTGCCCCGTGGGCATGAACAAGCTCTGGAGTGGGTACAGCCTGCTGTACTTCGAGGGCCAAGAGAAAGCCCACAACCAGGACCTAGGTAGGTGCTGTATGACGCCCCAACTCTGTCCCCGAGCTCGATGGTAGTCACGGTGAGATTGTGAGCCCCTGAGATGAGCTTCTCCTGGCTACAGCTACATGACCCACCTTCTCCAGGCTTAGCTGAAGCTGGGATGACCATGGAGACTGAATTCACCACACCCTCAGCCTCGGGACCCTCACGAAGGGCTTTTAATTTGACATAGCACCCACACCTCACAAATAGCTCTAACCAAGATTGCTCTCTCCATTGGAGGCTCCAGTTGCTTCCCAATTCTATGGCTTCCCCCGCCCCCCAAACCTAGAACATAAGTTGGAGCCAGACAGAGAGGTGAGGGCATGGACTTAATTCTTCCACACAGGTGCTCACAAAAAACAGACATGTACATGTGTGTGCCTTAAAAGGACATGAATTTAAAAAAAGAAAACACACAAGGTCAAAGTGGATGTGGAAGGCTGGAGTGTGCTGTGTGTTGGTGACCCCAGGGCCACCAGGTTCTGGAAGTGTACCAACCAGACTCTAGCATTGTGGACATCCCGTTAGTGGCCCCATCCCCATCGTAAGTTTTACAATGCAATGGAGAAAAGATGAACCAGGATAGGATACAAAGTAACAGTTGGAACAGGAGCTTACGGGCAGGGCTCACACCCTGCGGATTAGCTGAGGGTGGACCCGTCTGACGAACGTTTGGTTGAGCTGGAGAGAGCCTCAGCCAGAGTCGGAGTCCCGAGTCCCGTTCTGGGCCTGGTGGCAGCATGGACACGAAAGCAGCAGGACTAAATTCTCTTGTGCTCCTCCTGCAGGGCTGGCAGGCTCCTGCCTGGCACGCTTCAGCACTATGCCTTTTCTGTACTGCAATCCCGGGGACGTCTGCTACTACGCCAGCCGCAATGACAAGTCCTACTGGCTCTCCACCACTGCCCCATTGCCCATGATGCCCGTGGCTGAGGAGGAAATCAAGCCCTACATCAGCCGCTGCTCCGTGTGTGAGGCGCCAGCCGTGGCCATTGCCGTCCACAGCCAAGATGTCTCTATACCCCACTGCCCAGCCGGGTGGCGGAGCTTGTGGATCGGCTACTCCTTCCTCATGGTATGTAGTGTTTTTCCCTTCTCTGAGCTCAGAACCGCGTGGCACTTTGCCCATCTCCACCCTAGCTGGGACACGGGAAGGGCACACACATTTGGAAGAATAAATCAGGGCTGCAGATCTGAGCTTGGCAAGTAAAGTTTGGATCCCCAGCACCCGAGTGAATGCCAGTGAGGTGGAGCGTGCCTGTGACCTCAGTGCTGGGAGACAGACAGTAGAATCCCAGGCACTCTCTTGCCACCCAGACTAGCCAGAAAGTGCCAGACTCAAGGAGACACCCACTTCTCAAAAAATACAGTGGAAACCAATAGAAAAACCACCCAATTTAAACCTGTGACCTTCATAGGTCACACACGCGCACACACATACATCATAGGGGGCAATTGCTCAAGTTGTGTGTCAGACAAGGGCACCTGGAACAGGAGTCGAGGACTATAATTCAGCTTGATGTGGGCTGAGCCATGTGCCAGCAAGTGTCTCAGCACTCTCAATAGAATTCTTCTGTTAACTTAAGCTGCAGCAAACCAGAACGTGTCCACTTAGGTGTGGACAGACGAACCGCCCTGTATGCAAATGCCGCATGGCAAGTAAATCCTCACGCTGGGCAAGGGAAGTTCCTCTTTGATTGACTTAAGGAACAAAGAGGGACGGGGTGTGGCTTGGCTGGTAGAGTCCTCCATTGGAATGCACAGGCCCTGAACTTTAGCTCCAGCACCAAATAAGCTGGGCACAGGAGCCCCTACCTAAAAGCCTCGCTCTCAGGAAGCGAAGGCCGGGGAACAAGAACTGAAGGTCACCCTCTGCTATGCAGAGAGCGTGAGGCCAGTCCCAGTGACAGAGTCTGTAAAAAATGAGGCGTGGTGATGCGTGCTCTTGATCTGAGCTACTTGGGACACTAAGGGACAAGCGATCATTTGATCCCAGGACTAGGGCAACATAGTGAGCGTCTGCCTTAAAGCAGATGATTAACACACTCAGCCGAGGTGCCTGGGTGTTTCTGGCATGTGGCCGCTAACACGCTCCGTCTCTCGCTCTCTGCACAGCACACGGCGGCTGGGGACGAAGGCGGCGGTCAGTCGCTGGTGTCGCCGGGTAGCTGTCTGGAGGACTTCCGTGCGACGCCTTTCATCGAGTGTAACGGAGGCCGTGGGACCTGCCACTACTTCGCTAACAAGTATAGCTTCTGGCTGACCACAATCCCCGAACAGAACTTCCAGGGCACACCATCTGCCGACACACTCAAGGCCGGCCTCATCCGCACACATATCAGCCGCTGCCAAGTGTGTATGAAGAACCTATAAGCCATCCACCCTGCCCGCCGGCAGCCGCGGGGGAAGGCCTCTTTGGTGCTCCTTCTTCTGTTTTTGTTCCATTTTTTTGTTGTTGTTGTTTGAGACAGTGTCTCACTTTTTATCCCTGTCTAGCCTGGAACTACATAACCCAGGCTGGCCCCCCGAACTTGTGGCAACCCTCCTGCCTCAGCTTCCCAAGTGCTGGGATTACGGGCGTGTGCCACCACACCCAGCTTGGTGCTTACTCTTAACTTATTACCTCAGATGCTGACCCCAAAGTTGATCTTAGTATTTTCTTTAAAAAGAAAAACTTCCAAAGCAGTCCCGCCCCAGCACTCACACCAATCGCCTATCAGCAAGTGGGCACTGGATCCTCCAGGTCCTACCACCCGTGGGTCTCAGCCCTGCTAACATGGGAGCATCCCAGGGAGCTCTCACCGTGTAGGACATGGACATTGTGCCACCAAGGGTAGCCAACAGTAACTGTGTGTCCATGTGCCTCCGCTGTCTGCAGGCGGCTCCCCTTCCTTCACTGTCTTCCTGGAATGAGGCAGACCCTTCAGGACAGCAAAGGGGACTGGCCAATGACCTGAGGCTCACTGCCACCTGTTTCCACCCAAGGATCCTTGCAGAACACTCTGACTAGGCCGGTTTCCTTGGCGGCGGGGATGGCAGTATTATTTTCTACCAAATCCGTAACTGCTACCTCCCAAGACCCCACATGATGGCACCTGCCTTTTTAAGACCCCGACCGTGGCACGTGGCTCTGGTTCTAGCCAAACCTACGCCAGCATCTGCTGGAAGGTACACTTAGCAAGTCATTCACAGTGGCGTCCTGCGGCCTATGTCATCTTAACACCTCCCCCCAGCGCAGCAAGCTTTTCATGCCTTTCCTGTGTAACACCACAAATAAAAGATATTCTGAGTATTTGACTGACTACCTTCTGTGTGTCTGTGTGTGTGTGTGTGTGTGTGTGAGAGAGAGAGAGAGAGAGAGTGAGAGAGTGGCAGGTGCTCATGTGTATAATGGTCTGGAATTTTGCCGGTTAGGCTGACTACCCAGCCAGCAAACCCCAGAGATCCACCTTTTTTAGCATGTGCATGTCTCTGTGGGAATAAGAGCAGTTTTCTGTATTTGGGGTGAATTTGGTCCCTGTCTGTATTTTATCACTCATTTCTACAGAACTATCTTGGGAATCACACATCTGAGTGAGGAGGCTCTATGCCCTTCAAGTACATTTCCAAGGTCACTCATTAGTCCCCAAATGACTTTCAACTCCAGACTCAGCATTTAAAAGGCACACTCCCTGGGGATACAGCTTGGTCACTGGCGGGCTCTGGAATCTACCTAGGATATGGCCTTGTTGGAGGGCATGTACTACTGGAAGCAGACTTCAAGGTCTCAAAGGCTCATGGGATTCTTGGTCCTTTCTGTGGTTGTAGACCAAGCTGTGAGCTTTCGGCTATTCTTCACACCACATCATGGACTCCCCAGCCTCTGAAACTATAAGCCAAATAAATGCTTTCTTTCATAAATCGCCCTAGTGATGGTGTTTCGTCACAGCAGTAGAAACGTAGCTAACACGGTGTCCTTTGGGAGGATGGAATGCAAGGACTGGAGACCCCATTGTGAAGCCGCACAATTCTCCCTGGCTCCAAACGTACCCTGATAGTTCCCTGCCCAAACACCTTCTGCAGATAAATGTCTTCCAGATGCAGGAGTGACAGAAAATGCTCAGTGTCCCTCACAAGGCCAAAGTCCAAGCAAAAGATAGGGTGGAGGCAGCTGAGTAGATTTGGGTACTGTGATAGTGCCCTAGCATGGCAGTGATTCCTACAGAGTCATTTGCTCCCCTGAGAGACAGACCCGGCCTCTCTGTGTAATGGGACGTGGTTGTCCTTTTGCCTTGTGATGACTTGGGAGGGTCCTGAGCATCCCTAGGGACTTCATATCTCCCTTTTTCCAGGAGGAGCTATACCAGGGTTTATGGGTCAATAAATGCAGTTACCCACATAGATCTCCAGGCTTCTGTGACCCCACCCCCCAGGGAGAAACTGATTGAGACATGAATCAAGAAATGAGGGCTGCTGAATTGTCCTGGGCAGAGAGCTCCCTGTAAGACGGGAGAAACACATTCGTGAGACAAAAACCACTGCAGCCAGCAGAGTGCAGCCTAGGACCTGCAGATGGATTGCATTTGCTCTCTAGTGGCTCCACCTCCCCTTCAGTCTAGGGAGAGCGGGATGTGGAGGAGTGTTTGACTTGAGAGCACACTAGGTTCATGCTAGTTACCAACACACAGCGGCCTGAGAGGCCCTTGGCAATCTGTGAGCCTCCAAGTCATCAACACAGGACAAACAGACAAGCATGCTTCTAGGACTTCCTCTGAGGGGCAAGGCAGGCAGCGAGTTCCAGGTGCAGTAAGCTGAGCCAGGCAAGCCCTGCAGACAAGCCAGTGACCTGACAGGGAGCCTGGGCCCATCTCCAGGACAAGTATCCAGGAACTTTTGTGTGTTGGTGTGCCCTGCGCACTCTGCCTGAGTCGATTGTGAAGCCCAGGAGAACCCATGTGAAAAGGACAAGGGGTTGCATGCTGTGGAGCCTTGAAGAACAGAGACTCCAGCCGAGGGTGCACAGCACAGACAGGAGTGTCGCCGAGATCACCCCACCTCTGGCTGGTGTCAGTGTACCTTCAAAAACACAAATGCCTGAAGAGAAGACCCCATACCCAGCTAAGGTCTCTGGGTTCCTGGGTCTCTCAGAGAGATCTGTGGTCATCCCTCCAGTGGTGGCTCTGCACAGTTGGGGACCACCGTCAGGAACAAGGACCTGATGACATACTCAGTTTTCTTCCTCTGTGAGGGAGATTCTCTCCCTCTGTCTCTAGAGCGTCCGCAAAACACAGATGGTAAGACTACGTAGTAGGCAAAGTGGGAGATGGGCCCTGATCTGAGACTGTCTCCTGTCAGCAGCTCTCCCTACATTAGGGAAACAGGGGCAGACATGACACTTAATGTTTTTTAAAAAGCTGGTCCTGGGATCTGAGGAAATGGGGGCTTGAGTCAGGCAGCGGCCAAAAATCAACATAGCTAACCCCAAACTTCCCTGTCCCCATGGCCAAGTCCGGTTCTTCACGGGCAATGGGAAACATCTAGAGCTGCCCCTGTGTTGAGGGCACCTTGAAACCTAGCCTGCAGCGCACAATGCCTGTCTACGCTCTATGTGCTACCATACAGTTCCCAAGCTTCAGGCAAGAGGCTGGAGGTTGAAACACACAAAGACACACAAACAGAGACACGGATCTAGTCACTGGTAAGCGGCCCTCTATTCAATAGCACCACGGAGGCTTATATACCCAACAGTCAAGTGGGCCAACAGGTGAAAACCTTATCCTCTGATCCTCAAGGCCAAGGCAACTCGTGCTTGTGAAGCAGAGCTGGTAAACAACTTTGACACAGCTTTCAGTAACTCACATCAGAAGGAAAGTAAAGATCTCTAGCAGGGAAGAGCAGCTGGGGACCAGGACTCCAAATGGTCCCAACACTGGCCTCTGGGGCTACCATGTTCAGGCAAAGGTAAAGAAGAGTTCTCAGGGTCTTGTCCTCAGACCACACCCTGCCTTCATAAATCACAAGCCACCCACTGGGAACTCCTACAACTGGTGGCTCCCTAGAGAAACACAAGCCATGTGACGCCATAAATAGGACCCAAGGACCTGGTTCCCCATGGAAGACCAAGGCTGATGTACAAAGTTCCCAGGAAACACTGCTCAGAACTGGGTGCCGGGGTTCGGGTCAAGAGTTCGAACCGTTTCATTTTTCCTGAAAAGATATCACATCTACACCAGGGAGTTGAGAGTGGGAATCCAGGCTGCTAGGCAGGCATTTAACGAATTAACTGTCCCTCACCCAGTTCTAGAGCAAGACAGCCCAAGGAGCCCATGGCTACTTTTACTTCTAGAGCCACGAACACAGGCAGCACACTCAAGTGGAACTGGCATCCTGTCCCTGAACATGCAGTCATTCAAGGAATGTTCCCTCAGCTGGGACTCAAGTCAGAGAACGCTGGGAAGAAAGGGTCCTGGGAATTTTCCCACTCATTCAGAACCTCAAACACGAACTGCAAAAATCATGACATGTCCCAACAGTTTCACTCGGTGAAGTGTCAAAGAGCGGCCCCAGGGTCTCTGAGTCACACACTTCCCAGATGTCACTGGTCAAGATACAGCTCACAGACAGGAAGTGTAGCTTCTGCCCCTACTGGGGTGCTTCAGACACTCCAGCGGAAAGTGAACTCATCCACTCTCAGTTTTTAGCATGCTATTGTGAAACGGGAGGACGGACTCTAGGATCCCGACTCCAGCAGGAGGATGCCTTGGCCTTGGCCGAAATGATCCATCCCACACTCAGTGGCAACACTGTATCTCTTCTGAAATCTGCAGGCTTTTCGGGGCCAGCCACTCAAGCCTGCAGCAGCGGTTAGCAAAACCCGCCCACGGATCTGACAAGGGCTGGCCTCCCCGCCTCATGGAGCCCCCGTTGCTGCCTGCCAGCTCTCAATGAAATGTGTAAGAACACAGGCGCTATTGTCTCCCACACTTGCCTGTCAGCTTCTCGAAGAGCAGCCACCTCACCACCCACAGGAAAACCACAAAGGGATTTTGACTTGGAATTGGGGGAGGGGGGTTTCAGACCAGATCAAGATCAAGGCTGTGAATGTAGCCAGGACAGCCGTTCAAGCCATCCAGGCAGCTTGGTAAAAGACTCATCCAAATACCCTGGAGTTTCTTGGACCTGGAATTTGCAAGAACCGAGCAACACTTTAAAGAGAGAGAGACTCACTGCCATAATTTAATGACAGGTTCATGGCCACCGCCCCCACTCCCAGAATCAATGAATCTCCTGGGGTTCAAATAAAGCTAAACACTCCTGATAATAAAGCTTTTCCTCAAATCCTTTTTAATAACATGTAGCCCACCCGGGTTCACCAGGTATAAAAACAGCCATTCTTGAATTTTGTATAAATTAATCACGGAGACTTGGCATCAGAATATATCAAGTACGGATATCAAATGGGAAACCCCAGAGAACAGATGTGGTGCAGGATGCGGTGACCGTGAGAGTCAAGCCCACTGCAAGGCAGCTCCCAAGACTGCAAGCTGCATGGTGGTGGTTGATACACGAGGCAGTAGACGAGGCGGCACCAGGTTGGCTCCACAGAGGGTTTCGGTCCCACCTCCTGATGCCCAGAGGTCGCTGGGGACCCTGACCTGTACTAGCAGCTGGCGGTCATTTCCACCCAGCGCCCTCTCTACACAAAGTCCTGTGAAATGTCTGAGTTCGGTAGCTCCCACACATGCCAGGGGACAGGAGGGAGGCCTCGGCCATCAGGCGCAGCACCCAGATCTAGTCCGCTTGGGTGTTTTGCAGCTGGCTATATCCACAATCTGGGACGGCTCCTCAGTCTTCTGCCGGGCGATCATCGGCACCACCAAGTCAAACAAGGTCTCAAAGAGGAGGTCCACATTGTGCCCAGTTTTGGCGCTGGTTTCAAAGCACATCCGCTCGGCGGCTGGCATCTCCCCCTCATCCAGCATCTTGTACTTCAGGATCTTCTTGTAAAGGGCCATCGCGTCCTCTGGCTGCACCTGCCTGGGTACCTTGGAGGATACACAGCTGCCCCCCGCCTTCGCAGAGGCCTCTCCTTCCTTCTCCCCACCCTCTGGGGCCCGCTCCATGGCCAGGTCCACTTTGTTTCCCACGATGGCAAACAAGCAGTCGTTGTTGGCTGTTTCTGTCAGGCCCAGGAACCTGTCCTCCAGCTCCAGCAGACTCTGTCGGTGGTTCACATCGTACGTAAGGATGACAGCGGCCGCCCCCCGGCAGTACATGGAGCCCAGGCCATGGAACTGCTCCCGCCCTGGCAGGAAGCAAACAGAGAGAGACGGTTATTCATTTCAGGATGCACCCACCATGAACGACCCTGTGGGCAGGCTCCCCACCCTGCCCCCCCCCAAAGGATTCAGGATCCCAGGGCAGAGGATTGACATGCTAAATAATGGCCAGATAAAGCTGCTTCAGGTGGCCAATCAGGACTCCATGCCCTGCTAAAGCTGACCCAGGTGACTGAGCAAGGCCTTGTGACCAGTTAAAGCTGGGCTCTCTACTCCAGACACCCCAGCAGTCCTCACACCATCTACACAACACTGTCAGTATTTGTGACAGGGACACACAGGTACCTCCTGGTCAGAGGATAACTGCCTGTTCTCACTTTAAAACAAGGTGCTTTGAGGTCCTGAGTTCAAATCCCCACACACGTAAAAAGCTACACACAGTCAGGCATGGTGGATGCCCTTTAACCCTCAGGAGCACTTGAGAGGCAGTGTAGGGTAGATCTCCGAGAGTTCTGCGATGGCACTGAGACCCTGCCTCAAAAAATAAAAACCAGACATGGCCACATGTATGCCCATAAACCTAGCCCTGGGGTGGGGAGAAAGGAGAGACGCTATGGCTTGTAGCCACTAGCCTGGCTCCAGATTCAGTGACTGACCCCCATCTCCAGGGACTAAGGCCGACAGTGACAGAGTAGGTCACTGAATGTCCTATTCTGACCTCCGTGTGAGCATGGGTCCGCCCACCTTTATAAAACACACACCACACATGTGCACACATACACACACATGTGCACACACACACGTGTACATACATGCACACACACACACACACATACACAAGAAAAAAGAAAACTGTGCTTTAACACGAGGCTCCAGGATTTGAGAGATGCTTCAGAGGCCAAGAGCACTGGTGTTCTTGCGGAGGACCTGGGTTCAATTCCCTGCACCCAGATGAGGGTTTACAATTGTCTATAACTCTGTTCCTGGGGATCTGATGCCCTCTTTTGTCCCCTGCACAAGTGGCACAGGCATACATGCGGGCAGAAAACACGTTTACACATAAAAATAAAAAATTTACAAACACAGTACTGCCCACGTGGGTCTTGGTTGTGTGTGTGTGTGTGTGTGTATCTGTGTGTGTGTCTGTGTGTGTGGTGTATGTGTGTGTGTCGTGTGTCTGTGTGTCTGCGTGTATATCTGTGTGTCTGTGTGTGGTGTATGTGTGTCTCTGTGTGTGTGTCTATGTATCTGTGTGTCATGTATGTGTCTCTGTGTGTGTCTGTGTGTGTATGTAATGCTGAGAGTGTGATGTAAGCACCTGCCACTGAACCACAGCCCTGTCATGGGTCTCTGTGTCACACTCTGAGGTGTCACCAGCCACGTCTGATTCGTAGGGAACACGATGGTTTGTTCTCGTGGGGGTGAGGACCTCATCCATCCACAGTTCAGGAGTGTTCTCACATCTGCAGCGTGGCATGGGGACACGGACCTAGGAAGCAGCCGTGCGAGGGCAGGGAAAGCCACTGCACAGGGCACTGCACTCCATTGCCACAAAGACCAACAGTGAGCTACAGAAGTGCTCTTGTGGTGTCTTCAGACAGGATGCCTTCCATCCCACAGACAACTGCTGAACCCCAGAACTGTAACTGCCTCAAAAGCCATGGCGGCTGGTCGCGTTATTAATTGGGATGGGAAAACCCAGCCACTGTGGTGGTCACTCCCCGGCTGGGATGAGATGAAGCTGCCTCTGACCACAAGCCCTGCTTCCGTGATTCCCCACCAAGACAGACCGCACCTGGAGCTGTGAGCGGAAATGACCCTGCACCCCTTAAGTGGCTCTTGTTGGAGCATCTTACCGCACAAGAAAAGAAATGCAGACACTGCCATACTGGCAGCGAAGTACACACCAGGAAAAACACGTTCCGACCACACCATTTTTTGTTTGGTTTGGTTTTTGTAAGACAGGTCTCACCTTGTATCTATCCCTGGTTTTGCCTGCAATTGCTATGCAGACCAGGCTGCCTTTGAACTCACGGAGATTCGGCTGCCTCTGCTTCCCAATGCTACTTTGCCAAGGTTAATCATAATCTTTAAACATGGCAGCGTAGCTGGCAGCTTTGTCTGTGGCTACTGCAGTTTAGCCTTTTGTCTGAGCAAGGGCTGGGCTTATCCATCCACTGAGATGTTGAAGGTGTCATGGAATACGAAATGATGGTGTCCTGGGCCAGCTTTCCACCACTACCATCTTCAGCCAGATGCCATCTTCAGCAATTCTGAAATGGCCGCATTCTGACACCGGGTACTTAACACCCAGCCAAACAATGCTGTCCTTTGAATGTGTGGCTTTTGTCCCACTGCAGAGTCTGCAACACTGATAAGACAGGCCTTTGCTTACAAAAGAGAAGTGTTCCACCTAACACACACATGCATGCACACACACATAAATGTGTGTACATACAAACACACGGGTATATACAGCAACCCAAAAAAAAACCACACATGCGCACACACAAATATATACACAAACACATATGCAAACAAACACACACACACACAGGCATCTCTCAGCACAACCTTCCAGCACAACCTTCCAGGATACCAACTGTGACAATGGTATCCGTTCAGCCACCAGATTTCACAAGAGAATGACCACAGGGACACAGAGTGGTGATATTTCACCAGTCCTGAAAGAATTTTTTTCGAGTCTCTGTGACATAGTTCACTCAGGACAAAGAAAGAACTGTATTAACACCCACGCCCCAAACGGCTTTCTGTCCCAGATAAACTGATTTGAAGCTTGGTGTGGTGGCACACGCCTGCAGTCCCAGCACTCAGAAAGCAGGAGCAGGAGGTTTCAAGTTCCAGGCTAACCTGGGCTACACAGCAAGACTCTTTCCGGGGTGGGGGGGGGGAGGAGGATTTGCCTTTTGAAAAGTAAATGGTAATTACACAAAAATAAAGATCTTAAACACTGAACGAAATAGGAGATGTGAAACAAGAAACCCCCAATAAAGAGCAGAGCAGAGAGCCAATGAATGGCGTTTGCCGTATTATGACCAGTCATTAATGACGTCAGCCACTCAGGTGCAGAACTTATATCAGCTGAAGAACTTGCCAGCTAGTCTTCAAGATCAAATCTGTATGTAGGTCGGCCGGGCAGTGGTGCGTACTTTTAATCCCAGCACACGGGAGGCAGAGACAGGTGGATCTCTGTGAGTTTGAGGCCACCCTGGTCTACAAAGTGAGGTGCAGGACAGCCAGAGCCGTTACACAGAGAAACCCTGTCTTGGGGGGAGGGGAGGGCAGAGAATCTACAGGTCTTTGAGTTGCTAATGGGATTAACAGGCTGTACGAATGTGGGTGGGCACTGACCATAGTAAGACGGTCCTAGCAAAAGGTAGCAGGGATGAAGAAGGGAGAATCCCAGGCACTGAGACGATACAGAGGTCAAGAGGACCTCCCTCCTGGACTGACTTTTCAAACTCACCTTGTCTTCATATGTAACGCTGTATATATCCCGGAACTTGTACACAAGTCAGGCAGGCTTGAACAGGTCCTGAGACCCTCCCACTAATAGCACGCGGGTGTTTAATCCTCTCGCGCCCTCCCTCCTTCCCACGTTGGATTCCTGAGTTCTTCACCAAGGTGCTTGACTTCCCTGAGAACTGAGTTAACACTAAGGAATTACAGACTGTGTGTTATGGCTCCTCTCAGAACACTGGCACTGGCAGCCAGAATGTCTTCCTGGGAATCCCAAAATGCACACAGAAAGTCCCTGTGAGTCCAGCCTCTTAGCCTTGAGCTTTAAGTTTCCCCGTTGTTAAAATCCAAGTAGCACCTGTCTGTCGAGGGTGGCTGAGAAAATAAGAATGAGTTCATCGTTGTAAACAGCTCAGCCCTGCACCTAGCACGTGGTCCATAAATCATGAGTCTCAGCCTCCCACTCAGCCCTCATGGAGTGCACCCTCAGTCCTGCTCTAGTCTCTCCGGCTATACATCTGCAGACTGTCTCCCAGGCTTGCTGTCCACACGGCAGCTGACCCACGCCCTGCTTTCTCCCTGATTCTTGAGAATGACCTTCTCCCTAATCCTGGCACTTCCCTGACTGGCTGTTAGACCGCAGTTAAAAATGGCCCAGAGGCGAATGTGGGGAAAACGGAAGTCAACGGCCTGCAGTAACCCGGCCCAGCTACTGGGGCTCTGAAAACAGCCCAGTCACTTTCGACTACATTCTCCAGTCTCCCCAAGCCAAACAGCCCTTGAGTCCAAATGTCTGTGGTTTTTATTTCCATATTCCGCATCACTGAATGGATTGGCATGTCTGGCAGGAATCATGTACAACCCTGTCCACACATTCTCATTGAGTGGGGGATGGGAAGGCAGCTCTTTTAAAACTACTGATACTCAGACCCTAGATTCACATGGATCAGGAGATAAATGCAGTGTGCAGCCAGAACTGAGGTCACCAGCCTGGGCCCCATTACCCAGAACCATAGAAAATAAACACATTTAAAAAAAAAAATAGCTGGCTGAAACGTAAAGCTCAGATGAACGCTATAAGCTCCATGCAAGCTCAGAGAAAGGAAATTTGTGCAAGCAAGCTCTGCCACATGCATCCCTGCAGTCGATTGGGCGGGAGCTGTGAGAACGCCCCTGTGATGGTGTGGGCAAGAAAGATATGGCAAAGGGGCACAGAAGCAGAGCTGGGGACAAGGACAGAGGTCAGAGCCAAAAGCCCAGCTTCGGAGACCTGCACGACTCAATCCGGGCAAGCTGTGATAGGCTTCTCCAAATACGTTAATTCTTTTTTTAATGAAATTAAGGTTTCCCCAGTGTTTCCAACTTCAACCCATGAATGCTACTGCAAAGATTATTTTATCTCTACTTCATAAAGCCAAGAGAGCGTTAGGCGACACTTACAGCCAGACATAAACTATCTTTGATACACCAAATCTACAACATTTCATCTGCATCTGTTGGAACAGCCTGCAGAAGGCACAGCTCTCCAGGGACATCTACAAAAAAGCAAATAAGCAAGCCTTCACGCAATCAGGAAAAGGGGGCCACAAGTCTCCCTAGATTTGTGAGATGGGCTGCTGCCAGCAGCCTCCACTCCAAACAGTATATACAGAATGTAGAGCAGCAAGCCAAAGGCTTTCAGTGCCACCAACAGGCTTCATCTGAGACTCTTCCATGTACCAGGGCTTTTCTAACGGAACAACATCGATGGGCGTGGTGGTGTGCACCTTAAATCTCAGCACTCAGGAGGCAGAGCTGTGCAGATCTCTGTGCGTTCAAGGCCAGTCTGGTCTATCTAGTGAGTTCAAGACACCCGGGACTATGTAGAAAGACACCGTCTCCAAAAATAAACAGTCAGTATCATTGATGACATCCTGTGCAACAGGCCATGGCATCAGCGCCCCCTCAGGCAGGCCACAGGAGAGGGCTTTGGTCCAATAAAGTCTGGCTGTTTCTCTGACAATGTCTCAGATGAGGCTAACACAATGGGACCGTCTGCAATTTAGTACTCTGACTCAGGGAGCCCCCGGGAAGTTCCCAGAGCATCAGCCCAGGCAGAAATCCAGACATCCTCTGTGCGTCTCAACCTGTGGTGCTTTCCCCAGGGGAAGGGCCTAACACTACTGGAGTGATGTTTTGGCTTCTTAGAACCTGTACCCTCAGGGATAAGAGTGCATTTAACTGCTGAGGTTCCCCCAAGAAGTATAGAGTGGTCTCACCAGCCAGTCTTTCTGATACATCATCTCTAGACCAGCTGTCAAGGTCCATTCCCAACACACACACACAGAGGGGCACAGCCTCAGAGAGCTGCAGTTTCAAGGGTGGCCAGAAGGGTCCATGACACCTCACCAGGACCTGCACAAACCTGGTCTGAGGCCCCCACAGTGACCACACACCCAGGAAGAGGCCTGATAAGGGACTTCAAACCCTAGAGCAGCACTCTGCCCTGTGGTGGTTTGAATGAGAACAACCCCCACGGGCTCATATATCTGAACGCTTAGTCACCAGGGAGTGGAATTGTTTGAAAAGATTAGAAGGGTTGGGAGTTGTGGCCTAGTTGGAGGAAGTGTGTCACTAAGGTGTGAGCTTTGCGGTTTCAAAAGCCCACACCAGGCCCAGTGTCTGTGTCTCTCTTTCCCTGCGGATCAGGATGTAAAGCTCTGGAGTTACTGCCCCAGCAACATGCACGTCTACCTGCGGCTGCCATGCTCCCCCCCCACCACCACAACAATAATGGACTAAACCTCTAAAGCTGTAAGCAAGCACCCAGTTGACTCGATTTTAATGTCTCTTTGCAGCCATATAACAGTGACTGAGATGGAACCCACTACCCACTTCCCTATTATCAGCCCCTTCCTGACCTGTGGCCTAAACGGTGGTTTCTGCAGAAAATCCAATGGTGGAAATCCCCTGCAGCACACACAGACTTCCTTCAGCCTTCAAAGTATGAGGAGCCACTGAGCTGGCAACTGTCCAACACTGGTTCTGCTTGCCAGAGTTCAACACAAGGGCCCACGATGGAAAGGTAGAACTCCTAGAATCAGCAGCCAGCCTCAAGTCTGGGACCATCCTTCATGACTGAAGGGTTTGGGGTGATGGAGACTGCAGCCAGGAGTCTAAAACCTGAAATTTTTGTGGTTTTAAAGTGACTTCCTCCTTTCTTATCTCTTAAACATATGTCCCACGAGAAAGGGAATTTTCTACATAGCGAATCCAAAGCCACTTTCTGACGCTCATCCCCAAGACCCACACAGAAGACCTTCCTGGAAAATGAAGTTAGGGTTTAGAGACTTTGCTGAGCTCTCCAAGGGCCCTAAATCCTATTACAAGTGTCCACAGAGGAGATGCACAGAGAAGAAAGCCCTGGGACTCTGGAGAGACTCAGTCACTGGTCTAGAAGTCTATACACCAGCAGTTCTCAACTTGTGGGTCTCAACCCCTTTGGGGTAAGAATGACCCTTTTGTAGGGGGTCACATATCAGATATCCTACATACCAAATATTTACATTACAGTTCATAACAGTAGCAAAATTACAGTTATGAAGTAGGAATGAGAATAACTTTATGGTTGGGGTCACCACGCCATGAGGAACTGTATTAAAGGGTCACGTATTAGAAAGGTTGAGAACCACTGATCCATGCTTTGCTCAGACCACTCACCAGCAAGTCACCCAAACCAGCCCTCCAGGCCATCTGCATCAGAACCAGATGAGCAGATTCCCAGATGGGGAGGCAGCCCAGGCTCCCTTCCAGCATTGGCTCAGCCCAGGGGGGCCTTTCCACTTATCTGGGGACATCTATCTCCAGGTCGAGATTCATTCTCGACATCTGACTCTGAGCCCCAAAGCCCAGACATGGATGGCCATGGTGGTGGTGACTCCCAAACACCTATAAACTGGCCTCCTGTCACCCCTGTGAACCCCCACTCCAAGGCCAATGGCAGCATCTCTGAATATAGAATATGGCATTTAAGATGTTTTAATAACATAGGTTCTTTTTTTTATGACAATGAGACATGTCTGTTCCTGGAAACACCAATCTACTTCAAAGAAGATGATGAGCATCAAAGAAACTCCACATGGAATTTACTTTCTTGCGGCAAAAGTTAAGTCCCTGGGCAAGAAAATGCCCTTGCATCAACTGCGGACAGTATGATGTCCTAATTGGACAAGCAAGTCACAAAAGAGACTGACTGTCAAACATTGTCAAGACAAGGTGGGGCAGCCCTTCAAAAATCTTGCTTCATAGAAAATCTGTTGAATATTCTAGACCTTTAGGCTGAGGACGGAAGCCCCAACAGAGGGAACTTGGGTGACTGTCCAGGCAGCCAGATGTTTCTGTCATTTCTCATGTTTTTGGAGGTCACTTGCTTGCATTTTCTGCTTACTCAGTTAATATTATTTCTTTCTTGGGTTTCTGAAGTAGTTGAAGACTAGATAGCTATCATTCTAATTGTTTTGTTTGCAAGACTCAGAAAAGAAATTCACTTAAGTGTAAAATGTACAAGTTTGAGAGCTATCAAAAGATAGTTTTGGATGATAATGCAAGTTAGAATAGGAAATGAATTAACTACAATGTTTTGAACTCACCAAAATGGATAGTTAAGGAGTACTTTTTTTCTGAATATGTCAAATGCAAATGGACTAGACATTGTTGGTGTACTTATTGCTTGTATATAGTGTATATAGTTATTGTACTTATTGTATATAGTTCTTCTTATATTAGTTATAACATTCTTTTATTTTAGACAAAAAGAGGGAAATGTGGTGATTTTTTTTTGTGATTTAACAAATAAAGTGTCACCATGGCTTCATGGCTAACTACTGGGATACTCCATCATCACAGGAAGGGGAGGCCGCATGTACCTGTTCACCCTGTGTGGTACCCAGTTCCCAGGACATGGGGATGCTCCATCATCACAGGAAGGGAAGACCACATGTACCTGTTCACCCTGTGTGGTACCCAGTTCCCAGGACACGGGGATGCTCCATCATCACAGGAAGGGAAGACCACATGTACCTGTTCACCCTGTGTGGTACCCAGTTCCCAGGACACGGGGATGCTCCATCATCACAAGAAGGAGACTGTGAAGGAGGAAAAGAGCACCAACATCTTCAGTTTTACTGACCCTCACAGTCACCACTCAGGTGCCAATCAAGCCTGTATCTTTTCCTCTTCTTGATTACAAGCCAAGCCACAGATGCCAGCAATCCCAGTCACCTGGAATCTAACTGCCCTGCCTACCCGTGTCTCACATCTCAGCCCTTCCACTCAACAACTGCTAAGGCTTCATGGGTAACCAGGAAGCCCCATCCCAGGCTCTGGTGGGAAGCCGGAGGAGGTCAAGTGGGTCTCTGACCATCTGACCACACGCCGTTCTCAGCCCCAGATGGGAAATGGCACTCAGGACACTGTGCCTTCTCAGAAGCCTGACACAGAGTTCTGACTTTCACTTCCTTCTTCATAGGTGAGCAGAAGGCCAGGGAACAACACTCACGTTCAAAATTAGGTTAAGTTTACTCCACAGTTGCTAAAGTGAGTTCAGCTGTGCCCCAGGAAGACAGCCCAAATCCACATGCTCACCCTGTGTCTGTGACCTTATCTGGAAACAGATGACTAGATACAGTAGGGTCACACTGGAGGGTGCCCAGTGTTCAGCAGGCTGCGAGCCACAGCCATGGGAGAAGAGGAGACACACAGAGGGCCAGACACACAGAGGTCTGGAGAACAGAACTGTGGGATCCCCCAGATGAAGGAAACTTGGTTTCTATCCTGGAGCCAAGCCAGCCACTGGCACCTGAACTTCAGACATCCAACCTCCGGAATTTCGAGAGGGCAAGTTTCTATTGTGGTAAGCCACAGAGTGTGTGAGACTCGCCAAAGCAGCCCTGGGCAACTCAGGCGCAGACTGGAGGCCGCCACCCCTCAAATCAGAAACCATGAACTGATCAGAATTCACAGTTCCTTTTCCTTAGTGTCCCCACTATGCACAAGGGTCAGGAGGGTAAGAGGCATTCTCCTCCCACCCCAGCCAGCCAGCCCTCATCCCACCTTCAAAATCAAGACAAGCCAATCATGAACCTCAATGGACAAGGAGAAGTCTTTAAGGGGATCAGATGACACTGGGCTTGCGTCACAAAACCCAAATACCACCCCTGAACCAGGTCAGCAAAGCCACTCACTTCCTGAGCACGAGACTCACTCGAGGACACCAGCATCTGGCTTTGTTTCTCAACCTTAAACCCAATTCCTGGCCACTGGGTGCAGGAACGACCTTCGCCCTCCCTTCTGACTGTGTGAGAAATGAAGGAAGGGCCAAGTCCGGCTCTTTATCACTCTTGACAAACACAGGAAGAAGAGGTGTAACCCCAAAAAGCTGCCTCCACTAGAGGCCAACGACCTACCTGCCAAAGCAGGCCTCCTTGGCTGCGTGGTGGGAGGGGCAGATGCCCTGCCCTGCCCTGAAGCACAGAACCTAGCACAGGCCATAGTCATAGGAGCCACTGTCCACAGAGGCAGCGGGGCAGGTGACAGTCAGGGTTCAGGTCCCTGCTTGTCATACCATGGACGCTGTCAACCTCAGGTCCTACGTTGGGGAAACAGATGTCAGGAGAAAAGATGCTTGTGGTCTAGGGGTGGCTCTGTCACAAGAAAGAAGATCTGAGTTCGAATCCCCCACAGTGTACTTCTGTAAACCTGGCATGGAGAGGGGAAGAGAGGCAGAGCCCTGGGGCTCACTGGACAGCCCACCTAGCCAAACTGATGAGTTCTGGGTTTAGGGAGAGACCCTGCCTCCAAACTAAGGTAGGTAACAGCTGAGAGGACATATCACACAAGCCTCACACAACCACACAACACACACACATACACAACCACACAACACACACACATATACACACATTAAAAAAATAATAAAAGCCTTTAACCCCAGCACTCGGGAGGCAGAAGCAGGTGGATCTCTGTGAGTTTGAGGCCAACCTAGGCTACACAGCAAGTTCCAGGACAGGCTCCAAAGCTACAGAGAAACCCTGTCTCGAAAAAACAAATAATAATAATAACAAAAGCGTGTTGGTATGTCATAGTCTAAAGAAATATTGGGCTGAAGAGATGGCTCAGCAGTTAGAGCACTGGCTGCTCTTACAGAGGTCCTGAGTTCAATTCCCAGCACCCACATGGTGGTTCACAACCATTTGTAGTGGGATCTGACGCCTTCTCTGGCATAAGGTTGTACATACAGACAAAGCGTTCATATACATTAAATAAATGAATGCATCTTTAAAAAAAAACAGAAGGAAGGAAGGAAGCAAGCAAGAAAGGAAGGAAAAAAGGAAGAATTGGGCAAATCCAAAAAAATCAGAGAAGCTTAAGGAAGGATAAGCATGGCTCCTCCCACAGACACAGTCTCCTCCTGCAGGCAGGGGACAGCACAGAGGAGCACAGGCAGGGGACAGCACAGAGGAGCACAGGCAGGGGACAGCACAGAGGAGCACAGGCAGGGGACAGCACAGAGGAGCACAGGCAGGGGACAGCACAGAGGAGCACAGGGACCTTCTCAGGGACAAGGGCACTATGACCTACACACTGGAGGTGAGCAGAGAATTGCATTCGCGGGACTGCATCTCCCGCTCTGCGGAAAGAGTCAAGCTGACGCAGCCAGGAGAGCCTGACCACGGCCACCCCAGGCCAGCACGTGAAGAGGTACACCACAGCTACTCTAACCGCTGTGATCACCGAGGGCAGGGTGACAGGGAACTCTGGGCGGCAGCGTCGGCGTCACGGTTAAGCACACCACAGAATTGTCACCCAGCTCATCGGTGTCATCTGGAAGGTTTGTTTGGTCACTTAAAGGATACACAGAAAGAAAGCACATGACCCACAGAGAGGACAAGCAGCAGAGAAACTGATGCCTTAGCTGGGGCTTGACAGTGGGGTGCTGGGGGAACACTAAGGTGGACGGATAGTGGCCAGAGCTGAAACCACAAATCTTACGGAACAAGAACTTACTGAGAGTAACTCAATCACACCAAATAGTGTGGAAAAAAGAGACGTTCTTCAATGCCCAGGAAAATACACTTACATAACAGGCTTAGCTGTGAAGACAAAAGCACTCACAGAAAGAACCCCCATAAAGCCGCTCTCCGGATCTCCTTTTCCTTCAATAAACTCTGTGTGGCCTGCTGGCGACTGATTCTACAAGGAGATTAACAAATAAAAATCCAATCGCTAGCAAAATCTGCTTATTAAAACAGGAAGCTAAAGTCGGCTTCAAACGAGTTTTAACTTGCTTCAAAGTCAAGACTGGACCACAAGAACCACATTAAGAGTCGAAAAGGGCTTTCTTGAAATGCGTTATTCAGAAGGGGCTCTGGTGGGGCATATCACTCTGCAGACGTCCCGGAACACAAAGGTCGTTGCTGAGTGAAGAGTTCCTTCCTTCTGCAGCTTACAGAGCCCTCTGAGAAACACACGGCAGGGAACAAGCAGCCTCCTCGGCTCTTTCTTGGGAAACAGGACCCGACAGAGGCTCAGGCCTCAGTGGCCTGTCACTTAAGCAGCAGGAAGGGTGTGCTCCGGCAAGACTCATGGCTTGCTCAGCTTGCTTTTCTGATACAACCACCTGCATAAGCAGCTCTACCGGCAGTGGTCTGCTCCCTTCCACATCAACGGCCTACAGGCCAATCTGATGGCATTTTCTCAGTCAAGAGTCCCTCTTCCCAGATGATTCCAGCTTGTGTCAAGTTCTCTGCCAGCACACTCTGGCTGACAGAGAGAACTCAGAAGACCCAGCGTGTGCACCCATTAACAAGTAAAAACTAAGCACTGCCCCATGGATTAGACCAAGAGTGAGCCTAAGGCTGAATCCTCCACTTTCCCTTCCTGTATTATTTGTCTGTCCCTAACGAAGGGTTTTGCCCTGTATTTATTGAACAGTACAGAAAACATTATATATAATACATGTAAATATATAATATTATATATATACAGAAGATATATGGATATACAAAAGGAAGCTAATCCACTTGATCTGACAGTGCTCTCCACAAGAATTATAGGCTACATCAAGTGATGGTGACACACCCTTTAATCCCAGCACTCAAGAGGCAGAGGTAAGCGGATCTCTGTGAGTTTGAGGCCGGCCTGCTCTATAGAGTGAGTTCTAGCACAGCCAGGGCTACACAGAGAAATCCTGCCCCCACCCCAAAAGAAAGAGTCATAGACTAACAAAAAATCAGTACCAGGCATGAGGCACCTCCTTCCAAATGATTGACTGAACAGTCCAAGAGACTCCCAAAACAATACAGACTACGGGTATGTGCAACCCTTGGTTAGGGGTTGTGGGTAGGCCCCTATGGCTGAAGACATCACATTCTTAGGACTGGGATGAGACAAACAGGATCTGACCTGAATGCCTCTTTTCTGCAATCTAGCTTCCATGGCTGCAGAAAATATTATACAAGCTGCCAACAGAGAGAAACAATGAGAACAGCCGTATCTAACTGTAACACCCACAAACCACGCAATTACAGCATAGTAAGGTGTACCTAAAGGTACATGCCGCGGGACACGTGGTCATAAGACAGCTGTCTCACTAACTGAAGGCCTACTTAGCATGAGGGAAATCACGCCCCGTGCTAGACATCTAGGCAACTTCAACTAGCTAGTGAGCCCATGGACCTTAGAAAAGAATCGACTGCCACCACTTTGCTAGACCAGCCTAACTCCTCACTGAAAGGCCCAGACCCTCACCCGGCCACCATCCCACCCGCCACTTTGGTAGCCGTGATAGGCTGCAGAAAAGAACCAGGAAGATGTAAGCCCTTGACTCAGCAAGGTGTGCTGAGTCCTCGACCTTGCCAGACCTTGCCCTAATTACTGGGGGAAAAAACTGCCAGGGATCCTCTATATGGTAAGGAACCAATCAGAAGTTAGCTGGCAGGCTCTGGGCGTGCTTGAACCAATCAGAAGTTAGCTGACGCACTGCAGCTCAGAGTCCCTCCTACACCACCCACTGTGTCAGACCGACAGAGGACCCAAGTTAGCTCGTAATTAAAAGACTCTGCTTTTGCATCAGATCTGGTCTTTTGGTGGTTTGGGTGGGGGGGTCACATTCTGGCCACAACATTACTACATTTTAAAGTTTATCCTTATACCCACAGGTAAGTGTAGCCACAACCCCTCATTTAAAAAAGGTTCTCCTTATAGCAGGTGGAGACAGACCAACAAAGAAAACCACAGCCGGACACAATGCAGAGATCAATGAACCACAGGGAGCCCGCTCCCAACAGGTATATCTACGTCACAATCCTGCATCTATGGCTGAAGAACATCACAGAAAAATTTTAAGAGCCAGAACACCAGGAAGTTTGCTGTGAGATAGTCTTTCCCAGAAATGGCTGCAGAAACAAGACCAGAATCACATCTATATCGATGGATGCATGAACACGGAAGGAGGAAACATTTCTCAAAGAACTACAGGCAACTACTGACTGCTGGGAGAAGGAGAAATAGCCTCTCTCAGGGATAAACTACCCAGTTGTCCAAAGCCTTGAAGCCATATATACTCAAACAACAGAACAGACTTAGTGGGTTGTATTTACATATATTTGTGCGCACATATACGTATATATGTAACAAGTACAATCAAAAGAAAAGAGTCGGGGCTGGAGAGATGGCTCAGTGGTTAAGAGCACTGCCTGCTCTTCCAAAGGTCCATAGTTCAATTCCCAGCAACCACATGGTGGCTCACAACCATCTGTAATGAGATCTGGTGCCCTCTTCTGGCCTGCAGACATTCACACAGAATATTGTATACATAATAAATAAATAAATATAAAAAAAAAGAAAAGAGTCTTTAAGGAACATGGGAGGTGTTCAAGGGAGGATGGCTGGGAGGACATGGTGGGAAGACAGGGAAGGTAAGTGATATCGTTCTATTTCAGTTGAAAACATTTTTTTTTCTTTTTGGTTTTTCGAGACAGGGTTTCTCTGTAGCTTTGGAGCCTGTCCTGGAGCTAGTTTTTGTAGACCAGTCTGGCCTCGAACTCACAGAGATTCACCTGCCTCTGCCTCCTGAGTGCTGGGATTAAAGGCATGTGCCACCACCGCCCAGCTGAAAACAATTTAAAAAAAAAAAACGAAAGAAAGAAGGAAAGAAAGAAAGAAAGCATTGCAAGGAAAGGAGTAAGGGATACTTTACTGAAACCTTTAACAGTGTTTTACAAGGGATTATGTTATGGACTCCAGCTGACCCCAACTGATGACCCAGATAACAAACAGCACTGAAAATATGGTTATCAAGTTGATTCATGTGGTTTTCAACGTTTATGTTGGATATTTGTTACAGGAGATTGCTTTAAAACCTGCTGGTTGCTCTCAACAAATGATCACCGCAGAGCACACATGCACACAAACAGACACGCATGAATTCATGACTCTGAGTCAGGGGCATGGAAGACTACATAACTAAAGAGTAAAGCTATGCATTAGTTTAGGCTGTAAACATTAAGACTGTGTGGAAAAACCAAGGCAGGCCAGGTTGGTTGTTACAGTGCTCTCTTAAAGGCAGGTAAAGTTCATAGACTAGGCAGGGGTGTGGTAATGCAAGCCTTTAATCCCAGCATAAAAGAGGCAGAGGTGGGTGGATCTCTGGGAGTTAAAGAAGTCAGGCTGATCTACACAATAAGACCCTGTCTCACAAAAGAAAAAAGAAAAAAAAGGAAAGAAGAAAAAAAGGAAAGACAGACAGACAAGGAGGAAGGAAGGAGGAGAGGGAAGGAGGGAGGGAAGAAGGGAGAGGAGAGAGAGAGAGGGAGAGAGAGAGAGAGAAGAAAGAAAGAGGGAGGGAGGGAGGGAGGGAAGGAGGGAGGGGGGGAGGGGGGGAGAGAGGGAGGGACTAGTGAGATGGCTCAGTGGTTAAGAGCACTGACTGCTCCTCCAGAGGACCCGGGTTCAATTCCCAGCACCCACATGGCAGCTCACAGCTGTCTGTAGCTCCAGTTCAAGAGAATCTGACATCATTATACCAGTGCGCATGAAATAAAGGTAAATAAAGTTTTAAAATAAAAGAAAGAAAGAAAGAAAGAAAGAAAGAAAGAAAGAAAGAAAGAAAGAAAGAAAGAAAGAACTCTACAGGCTGACTACACAGCAGGATATCAGGTTAAGTCTTAAGTGACCTTGAGGAATATTGTTATCTTGGCTATGAGGGCCAACAAACATTCAAGCCTCTGAATGTAAGAGATACTTTCATAAAAATGGCATTGCTACAGGTAACCCGAGTTAATCTGATTTGAAATTAATTAAGTTTGGAATGTGTTTTGCAATCTCTGTAGAAAACGTGGCTGGCTAAGTCAGCAATAGGTCACCAGTTCTGATAGACGCGAACACGTCCTCAAACAGTCTGGAACTATGGCCGGTGCATACGGTGCACAAATGCAGCCATGGTCTCCCTGCTTGGCACAGTGCTGCATATGCAAAGGACTTCCCCAGGAGGGCACCTCCTTGTGCTTTTCAGACAGCTGTGATCTCACTTTCTTGTTTATTTGTGTGCAGTGCTGTGCAGTTGGTGCACCCTTGCATGTGTGTCTGTAAGAGAACAATCTCAGACACCTTCCTCGGGTCGTCTCTACCTTAGTCCTTTGAAACAGGGCCTCTCACGGAACCTGGAGTTTGCTGGTTTTCAGTCAAGCTGGCAATGCACTGGTCCATCTTCCTGTCTTCACCTCCACCTCCACTTTACCCCCAGCACTGGGGTGACAGGCAAGCACACAGGCATGCCAGGCTTTTTATGTGGGTACTAGGTATCCAAACTCAGCTCCCCATACTTGTGAACCAAGGGTCCTTGCCCACAGAGCCATCTCTGCAGCTCCTGCTGGTTTTTGCTTGAGGACCACAAGGGAAAAAAAAAAAAAAGGAAAAAAGCAAGTCCCTAGAACTGTATGGAGTAGCTTCCCTTATGTCTTCACCTCAGTCCTTATGTCTTCACCTCAGTTCCTGGTCCCACATCTGTGGGTTTTCGGAGATGGAATAAGAAGTGTCCGGTTTCCTATTCCGGCACAGGGGCATGGGGTTTGCCCTTTCCCCATTGTGTACTGGCCCTTTGTTAAAAATCAACTGACCGCCAATGCGTGAGTTGATTCTGGGCTCCTGTCACACCCGTCAATCGAGGCACCTGTTGTTAGACTTGTTCATTCCGATTTGTGGTATATTTTCAGGTGAAGTAGTGTGAAGCCCCCAGGGCTCTTCTTGGTCTGACTGCTCTGGTTATTCTGGATCTCCGGAGTTCCACAGAAACTGAGGGGTGTGTGTGTGAACTTTTGTTCTACTTTTGTGAAAAAAAAAAAAAAACAGCATTAGAACTGAATCTGTAGATCATTTTTGGCATAGACATTTAACAATAGTTTCACAATGCACGGACATGTGAGTTCCTTCTGAGTATTTCTTTCTTCAGGTCTTGTCATAAATACTTTAGTTTTATGTCACGGCTTGTCTTAAAGTTTTTATTGCTGTGAAGAGACACTATGACCACAGCAACTCTTATAAAGAAAACATTTAATTGGGGTGGCTCACTTACAGTTTCAGAGGTTCAATCCATTATCATCATAGTGGGGAACATGGCAGCGTGCAGGCAGACATGATGCTGGATAAGCCGCTGAGAATACTACATCTTGCAGGAAACAGGAAGTCAACAGAAACACTGGACGGTATCCTGAGCATAGGAAACCACAAAGCCTGCCCCCACGGTGACACCCTTCCTCCAACAAGGCCAAACCCATTCTAACAAGGCCACACCTCCTAATAGTGCCACTCTCTAAGAGATTATGGGGGCCAATTACATTCAAACTACCACACAGCTCTTTCACCACCTTGATTAAATCTATTTCCAGTATCTGATTTATTTTTAATGCTATTCTAAAACAACTGCTCATCAACTTATTTTTCAGATAGTTCATTGTTGGCATATAGAAACACCACCGACTTTTATAAGTGGGTTTGTGTCAGGGCCAAAAGAAACAGGGACAAAGGGCTAACCACAGTGCCTATTAGGATGCCAAAGCAGATGCTGGCCTCCAAAGACACTCAGCACCTGTGGCTCCTCTCAGTTCTTCTCCCCCCACCCCTGCCCTAAACCCCTAACTCCAGGCTGTGGGCTTCGCTTCCCTTCCTTCAGTTTCCTGTTCCTATGTAATCCTGCCATTTTGGCCTCACGCTTTCTGTGCCCTCGGTTCTTGGTTCTCTCTCTCTCTCTCTCTCTCTCTCTCTCTCTCTCTCTCTCTCTCTCTCTGTCCTTTTTTCTGTCTGACCCCACTCCTCTCGTGCCCTAGCTTACTCTGCTCTCTGTGTCAGCCTACAACTTCCTGCTACTTCATCTCCCTGCTCTGGACTCTCCAGATGTACTCTCCCTCACACCTACAATAAAAACCCCCAGGAGGCCATACCCTCATTTCATTCCATTTGGTGTTCTGGAACTTTACTGTGTGTGTTTGTCCTCTTGACAGGTTTGTGTAGCCATTACATTTTTCTCGGTACGCAAAAGCCTGTTGTCTGCAGGCTCAGCACCATTTCACCGCTTCCTTTCCAGTGTGAAGGATTTTTTGTTTGTTTGTTTGTTTTGTTTTGTTTTTTTTTAACTCCCTTGCCTTATTGCTCTGACCAGCAGTCCTAGCAGAGTCTCGAATAGAGCCCTTCTTAGAGAAAAGCTTCTAGCTTTTATAGTTGCGTATGTTCCCGCTGGACAATGAGGCCAAGACAGTCCCCAATGTGCAGCCGAGAGTGACAGGCAGCTCCTGCCTGGGCAAACCCAGTGAAACAGACATTCCAGGAGAGCTGTGAGCCGGTGGCCTCCTAGGCAGTACAAAGCTCCTTCAGCTGCTGTTTTATCGAAGCACACCATGGCCTGCCCCTAGGCTTTGTGACACTCCTGACTGCTCTTCTGTCCTTGGGACAGGCTTGGGAGTGTGTGCTGTGACGTAGATGGGACATCATGCCTCACTCCTGGCTGAGCCTGGCTGAGCCTGGCCGAGCCAGCCATTCGCAAGCAGCACATCCTGAACTTTGACACAGGACTAAGTGTGCATCTGTCTCCAGGACTCCATGCACCAGGAGTTGACCACAGGACTGATCTCCGTGTAGGACATGGTCTTCATCCAGAATCGGGACAAACATACAACATAAGAGGACACCCTGCCCCATGGCCATGTCCAGCATGGGACTGGAGACTTCAGACACTCAAAAATGTTTCTCAGCTGGGAAGAATACGTGATTAGAGGGAAGAGCGCTGAGGTATTTTAATACATTCCTGTTAAGTCTGGAGCAGAGCCCCAGCCCCTGGCATCCATCCCAGCCCTCTGGACTGGGAGTATATTGGTCTGGACTCCAAATCCCAGCATGCCAGGTCCTGACCCCTCCCTGGGGTCAGGATTACTCCCACAGGGTATTTAAATGGGCTCCCAGAGGATTCCGGGTTGCATGGGCTCCCTGCTTTCCTGTCTCCCCGCCATACACTTGGCCACCCGAGAGCACTGTGCTTAATAAAATGATGGGCATTTTGATTTGGTTTGATCTGATGTAATTGGATTTCTTTGTGCCAGAGGAGCTGTTCTTCTTAGGATTTCTTTTTTCTTAACAATTCCTCCAGTTAGTTGTGTGATAGGCAGCCTTAAGGTGGGACGGTTTTAACTTTGGCACCCCAGTATACTGTTACGCCCTTGCAGTTGGCTGAGATTGCATGCTCAGTACACACTACACGGTGATTTGCACTAGCACACACTACGCGGTGGTGTGCACTAACACACAGGGGTCATGCACACAAACATTGAGAGCTCTTCCCTCCACTCTCTCCTGAGTATGACGGCACCCTGGGAAGGGCACAGCAGGGGCTGGTGATTCAGTCAAACCCAGGAGCAGTTCACCGGGCTCTGATTCCAGCTCAGCCACTTCCTCACTGTGTAAACTCCCTGTGGAGAGAGTCTTGCTGCGGCTTACCAGGGTCCTTGAAAGGCAAAAAACGAGGCCGATAGGGCACAATGAGGCCTCCCCCTGAGATTGGTATGACGCATATCTGCCTGGCAAGACTGTAGCGGGGAAGGTAAATTATCCCACAAGCTGACAGCAGCTCAAGTGCCCCCCCATCATCACTGTCGTCCATTCATTCATTCAAGGATCCTCACTCCCTATCTAGGCAAGCTTCCTCCGGGAGTCACCAGTGGAAGCTATTGAGGAAGAGGATCTTCATGCCTACGGACACGGCTGGGACTAAAGCTTAAAGCTAAATGAGGAAGGAGCTGGAGAGACAGCTAGAAGGTAAAAGCACTGGCTGCTCTTCCAGAGGTCCTGAGTTCAGTCCCCACTCCCATGTGGTGGCTCACAATGGTCTGTAACTCCAGTCCCAGAGGCTCCAACGCCTTCTTATGACCTCTGTGGGCACAGCATACATACGGTACCTAGACGACACGCAGACAAAATATTCACGCACATAAAATAATTTTCTTTTTTTGTTGTTGTTGTTCTTATTGTTGTTGTTGTTGTTGTTGTTGTTTGAGACAGGGTTTCTCTGTAGCTTTGGAGCCTGTCCTGGAACTCGCTCTGTAGACCAGGCTGGCCTCAAACTCACAGAGATCCACTTGCCTCTGCCTCCCGAGTGCTGGGATTAAAAGCATGCACCATCACCACCTGGCCAACAAAAAATAATTTTATCTAAAGAAGAAAACTGAGCCGCAACATAAAAAATGGCGCCTTAGCTAGGCAAGTTGGGTGACAGTGTTCATGCTTTGTGACACAATGTTTCTTCTAGACAACCAGTAGAACTGTAATTAAGGAACACCATGCCTGGGCTCTCTGAGCATTACATAAACACACCCTGAGGAACTGTATTTCATGTTTGCTAATTTAACTCCACTTAGGCCAGTAGCTTTTCAAGAAAATGCCCCACTTGGAAAGTTTCCAGGCTCAGAAGCTTCAATAAAATTCTAATAATCTGGGGCTGGCAAGATGACTCAGCCGGTGTGCAAGGCTGATGATCTCCGTTCCATCTCCAGAGGCCACGGCGGAAGCAGAGAAACAACTCCATAAAATTGTCCCCTGACCTGCATATGCACGCTATGACATGCATGTGCCTGTCTATACACACGTACACGAGCAACGAGCATATTAATGTCTTTTTAAAATTCTAGCAGTCTCTGAGCATTCCACAAAATGAGTGTGGTAAATACACCTCTAATTTTCAAAACTAAAGGAAAAGGCAAACACACCAAACTCCCCGTTTTCTGAAATCCGTGGATTCCATTCCTGTACATATTTACTGGAAGAGAGAGAAAAGCTGTTAACAAAGACTAGTTGCAAAGTTCTCCGAGTCCGTGAGTCAGGACGCCCTGCCCAGCAGTTACGGGACTTTCAAATTACAAAAGCTTCAGGCGCTGAGGAAATCACATTGTCTTTCGAAAGAGTCTTTACCCAGGCACAAAAAGTGTCCACACTGCCTGCCAGCTGGGAGATTCCAAAGTAGCTTTGACAGCATTTGCCAGAAGTTACACTGTAACGAAAAGTAAAATACAACCAGAAGGCTACTCCAGGGGTGCTGAATCCAATGGGAGTGGTGGGCCTCTTTCCCTGTCTGCTGTCCACCTAAAAAGTTTTACTAAGACAGAAGAGGTAGAGACTGAAGCAAAGACGCCTATTCAGCCAACCTCAAAACAAGGAGAGATCAAGGAGGACAGGACCTTCAGCCACAGGTTCCAGGGAGAGAGAGAGACTCCACCAGCCACAGCTGTTTCCAGAATAGAAGACAAAGGAGCCAGAAGCCAAGGAAGACTCCCTGAGCTGAAGCAGCAGAGATGGGATTCCAGCGATAAGGACGACAGCCCTGCTGTCATTTGAACTGTAGCCAGCTGAGGACCTCTGACTTCCGGACCAGGAGAAGATAATGCACATTGTTTTCAGTTTCTGCTTGCTAGAGCAGCAAACCAAATGAACGCTAAACCTAGAGATTGCCAGTGATGGGGGTGGGCTACCGTGTGACATATGTCCACCGTGACATGTGTGAAGTGGCTCAGAAGTGCCACTGGCAGAGGTCAGGAGCAGGCGGGCCATGAAGGAGAACTGGCCTAGATTGCCGAGAATGGCTGTGGAAACAGGCTGTGGCAAGTTCACTTGCGGGGAGGCAGAGGGAAGCGAGCCCCCGCCCCCATCACCTTAGGAAATCCAGAGTTGTGTTATCAGGGATCAGTGGAAAGACAAGGCCTGGGGTTCTGCTGGTGAACCTCTCTTGGAAAGGAGTGAGTTAGAGGAACGTGGAGGGAAGGGACATGGTCTCAGGACACTGATCTGTGTCTGTGACTGGGGGGTAAAGTATTCAGGTGATGAAGCTGAGGACCTTAAAAGGAAATGCTGAAGGTGTGACCTGGCTCTGCTGGAGGTGTAACCTGGTTCTCCCTGCCACCTGCATTAATGCGGAGAAAAGAAAGACAGAGGGCGGCACTGTCATCAGAAAGTAAAAGTGACAGGTGAGGCCCAGACCACAGGGAGTACTCAACACCCAGTCAGGAAAGTCTGCTGTGCCCTGGCTGTGTAGGACAACCTTCTGTTAGCATATCAAAGGACTAAAAGGCCAGAGCACCCAGCAGCAACAGAGAGAGGGCTCTTTGAAGAGAGCAGGCTGTGGCTGGCAGGCTCTCACTCCCCACCCATCTGCATCCCCTTGATCCATACCACAAGCAAAAGCTCTATCCCGAGATCCCAGCAGCAGCAGCAGCAGCAGCAGCAGCAGCAGCAGCAGCAGCAGCAGCACCAACACCACCAGGACAAGGAAGAAGATACAGGGGCTGAGCACAGATGGAGGAGCAGGACCCAGTTCTGAGCTGGGGCTCTGAGTTGCTTTCCCAAACTCATCTCCAGGGGCCAGGCATTGGTGGTGGAAGGCGGGGCGACTTTGAGGCTGCAGCCAGAAAGGGCTGGGACAAACACATGAGGAGTATCCAGCCTGCAGGGGTCTGTACTGGCACCTCGGCTACTTTCTCATATTACTGGACTGCCTTCCAAACAGATCTGAGATTGGTAGGAAACTCACGCCTTGCTTTTCCCCTCTTCTGAAATCTGAAGCTCCAAGACCAGCCACCCAGTTGCTTGTTGTTGCTAAAATTCCTTCCTTCAGGTACCAAGGACAAATCAGGGCATGATTCCACAAGCGTTCACTCCAGGGAACCAGTGAAGTTCCTGGGCTTCCTTACAGAGCTTAGGTGAGTATGACCTCCAGAGGTGTGGGTGTTCCACCCCAAAAGCATTGTATGGGAAAGTCTTTGCTCAGCGGAGATGAGGACTTCCCCATAGCTTCGTTGATAGGGCTCCCTGCCCCAGCTCCTCCCTTGCCTCTAGCCCATCCAGAGCTCACCCGCAATTAAAGCAGACTTTTACACACAGGTGTCAGGGAGCAGCTGGAGGGGCAGCTGGATATCCCATGACCCTCCCACACCACTATGAGGGCATGTAAGCAGTCAACAAGCCCATTACTGGGGAATAATCCTTCTGTACACCGTGTAAATTATGCTCTCATTGGTTTAATAAAGAAGCTGACTGGCCAATAGCTGGACAGGATAAAGCTGGGCGGGAAAACCAGACTAAGGACACTGGGAAGGAGAAGGTCAAAGTCAGAGGAGTCGCCAGCAGGACACGGAGAGGAAACAGGATGTAGATTAATAGAAATGGGTTAATTTAAGTTCTAAGAGCTAGTTAGTAATAAGCCTGAGCTATCAGCTGAGCATTTATAATTCATATCAAGTCTCTGTGTTGATTCTTTGAGAACTGGCGGGCAGAAAAGAAAAGTCTGCCTACAGTCCAGGCACACCTGGATAACCCCGAGATGACGGTTGTTCTAGTCTGTTCAGTCCACTGCTGTGCTTAGGTCTGAGCTGGAAACAGAACTGAGCACATGGATGCTTGGCATCTGTTTGCTAATGCAGGTAACACCACCACACCGCTGGCAGCTCTGATCACCCATCCTGGCCTGACCACACCACAAAGGGTGACCGTCCCTCTCTCTACTACAAAAGGTGAGCACCCTTTCTCTACCAGACCATCTGGGAAAGGTATATGAGTAACCAGGGAATGATGGGAGATGCCTGGACCCAGATAGACAAGGTCTGGACCCTACATGCCTGCCACTGGGATACCTCTGAAACTCCACACTAAGAGAATAAGATGCCTAATGAGCCAGCAAGCCCCTCCCATCCCCAGTCACACCCAGCACTAGTACTTAACAACAAGTTCCAGGTGCCAAACAGTGACTTTGACTTTGAGTGAACAGTCAAGAGTCAAACCACAAATTCTGGGCAGCTGCTGTGTTTCTGACTACAGCTGGTCGCAAAGCCCTCACAGGTGTGTGCTGCCACCCACCTACCTGTCACCTGAAGCAGCACTGAGGTGGAGAGCTAGCAAGTAAGTTTCGGTCAGTCTTAATTATGGAAATTATGCTAAAAGTCAACTGGGGATAGGGCAGGGACTTGACGCTAGTTACTGCGCACAGAATCCTGGACAGTAACTGCTCCCTCTTCTCTGCTCCCTTCAGGTGACTAGCAGCCCAGAAGTCACCACCAAAGTAGGCACCAAATTGGTGACATGGGCCACTGTTGACTCTGTACCTCAGTTCCCCAAGTGTGTGTGCACAGACATCAGGAATGTGGAGAAGCAGCCTGGCCACCCCGCCTTGCTCCTTTGGCTTCACACTTGGTGTTCCAGGAACACAAAAGCAGCCAGGGAGGCAGGGAAATGAGTTGAGTTGCTGGGTTGCTACCAACCCCACGCGAGAAACCAGCAAAGTCTCAGGATATCACATCAGCAGTGTTACAAAATCCTCTGGTGACCAAGATCAGGATGCATCACACACTTGGCCTTGATGAAGAAAGTGGTTCCGCCCGTCAAAGTGAAACTGCTTCTTCATGCCCTTCGGGGATGTGTGCTTTGGCCACGCGTCTGTGTCTAATCCAGAAACATCAAGAGATGTGGGAAAAAAAAACTGACCAATTCTTTGTTCTCCCCTATACACCAAGGGCAGCAGTTAAACCCAGCAAAGAAGCAGAACTCTGTCCAAGACTGGGAAAGGAGTCCACGGACTGACTGGTCTTGATTCTCTGGGATTGTATTCATGGGTGCTCAGTGCCAGGCAAGTGGGCAGCCTGAGAAAAATCAGACGCTTCACCTACAACCTGGAGTGAAGTCAGAGGAATGACGTGGAAACTAGGAACCAGTGCATTCCCCACAAGGGCTAAGGAAGAAACAGGGAAGAGTGGCTGCCTGTGTGGGGGGGGTATATGGGGACAGCAGAGAAGGCGCCAGAGACCACCACTAACTCAGTTTTCATCAGAGAGTGCATTACTAGCCCCGACAGATTGATATGCCCAAAACAAGAAGTCAGAGATTAGGAGCAAGACTTTTGAATACATCAGAACTTGGAGTTTCAGATTTCAGAAACCTCATTCCACGAAACCATACCATTTCCGGGTTTGTTTGTTCATTTGTTTGTTTACTTAAAATATCTTATTTCTTTATCATGGAAAAGGAAGAAAAAACGGAACAAACCAGTACTAACCCATAGTCCAAAACGAAGATGGACCTACCGGAAAAATCACAAATAGTACACGCACTAAAAATAATCGACTACCTATCTTAAAAATGCCAGTACAGGAAGCTATTCCACACACATGACTTGCGCACCAGCCAAGACCTAGCAGTGGGTAAATAACCCTGAGTCGCAGAGGCCGGGCGATTGGAGCTCGGCTTCCCAGTTGCCTTACATCCAGGGGTGCCGATCCAACACTCTCTGCCTCAGTTTTCTCGTTTATAAGGGGACCAATAATAGCAGCTCTGCTCGACACCCCAAGCTGCTTGGCACACCAAAGGAGAGTACCCTGAGGGGGACACTAAAACACCTAAAATGAGGACCAGAGATCTCTTCCAGGATAACCTGGATCTCCGCGAAGACTCACGGAGTGGGCTGAACTGGAGATTTTCCCAATCAGCAAAGCAGGACAAGTGGGGACAGAGGAGCAGTGAACGCCACAGTCGGAAGTGGAGACCCTGCCTGGAGGCAACTCCTCGCCCCCGGGACCCCGAAGACAGACTATACCGGCGGCGCCGCCCTCACCTGCGGTGTCCCAAATGGAGATGTTGAAGGAGCGCCACTGCTTCAGGTAGAAGGCGCCGCCCACGGTGCTGACCGTGTCCGGGAAGCGGCGCTCCATGTAGCGCTGAAGCAAAGACGTCTTGCCCACGTTCATGTCCCCCAGCAGCACGATCTTCCCGTCCGGCTTCCGCATGGTAGCGGAGGAGGTGGCTCCTGCGCCCCTTGGTCACCGGCCCAGGGCGCCAGGGGTAGCGGACCCCGAGCTCTCAAAGACCCCGGACTCCAGTGGCCCAGACCCAAGGTCGGGACGCGCTGATGTGCCAAAGAGGAAGCCCGCTAAGGCTCTCCCGGCCAGTGTGAACTCAACCCAGAGTCCCACGTGGGGTTCCCGGCCACCACGCCCACTCCCACGCCCCCTAGGCCGCCCCGGCCCCGCCTTCTTTTTTCAAGCCCCTTCCTCAGTGCCCTAACACCTCTATCACGCCCCTATTCTTTCCCATCCCTTCCCAACTAAGTTCTTGCTCCCCTGCTAAACCTCAGCCCCACGTCCACCCATTCTTCCCCTTTCCTCCTCATTCATGCTCCGTCCTGCGTCCCTGCAATCGCAAATCCCGTCCCCCACATCATTTCCCTCCCGGTCCCAGAGCCCTGACCCCTTCCCCCACAGACCCCACTCCTTCCCATCGCTCCTCCTCCAAGCCCCTCTCCAGTTCCGCCCCCACCCTCTTTCCTGGAACCCCTCTCCCGGGCCCAGACTACGCCATCACCCCTTCACGTCCCCATCCCCCACCCCTCTCTAGCAGGTCACGTACCGCTCAATCCCCACCTTGGAACTTGTGTACTACCAAATTTGGAGCTTAGGACCTGGGAAGGACCGAAGGTGAAAGTTCCAGAGCGCCTTCCTTCGGACACTCGCGTTCCTCATCAGCCCGGGTTGGCGCAGAGCAGCCCTGAAGTTGGTGACCCGTGACTCGGCGAGCGATGTGTGTCTGGTCCCAGGCACCTTCGGCTCGGTTTCACTTCTCCGCCCCTGCCCACTGCTCCTCGGTGCACCTTGGTTGCACTCACACAGGTGACCCTGGAGAGTTTACCTGACTGGGAATGTCCCTTAGAAGACTGCTGAGGTTGAGGGAGAACACGGAGGGAGTGAGGACACCAGGGGAGACCTGCTAGGTAGGTTTGCTTTTTACTTCTGCATCAAACCTTTTGTGCGGTAAAAGGAAAACTTGACTTTGCACTTGGGGTGACAGTTAGCGAAGACTTTCCTCCCTCCTTGAAATGCTTTCAAAATCCTTCCTCCTGTGGCTCTAGCCTGCAGGGAGGCGGACGGGTGACCCTGGGTCAGGTAAAGCCCAGCGGGTCCTGTTTTTTGAAAGAAGAGGCGACACTCCCTCTGCTAGTGTGAGATTCCACTGAGACAAGAACGCACAGCCTTGGGCGCCCGTGCCCGCTGCGCTGAGATCAGCGGTCTTGGGAAAGTGATGGAAGGGTACGCTCTGGGGCGTGGAAGGCTCACCAGCGTGTGAAACCGGCTCCCTTGAGCCCCTGGCTCCTGCTTGCCATCCCTACCCGCCCAGTGGAATTTAAGTTACTTCTAATTGGTTGAGGATTTGTTGCTATAAAGTTGCCGGGCCGGCTAGGGCAGTAACCGGCCGCCCAGGGGCTTAGGGATGGAAATGGGCGGGGTCTGTGTAAACGCCTAAACCAAGGCCAAAAGATAGCAAACTTTCAGGAATCGCCACCCCCACCTCCCTGCCTCACCCCTTCAGCCAGGGCTACAGAGAGAAACCCTGTCTTGAAAACAAAACAAAAAACAGGTACGTAGAGATAGAGCTGATCACTGTCCTCATGGTGTGTAACAAGAGTTGGTCTATCCGTGGCTTTGCTTTTATTTTCTACCATGGATGTGTAACATAAGATGTTATTTCTATCTTTGTACATATGGCTATGCATAGACAGAAGACAAATGATCAATATGTTTTGTTTGAGCCAGGCATAGTAAGTAGCACATTTACTACCAGTACATGGAGGACCACAGCGAGTTCAAGGTCAGCCTCTGTTTAAAACCTCAGACCGAAGAGGAACATTAAAAAGAAAACCAGGAACATCCTTTGGGCTGAAACTTATCAAAGCTTATATGAAATTTTCTCCCCAAAACTCCCTGTGTTGGATGCTCAGTGCCCAGTTGGTAAATCCAAGAGACAATGGGCGGGAAGAAAGGGGTGTAAGAGCCCTCTGAAGCCGGCTCCTTCCCAGACACCTTTGAGACAGGATTATCAATGTATCAGCTTCCTCTGATGCATTGGCATAATGCCTCATATACAAATGGCATAATGGATTCTCAGTTACACCCTGGTAGGCAGAGAGTTATAGTTTTTAAAGGATGCCCATTTCAAGGGCTGTGGTGGCTGGGTCAAAAACAAGCCAGCATTGGCCTTTCAGTGAAGGGTCAAGAGCCACGAGCTCATAAGATTAAAGTTCAACTGCTAAGGAGGGCTCTAAGCTGTCCACAAAGCTAAGGGGTCAAGGTCCCTGGAGCTATAATTAGCTATTCCTTCTTTGCTGACTCTAACTGAACTGGATGGTAAACCCACAATAATAGGTGGTGTTGGTTATTCCTGCCTATCTAAAGCCAACCCAAGGAGTCTTGGGCACACCCAGCAGCTCTCTGTGGTTAAACCAGACCAGACCAGCTCATTTAACACATCTGTGACGTGCAAAAGCGTGGTTGTCTTTTCACTTGTTCTCTATCCAAAATGCAGCTTTCTCTGTCTGTCCGTCCTTCTATCTCCTCCCTCTGGCACCTGCTGATTCTCAGAACTGTCCGTCCTTCTATCTCCTCCCTCTGGCACCTGCTGATTCTCAGAACTGTCCGTTCCTGACTCCAGCATTTGTCCTTGTCTTCCCTTCTGCGTCTGTTTCTAGACTTCCTTTATCAGCAAGACCAAGAATGTGCCCCGATAACACACCATTGGGAGGTGACTGGATCCTGGGTAAACTGGGAACTGAAGTTCCCAGGGAAAAAAAAAAAGTGGCACCCCTGTCAGGCCAAGGACAAATGACTGAGCCGCTTGCTCACGGAGAGTTAAAATGTTGCAGACCAGAGCCAGAGCCAGATTATCTTGGACTATTTTAGTCCCTTTGAAAGCCACTCCTGTGTCTGACCTAACAGCCTTGTGACTTCCAAAACTTTTAAAATGTAGTCTCAGCATGCTATCAAATGGTGCCGGAGGCCTTAGTGGACGGGAGATTTTCCTCTCCTTGCTGTAATACCCCTACCCCACGCCCTGTGTTTCCCAACCCCTCTGGTCCCTATACCTTGTGGTCCCCACCCCCTGTGGTGCCCAATGCTTGGATTTGTGACTTCCTTTGTAACTAATAAAATGTCTTACAGTTCTAGCAACCTACATCCGTGTTCCTGGGCCACCATCACTCACATTTGGCTCGAGTAAGCTATCTTGCTCCCTTAGTGGTGAGAGTGTGTTTTTGCATTCACAGGGCTCTGAACTAATCAGTGGGCAGATCCCTTGGCGGACTTAACACCCTGGCAGTATTGGGAGGCAGGGCCTAGTGGAAGGAAATAGATCTGTAGGTAACTAAAAGGCTACACCTTGTCAGGTCCCTGTCCCTTCCCATGAGCTGAGCAGCTCTGCCCTGGTCTTCCACCACGCTGTGCCACCCTGCACAGACCACAGTAAAAGGCCAACTGACCGTGGTGAGGCTGAGCCAAAACAAGTCCTTCCTCCTTAGGCTTCCTAGGTCCTCTGTCACGTGACGAAAAGCTGGTAAAGTAATGTCTCCTTCAGTGTGACACCCTCACCGCCATTGTGAACTGCTGATACAGTACCACTAACTGAAGCCTGGCTTATGGGAGGGCTCATCTGTACATTCTGTGGGTCTGCACAAATGCGTGGCGAAAGGCCGCGTGTGTTAGCTGAGTTCTCATCGCTGGCAGAACACCTGACACAGACAACTGAAAGAAGGAAAAGCTATCTGAGCTTGTGGTTTCAGTCTGTGGCCTCGTGGCTCTGTTGCTGGAAGTCCATGGCAAGGCACTAGCATCTCAGAGGAAGGGCGCTGTAGAGGGCAGCAGTCGCCTCATAAAGCTGACGAGATGAAAAAGGGTTCTATGGCTGAAAACCACCCTTCAGACACACCCCAGTGTCCACAGAGGCCCCACCACCCAAAGCTCCATCATTTCCCAACAGCCTGTTTGAATATTGAATCCATCAGTAGACTGAGCCATTGACTAGGTCAGAGCCCCGGTGATCTGGTTGGCCTCGGAGTCATCCTCGCAGGCTCACAGTCACCTGAGAATCTCTCCATCCATCCAGTCAGTCTGACTGCCAAGCGTAACCATCTAGTGCATCGCAGACCCATGCGGAAAGCGCGATGGTTCTAAGGCTGCACATGCGCTGTGATGCGGAAAGCGCGATGGTTCTAAGGCTGCACATGCGCTGTGCGTTCAGCCCGCCCTCGCCAGCAGTCATCGCTCTGATTCTTCCTGAATGTTGTATTGGAGAAATCACAGCACGCAGAGACTGCACATTGACTTCCTTCTCTTACAGGAGAACTTTTAAATCTTTTGTATTTACCCACGCTATCCAGCAGTCATTCAGCGTATTCTTTTCTTAACGTTATGTGGCATATGTTTGGATGTGCACTGAAAACTACGGTCTGTGAATACAGATGGGGCAATAACAGTCATCCACAGGAAAATGAACCAAAGGGGCGTAGTTCGGCTCACCTCACAACACTGGGGTTGGTTGTGTGTGTATAACTATTAACGTATAGAGCTATTTTGACTGCATCTATGTCTGCCTGGTGCCCATGGAGGGCAGAAGACAGCTTTGGATCCCCTGGAACTGGAGTTACAGATGGTTGTGAGCCACTACGTGTGTGCTGGAATTTGAACCTGGGTCCCCTGCAAGACAGCAGAGCTCTTAACAAGTGAGCCATTTCTCCAGCCTCGCGATGTTTGAATTTGTTACAGGCAGCTATGTTAATAGTTAAGGCACTATTGATCTCTGCTAGTCCCTGCCCTGTGGCCAGAACAGGGCCAGGCAGACACCCAAGCTGAACTGTCACACATGGGGTGAAGCCAGCCAAGGGTTGCAGGCTCCCTGGGTGCAACATGAGGTTCTCTGCCAGGGGAATACCATGGCCACCATATCCAAGGGAAAAGGGGCCGGATTTTTGCATCTCATTTTGTAATTTACTCCCAAGGCTTAAAGATACAGACACTTTTAGGTTATACAAGAGAAATAAATGTGTTTTTATCTCCCAAGTGTTTGCTACAATTTTAGACTGTGACCTCAGCAGCTGGGGGAATAAACACGGTCATTCACAGGGCCAGGAAGAGCCTACGGCACCTCTCAGTCTGCTGTCTCTGAAGAAAGCCACCAAGCCACCAAAACTTCAGCTGTGGCTTCCTCCTTGATGCTGGGGATTCCTCTGCGGGGCAGCTCTGAAATATCTGGATGTTGGAAACAGAGGTACTCGCCAGGCTTCAGGCCCCCATGCATGCTAAGCAAACGCTCTACCACTGAGCTACACCCCAACCTGACCACCTATTTTGTTCATAAGTAAACAGATCCAGGAAGCCTCCCTCGAGGTTCTGCACAGATCCTCGTGGGAGGATCCTCGTGACATCCAGGGAGGGGTCTGCAGTCTGACTGCTTCTGGCCTGGACTGAACCAGTTATTGACTTGACTGCTATCCAAACCCTGTAAGAACCAAGTTTTAATGCTCACTTTTAATAATCCATACTTCAAACTGCTGATATGGATGTCAACATGAACCTCACATAATTTAGGAGCTATGTATGACCAGAGTTTAATTCTCCAAAAGTCACTGGCCGCTGCACCAAGTCTTGAGTTTAAAAATGGGATGGCCAGGGTTGGAGGGATGGCTCAGAGGTTTGTCTGTCTTCTCTGGTGAGGCGACTCTTTAAGTCTTTCCACAGACAGTGGTATTTTTATAAAGACCCCACACCCTCAGGTACAGATGCTATCAACGTGCATGTTGAAACGTGTGTGAAAGCCACCAGCACATTAGCCCGAGTGAACAGAATCAGAAATACGGTGGCTTCTTCCGCCCCCTACTGGTGGTGATGGTCAGTACCTTCTCTAGCCTGTTGGAAGGAGCTGATCCAGAGGGTCCTCTCTCACAGCAGGAGGTCGGCCAGGAGTGTGAGTGTGGCGTGACATGAAGACCTCCACCCTTCCCTCACCCAAGCCCTCCTGCAGTGAGGTGGCTAGCTTTCCGTTTGCTCTTCCCCAGGATCCAATGCTCTTCCCCAGGATCCAATGGTGTCACACAGGCGACTCCATCAGATGCCCTTGGGGCATGGATCCAAGGGAAGGACCCCCTCCTGGAGATGGTTTTTGGAGCTGTCTCAGGGCCACCTGGCTGAAATGTGTAATGGTCCTGCTGTGTACCACTGGCCAGGCAGGATCTAAGCACATGGAAGCCGGGCCGGTGGGAGGAGGATAGGAAAATAGAGACGTCTTCCACACAGTATCACCAAAGGCAACGAGGCAGACCTGCAGTTTGGCTGCCAACTGGGGACTGATTTGGGTTCCCAAGTCATTAAAATCCTACCCTAATACCTCATAGCCTGTCAGCTTATGGGTAAGTAGGGTCATTTCATATGTAATCCGTTAAGACCATACAAAGCAGCCACATACCACGACTGGTGTAGGAGGGGAATATGAACCCTGAGATGATATAAAGAGAAATACAGAGAGGCAGGGACAGAAACTGGGGAAACCCCAGGGACACCTCACCTCCAGGGGCTGCACGAAGAACCATGGTGGTCTGTGGACTTCTGAAGCAGACACCTTGACTCTTGTTTCTAGTCACGTAGCTGTCCAGCCCGAGGAGGGCAGCCCAGGCTCTCCTTCATGGACATTGCTCTGGACCCTGGTGACCCACCCGCTTCCCAGGGGTCAGCGCTTTCCTGAGTGATATCCCAGCTTTGTAGTTTGTGGGGTTTTCTTTTTTCTGTTTGTTTGTTTGTCTTTAAAAACACAATAAAAGGGATTTCTTCTCTTCCCAGTGTACTAGTGGCTTTCTATTGCCACGACAAGACACCATGGCCAAGGCAGCTTATAAGAGAAAACATCTAATCTGGGGTCTGTTGTGGCCAGGCTGTTCCCACCCAAGAGAAGGAGACCAGATGAACTCTTTGTGAATTTGAAGTTTTTATTGAGCCATCCAGACCTGCCAGGAGCACTCACTCCTGTGACTACAAGATGACCTCGAACAGGAGGTATAGAAAGGTCAAAACCACAGGTTTGGTACATTTCGTTGGTGTGGCAGCTAGCAAGCATGAACTTTTAATAAGAATAGGGCACAGCCGTGTCATCGCGATGCTTCTGCCTGATCCAGAGGGGAGCAGGAAGCCTTGCAGTCACAGAAGCAGAGCAACAACAGGTGAGTCACAGGTCCCAGAGAGCGTTAGGAATACCTGAGGGCCAGGCTGGTCCTAGTTTTAGTCTGAGGTTGGGTCAGGATGTAGCAAATGTGTTTTCTCACTCAGGCTCAGAGTGCTCCAGAGGGTTGGAGTCTGTGGTCATCACGGTGGGGAGCAGGGCAGCAGGCATGCTGGAGCGGTAGCTGAGACCTTCCATGTCCTGGTGCATGAGCAAGAAGCAGAGAGAACCACCTGGGAATGGCTTGAGTCTTTTGAAGCACCTCTAATGAGAGCTCATAATTCTTTCCAGCAGTTCCAACTCGGAACCAAGAATGCAAATGTGAGCCTTTGGGGGTCATTCTCATTCAAACCACCACACCCCTATGACTCATCCAACAAAGCTATCACCTGGAGCCCAAGTGCTCAAAGGCCCAAACCTAGGGGAGGGCTTCAAACCACCACACCTGGTGTCGACTTTCACCGACCTGACCTGTTCAGATCTTGCCTGCTAGACCTGGGATCTGAGGCCCTCAAAAGGGAAGATGGCGGTGGAGCGCTGGAGACAGCCTCCCTTCAGGACCAGTGTACTTTACACACAAACGCAACGAAGAAAGCAGCGATCCAAGGAAGGCTGTGCAAGTCCAGAAAAACATGCACATAGACGTCAGGAAGCGCATGCTAGATATTAACAGAGCAGCCCTTTCCCAGAACTCTCTCAGGACAGACCAACTGAAACACAGTAGCCTGGCACGTGCTATAGATCACATCTGGGGAAGCATGGAAGCAAGGCAGAAGGCCACATCCAGACTGGGTTCTATAGCTGTGTCCTCACATCCAACAAGAATAAACAGGGCTTATAAACTGAATGCAAATGTTTAACGCAGGAGGCAGGAAATCACATTCAGGAATAATCCAGGGACCAGAATGCACCTGAGGTAAAAGGCCTTCTGCCTTTTACGCCGGGGTTCTCTCACAGTTCCTCAAGGCACCGTTCACCATTCTTCTGACTGTGTACCAACACCGGGATTTTTTTGTTTTGTTTTATTTTTTGTTGTTTTTTGTTTTTTAAGGTATTTATCAGGGCTGTTAAGATAACATGACTCTGTGGTTAAGAGCACTGGCTGCTCTTCCAGAGGTCCTGAGTTCAACTCCCAGCAAACATGTGGTGGCTCACAACCATCTCTAATGAGGTCTGGTGCTCTCTTCTGGCCGGCAGGGATCCCTGCATGAATAATACTATGCATGTGATAAATCTTAAAAAAGAGAGAGGGGGGAGAGAGAAAGAGAGAGAGAGAGAGAGAGAGAGAGAGAGAGAGAATGTGTTTATCAAAAATAAGCTGGAGAGATGTCTCAGAGGTTAGGAGTGGCTACTGCTCTTGTAGAGGACCTGAGTTTGACTCCAGCACCCACATCAGGCAGCTCGCAACTGCCTGTGACTCCAGCTCCAGGGGGTCTAGCACCTGTCCTCACCCAGCAAGTGCACTAACTTGCACACATCCACACACAGAATTAAAACAAAAATGAACCTCATGTTTCCTGTCTAATTCCAAACTTCTATTTTACCTTGTAGTTTGAGATAGGGTCTTGTGTAGCCCAGGCTAGCCTTGTACTAACTCCTGATCCTCTTGCCTATGCCACCCACATGCTACCATGACCTGCTCATTTTCACTTTAAAATCATTTTGGTTAATATCAGAAATAAGATAAAGTGACTTACAGTCCTTACTGCTTAGCAGAGCAGGGTGGCATGGCCTGTAGAGTGGGAAAGAAGAGTCAAGGATGATAAGAACTGGCCACAATCCCGGGACCAAGGGTAAGGACACAAACATGCCTCCAGGGGACAACAGTACTACCATGATGGTTGCTTTGGGGTTCAATCAGAAGGAACAGTGTCTTAAGCTCTAACACAGTGTTCTAACAGCTTGCCAGATGTGATGGGGGTGGCAACCTTAGCCTCTTCCTCCTCCTCCTAGATAAAGAACATTGGAATGGATGGGAAATGACAGAAATGTCCTGGGTTCTACTGCAGGGGTGACCTGTGAAGAGCCAGCAGCCGGTGAGGTGTATAACCATTTATCACCTGAGATTAAGAGCCTGCCCCCTACCCTGGCCTTGCTTGGCAGCAGCTTTCTCCAGGCCACACAGACCTGTTTCTCCATTACCTTTCTCATGGCTTGTCTAAACAGGAAATAAGAATTTCTCAGACATTCGGTAAGTGGCACCGTAACCATGAATTTGCCCTTATGCAGACTTGTTTAGTTTTGCAAAGAAAACTAACTTGTTGGAACGGCAATGTCTGTCATCTCAGAAACCCTTGAATATCCACACTTAAAGCACTTCGTTTTACCTGCAAACAGAATTTAAGAGCCTCAATAATGAGTTCACTGCATTACATGGAAGATGCCACCAGGGGTGTGTATGTGTGCACTTTTTACCGTAACACAAGGGTACTGTGAGGGCATGAGAAAAGTCCTCACACTTCATCTCCACTCGCTTTCCAGTTTGCCTTAGGTCACGGCTTATGAGCCTCTGCCATGGATGTCACGCCTTCAAGTTAGGTTTTGTAACTCTGGAAAAAAAAGAGGAGGGAAAAAATGAGACATTTCTCAACAAATGTACTAATGGTTCTTGAAGATCAACTGAAGATCTCATTCATAAAGCAACACAACTTGCTGGCCATAAGAGCCCTTGCAGGGGACAAAGGACTTTGCAGAAGGAAGCCCTGGATAAAGACACTGAAGTATTGCAGCTTTGTAGGGGAAACTGTCAACATAGTCGGCACCCCAGTCAGTGACAAACAAAAAATACCCCACGGCCTCCAAAGTCAAGTCTGCTATTATTCTTGTGGCTGCCCATCCTAGTCAGACTTTGCTAATATAGTCTTAGATATGGTTTCCACTGCTGTTATTAAACACCATGCCCAAAAGCAACTTGGGGAAGAAAGGGTTTAGTTCACCTTGCAGCTTCTAGATCCATCCTCCAGGGAAGTCAAGGCAGGAACTCAGGGCAGGGACCAGGAGGCAGGGACTGACGCAGAAGCCATGGAGGAGTGTGGCCTACTGACTTGCTCCAAGACTGAAGAGCCAGGACACAATGCAGAATAGTTAACTGTGTAAAGATGTGTTACATTTGTTTATGCTGTGGAATATTACTTTAACTGTGTAAAGATGTGTTACATTTGTTTATGCTGTGGAATATTACTTGAACTGTGTAAAGGTGTGTTACATTTGTTTATGCTGTGGAATATTACTTGAACTGTGTAAAGGTGTGTTACATTGTTTCTGTTGCATTTTTTTAAACAATGTAAGGATATGTTACATTTGTTTCTGCTGCCTAAGGCACTTGATTGGTCTAATAAAAAGCTAAATGGCCAATAGCTAAGCAGGAGAGGGATAGGCGGGACTGGCTGGCAGAGAGAATAATTAGGAGAAATCTATGTTCCAGAAAGAAGAAAAGAAGGGAGAAGGAGAAGAAAATGCGGGAGAAAGAGTGAGAAGCCCTGGGCCAATCAGCCAGCCAGCAGACGCAGAGTAGGACATACAGAAAGGAAGGTAAAAAAGCCCAGGGGTAAAACGTAGATGAAGAAAAACAGGTTAATGTAGAATTCCAGTAAATTAGACGTTTCACTTTAATGGCTCTTAATTCAAAGTGCCAGTATTTCCAACAGTCTTTAAGGAACTCTCAAAACTTCCCTCTGAGCCTCACAAACCAGGTCTCCATTGTCTGTCCACTCTGCTCTCAGGATAATCCTCCAGGTTCCTACAATGGCTCACCAAGTTCTGAGCACTCAGCGGCTTTTCTGACCCAGGTTCAAATACTGCCACCATCCTCCTGCAAAATACATGGTCAGGTCTGTCACAGCAATGCCCTCCTCTATAGCCTGGCACCAATTTCTGTCTTAGGATTTCTATTGCTGTGGCCAAACAGCATGACCAAAAGAAACCTGAGGAGGAAATGATTTATTTAAGCTTACAGTTAGTTCCACATCAAAGTCCTTCACTGAAGGAAGTCAAGGCTGGAATACAAGGAGGGCGGGTAGCTAATACAAGGAGGGAGGAGCTAATGTAAGAAGCCCTGGAGAAGCACTCGATTACTTAATGGCCTTTTTCCCCATGAACTGCTCAGTCTGCTGTCTTATACTATCCAGGACTACCTGGACACAGGAGCAGGGTGGTGACCAGCTGAAGCTGTGGACTCCTGAGACACAGGGATCCCCAGGAGCAGGGCAGCAAACCAGCTGACACTGTGGTCTCCTGAGACACAGGGAACCCCAGGAGCAGGGCAGCAAACCAGCTGAAGCTGGGGACTCCTGAGACACAAGGAACCCCAGGAGCAGGGCGGTGACCAGCTGAAGCTGTGGTCTCCTGAGACACAGGGAACCCCAGGAGCTGGGCAGTGAACCAGCTGAAGCTGTGGACTCCTAGTTCAGTGAGAGACTCTGCTCAAGACATAACACATAATGAAGAAGAGTGACCAAGGGAGACACTTGACGTCAACCTCAGGCACATGCGTGTATATATATATATGTGTGTGTGTGTGTGTGTACATGCACATATGTGCCCACACATGCAGGTACAAACACATACACTACATACATGTATAAAAGAAGAAACTACTTAGACTTGACCGTTACTAGGCAAAATTCCCAGTCCTTCTGGAAAGTTGGCCTTTGCTGACTAGGTCTGCTCTTTTCTCTAAATCTCCATGCCTTCTTGCCCACAACAGGTGGGCAAATTTCAAGATCCAGGAATCATAACTCTCACCCCCCTCGGAAACGTTCCCCATAGCCCATCCCAATATCACAACACTTCAGATTCTATTATTTGGGGCTGGAGAGATGGCTCAGAAATTAAGAACACTGACTGATCTTCTAGAGGTCCTGAGTTCAATAAATATTTTTAAAAAAGACGCAAAACAAATGATAGAATTTTTAAAAGATTTATTTATTAATAATGTATATAGTATTCTGTCTACATGTATGCTGCAGGCCAGAAGAGGGCACCAGATCTCATTACAGATGGTTGTGAGCCACCATGTGGTTACTGGGAATTGAACTCAGGACATTTGGAAGAATAGGCAATGCTCTTAACCTCTGAGACATCTCTCCAGCCCCTGTTCTCTGTCTTAATTCAGTCAGCCATCTACCTATCTGTCTCATCTACCCACCATCCATCTAACCATCTATCCTGTATGCATTCATGCATCCATCCACCATCTATCCACATGTCATCCTTGTATTTATGTATGCATAAATACATGTATTTATCCTCGCATTTATACAAGCATGCATCCACCCCAACCAGATGTCTTTCATGTATGTATACATGTATGTATCCTTGCATATATGCATGCATCCACCATTTAAACCATCAATTCTCCCATCACTCATCTATCTAGTCACACAAACATCCATGTACTCATGGATCCATCCATATATGTAACTATCTTGAATGCATCAAGCTATTCACGCATCCATCTGCCCAAGCACTCATCCACCACCCATTCATCCATCTACCTGTATGTCTCTCTGTTCATTTCTTCCCCCTAACTGTAGCATTTATTACATCTTTTATTATTTTTCCTTGAGGCACTGTTTTAAATACCTGGAATACAGAGAGTGAAGTTGATTCTATCCCAGCTACAGAGGCCCCAGCCCTTAGAGTCTGGCAGGTGCTTTAATAGAACATTGGTCAGGTGCTTTAATAGAGGGAATACATGGATTCAGAGAAGAGTCCAAGCAAGATCGGGAACTGTGGAGGAGGTTTTCAGTCTTTCAGGATCAATGGGAGTTTACAAAGAAAGAATTGGATTGGTGGGGGTTCAATGATCAGGGTAAGAGCCAGAGTCAAAGTTAATCTTTTCTTGATTTTAAATTTTATGCATAACGTTCTCCCATCTATCAGTGCCTGGCAAAGGGCAAGTGTTGGGAGCAACTGTGGAATTAACACATTAGTCCCAGAGAAATGAAGAATGGATAATGCATCACGTGAGTTGTACTGGGGAAAGGCAATGCTCTCCTGTTCTGCCTTCCTGGCTTCTCTTAAAGATAGTTGTTTTGGATCCAATCCCCCAGGACATGGTGGTGATACCTTTTCTGCTGTCTAGCTTCTCCATGTCTGTGGGATTCACTAAAGACAAGGACATCACCTATTTGGGCACCACAGGTGTCCAGCTGCAGGCAGGCTGCCAAGGAAGCTGATCTCCAACTCAATCGTGTCCACGGACAAAGCACAACAGAACGAGGTAAAAGAAGAACGAGGACCCTAAACCACTAAGGCTTCAGTGAGCAGCCTACCACATCTGGGGCCAGGCCGGATTGGGTGTCTTGATTGTCAATCGTCTGAGCAGAGAACAGACATTTGATTGGTGGAGGCTGACCCCGGGGGTGGGACGAGTCCTCCGGAATCAGGAACACACTTCCGGCGGCGCTCTGGGGCCGCCGGGAGCTCAGAAGGAAACCAGATAGCCGTGGCTCAGCTACGCGGGGGAAGGGGTGGGAAGATGGGGAAGACCGCGGGGACGCAGGGACAAAGCCAATGGCCGCGGTTGGACGGTCTCCCGGGCGCCAAGAGTCCAGAGGAAGGACCAATGGTGGGGGCCCGGCGGCCGCGCGGGGGCAGCTGGGAACCCGGAAGTCGGCCGAGCCGCCATGGGCGTCCGCTCTGTGGCCATCAGCGCCTGCAGGCGAGGTAAGATCGATACCTGCGTCCGGTGGATGGCGGTCCGCGCTTTTGGGGCCGCGGCTGCCGTGGTGGCGCTGCTCTCGGCCGCGATCGCGCTCCACTGGCCGCCTCTACACGCAGGTATCGACCAGGACCGCCCGTGCGGGCCGGTGGGCGGGTGGACCCGAGTCGGGCGTCGCGGCGAGTGGGCGGCCCTGCGGGGCGGACTCTGCCTGGCGCGGGCGCGCCCAGCGCTGGGCAGTCGGTGCGGCGGGCCTGACTGAGGGCTAGGTTCCCCTGCTCCCGTGAAACGCTGGTGGTCTGGGCTAGACGTGCGGGATACGCGAGCCGTTCCGTGAGCAGGGCCGGTACCGGTGCCCTAGCTCAAAGCTTGCAAGTTCTTGGAGGAGGTGGGTGAGGTCAAGGTGTGGCTCACCCTCTTTCCTAAGCCCTATGTTTGGGGATTGTGAGACGGACTAAGTCAAGTGACATGCGAGATTCGGAGCTCCAGTTAGACACTTATTTTTGAAGTTTCACTGTGTAACCATGGCTAACCTGGAATTCCCTTTGAAGAGCAACCAGACACATCTAAGACCCTGTCCCAGCAGGTAGAGCAGGAGGTAGGTCCCTCTTCAGATAGGACAGACTACAGAGGAAGACCTCATGGATTGAGCAGATGGGCCATTTATCTCCCAGATCTCCTTTACATGGCTTTCATTCCTTGTTCATGAATAGTTACATTTCTTACATCCCTTGTACATCATCCCATTTCTTACAAGGCAACGAGAGAGAGAGCTGTTGTCTACCTTTGTGTTGACAGTCGAGTTTCTGATGAAGTGACTTAGCCAGCATTCCCCAGGAGTAAAGGGCTGAAGTAGTGAAGTTTACTGTTTGTTGAAGGATTCATTAGGAAGATTTGACCATGGCCTATGAACATGTTGATCACAGTCAAGGGTAAAATGTGGAGAAATGTTGGCTTTTGTTTTTCAGTTTAAGTAGGTGGCACCTCCAAGTTTGTAATGACAGTCACGCCCATAAAAGGCTTTTAAACCCACCTTTATTTAGAGACCTTTTTCCTTGGTTTTTCTTGCCTTACGTTCAGACACTGAATCGTAAGATTGTGTTTGTTTGTTTGTACTTCTCTAAAGTTTCATTACTAGATTGACTTGCTAAATGTCTACCACAGAACGGGTCTTCAAAACCGTCTGTGCTTTGGGCGGGTCTCACTTAATGTATGGGTCGCTGTCATATGCTCCAACTTAGAATTCACATTAACTCAAAGCACTTGGGGCACAAAAGTGGTGGTAGCTATCCTCAGCCAGCAAAATGCAAACGGGCGCTACCTGCTTTTCCAGTCCAAGTCACTTATGTAAATAGCATTTTTATTTTAAGTAGCCTCTTAATACTTTGGTGGATAAACCTACTAGGGGTGGCAGTAAGCCAACTAAAACTTGATCCGGTAATGTAAAGTGTTGGGAAATCTAATCGACCTGCCTCTGGCCTTTCACTAGCCGAGCTCTTGGCTGTGAGGTAAAGTGACTGACTCTTCGGGGAATTCATGTTATCCTAATGTGCCCATTGTGGGACAGAGTTACAGTCGTGGAACAAAAGGTAGAGAGCAACGGGTTCTTCAGTGACAGCAGAGCAGGAAACCTGTGTTGGTCTCAGCTGTCATCTTGTACTCTAGCGTTCCCTACTTCTTTGGTGTAGACGTCTGGTTGGTTGTCTGTGGCTGTGACAAACACCATGACCAAAGCAACTTGTGGAGGAAAGGGTTTGTTTCACCTCCTGTCTCCGGATCACAGTCATGTTTAAGGGAGGTCAGGAAGGAAATTGGCCTCTGAAGCAGAGGCCAAGGAGGAAGGCGGACCACTGGCTCTGCTGACTTTGTTATACCACACACACCTGTGCACCACCCGTCCGTGTGCTTCCAGTGAGCTGGGCCCTCCTCCGTCGATCAGATTCAAGACAGTTTCCCCACAGACATGGCCCCTCAGTTGCTACTCCCTCTTCCCAGGTGACTCTTGGTTGTGTCAGGTTGACAATAGAAACTGACCATGACAAGAGGTCTGTGAACTTGGTGACACTGTGTGGGATGTTTGCTTAAAGCAAGAGTGTTGGGCCACACACGAAAGTTAAAGTAAGTAAGTATTGAAGTCCCTAAAATGGCCCAGGATAATTTGTCTTATAGCATTCCATCCCCACAACTGCGGTGTTGTAGCTGCTCACCAGACAGTGTAGGAGCATAGTGTGGAGGGGACAGCTGTTTCAGAGGACTGGCCAGAGTCAGGCGGGGCTTGGTGCTGCTTCGTGGGTGGAACTAACTACCCTTCCTTCCTTCCTTCCTTCTTTCCTTCCTTCCTTCCTTCCTTCCTTCCTTCCTTCCTTCCTTCCTTCCTTCCTTCCTAGTTTTTCGAGACAGGGTTTTTTTTCTGTCCTGGCACTTGCTCTGTAGACTAGGCTGGCCTCAAACTCTCAGAGATGTGCCTCTGCCTCCTGAGTGTGGGATTAAAGGTTTGTGCTACCGATGCCTGACAAGATTTTTTTTTCTTTTCTGACAAGATTTTTTAAATTTATTTTTATCTTATGTGCATTGGTGTTTTGCCTGCATGTGTATCTGTGTGAGGGTGTTGGATCCCCTAGAACTGGAGTTACAGTTGTGAACTGCCATGTGGGTGCTAGAAATTGAACCCTGGTCCTCTGGAAGAACAGTGTGTGCTCTTAACATGCTGTCTCTCCAGCGCCATGGCTTGGATTTTACTTGGCATTCATACAATTCTAGTTAAAACAGAACATGCTGCACTTCATGACAGATTTTTCTTTTCCCTCCCAAATGACTCTGGAGAAAGAGTTTACTCTTTTGGTTAATCAAGTGAATAACTTGGCTAAAGAACAAGTTATTTTGCCTTCAAGCGGCCACATTTTGGTAAAATGGTGTAATGGAGCACACTGTGTTCACATCTTGGTGAGCACTGAGTCACAGAGCACAGGAGATAAAAGGTTGGAGAAAGCTCCATTACCTCTAGCAGGGAAAGGACACACGGAGTTACTCTCAGCAGTGCCCTCCCCGACTGTATAGTGGGAGATCCCATTGGGGAGAATGCTCCTGTAAGAAAGGGCTTCAGGGGTTGCCCCATCCTCGTTTAAGGTAACTTTTCTGAGCATGCTCAGTTTTAGGTTATCATTCAAGAAGGAAAGATGCTAGATGGGTTTCTGGGCTGCTTAGCTCACAGTAAGAGAGTCCAGTGCTGAGAGGGTAAATGACAGATGCAAGCTCTTCTAGTCTGCTCAGCTTGGGGTCAAAAAGGTCATGGGCAGGAATATTCCTAGGCGTGTTCAGTGAGTCTTTAGTTGTCTGTCAAAGGAGTGGTCATAATGACTTGGTGACCCTGGCAGCCTCTGTGCAAGGCTCTCCCAGTATTAACTGAAACAGAAGGGACAACTCTAAAGGTACACTAATGAAGTTTGCTCAGAGGTGCCAGATTCACTTAGCAGCTGACCATAGCATCTCCCCATCTCTGGGACCTGTTTCTTCATCTCTAAGTGGGTGGTAATTAGCTGTATGGAGCAGGGTGACCTTCAGCATTCAGCCTGGCACTTCTCACCCCAGGATCAGATACTGGGACAATGGGGACAACGTGTAGTCAGTCCTATCTTTACATTTGGGCCTGTGTGTACATGAGAGTCAGGGAGATAGTCCAGTCCATAGTGCTTGCCACCTTAGCATGAAGACCTACACCTGTCCCCAGCCCTATAAAAAGACAGGGACAGGCATGGTGCCGCACGCTTTTACTCCCAGTGCTGGGAGAGAGTGACAGGAGGGTCCCCAGGACTCCCTGGCCAGCCAGTCAAGCCTAACCAGCAAGGCCCAGTCCTCATAAGAGTGTCTGGCTCAGAAGGTAAAGCGAGGCTGGGCGATGGTTCAGTCAGTAAAGTGCTGTGTCAGCCACGGGGACTGTGGTGCTGGGGAGGCATGGGCAGGAGGGTCTGACTCTTGCTGTTTGGCCAGATGTAACAGCTCCAGGCTCAAAACATAAGGTGGAGAGTAACTGAGGAAAACAACCAGAACTCTAGTCTCCACACGCATAGGCTCACGTGTGCACACTCACTCTGGTCTCCACACACATAGGCTCATGTGTGCGCACTCATTACTTCCCCCTCCACCCACACACACATCTAGGCACAGGTGCACACTCACTACTTCCCCCTACATACACATACACATGGGCTCATGCTCACATGTACACACTCACTCTGGTCTCCATATACATCTAGGTTCACATGTGCACACTCACTGCTTCCCCCTACACACACACACACACACACACACACACACACACACACAAAGGTGGGAAATAAGGTGGGCAGCTCCTGAAGAGCAGTACCAAGGTTGACCTCTGGCCTTCATATGTGTGTGTGCGTGTGCACACACCCCCATGGGAAATAATGGAATGTTTTATTGAGCAAAAGTAAGCAAGGTCAAGCTGGAAGAGACTGAGATGACTTTCCCCCAAGGAGCTGAGAGAGCTTTTTCCTGAGTGGATTTGTGGACCTTTGCTTCCAGGGATCCTTACATTCTGTAGATCTGTAGATAGTGCATAGAAACACAGATTTTATGATTGTAAAGAATATGTGCATTGGGTTCTGTGGCATATACTAACATTTCCTTACAGCTGATCTGTTGTAGATATCATAACAAAACTCACATCTAAGGAAGTTTTCCAAGAAAAGCCAGTTAAAATGGAGGTAGATAGACACAACTCTGCGTGGTGCAGCTGCTCCACAGTGCGCCTTGAGCCTAAGATGCGCTGTGTTTAGAGCCTTCCCAGGCGATCTGATTAGTATCTGATGAGTATTGAGATGCAGTTGGGAATAATCGGATAGATGTGACTACAGCACAGGGTCGTAGCCAGGAGCGGGAGCGTGCTCTCCAGACATGAACAGAGGAAGAGCCCTCCCGACTTTAAAGGCTGGGGTTGAAATGAGAGAAGACGGTGTGTTGAGTGGTGGTTCCAGTTTTAGGTTGATGAAGGTCCCCACAAATGCTGTACATTACAGAAGCCTGGCGTACAGTGTCTGCTGCTCTGCTGACACCTGACCACCATTACCGCAGAACTGAGAGTGACGCCTCCAGATACAATCGAGAGTTCTTGTGGGCAGCTTTGGGACGCACGCTAGATGGTGGTTACTCTTAAGTCTCTAATGACTTCATTTTTCTGTTTTGCAGTTTTACAAAGAGCATTCTCCCTCCATACAGCACACTCGACAAAGGACATGGAGAATTTTTTTCAGCTGGTGAGAAACATTGTGCCTGCTCTAACCTCGAAGAAACACAAAGGGCAAGACGGAAGAATAGGCATCGTCGGGGGCTGTCAAGAGTGAGTGCTGGCTGTAAGACAGTCATGTTTATAAAGGCCACCCCCTCCTGCCTGTCTGTCTACATCTGCCTTCCATCTCTGCACCTACCTTCCTTTCCCCATCAGTCCGTCTGTCCATCCATCCATCCGTGTGTAGTGATATTTCCAAATGCAGTCTGGCAGGATGCAGAGCACTCCTCACCGACCACCTCTCTGACTAAGTAAAGTCTGGGGAGTCCCGCTGACTCCCTCACAGTGAGTGTTAGCGCTGCCGTGCTGTCGGTGCTCTCAGCCTGGTGGCGTGTCCATGTCCTGTGTGTAGTGCTGTGGGCTCCTGTGAGCGTCTATGAGTGCCTGTGGGCCTGTGCGACCTTTTTACAGGCTTTTGCGTGGTTTCCATACTGCACGCGTGTAGTCGTGTATGACTCTCCTAAGATCCTAGTTTTGCTGAGACTCATTTTATCTTCTTCATACTTTGTGGCTGTGTTTGGTGTGTAAGGATCTGTAATCTGTCCTTATGTGTGAGTCCTTCTGCCTCTGGTCCCAGTTCTTCCCTTGTTCCTGTCTGGGAGTCTGCCTCCACCATGTCATTTCTCTGTAGATGTATAGCTCCATTATTTTTCTTGAGACAGTGTCCCACCAGGCTAGCCTCAAATTCTCAGTCTCCCTGTCTCATCCTCGTGTGCTGGGATCACAGGTGGAATCCCATTTAGCCTTGCTCTTCATCGTTTACCTTACCCTGTGTTTCCTTCTGTATTTCTATCTTCTTAGCTTCTCCTTTGAGTAGTCTGAAATGCCTTCCTACTTGGAAATCCAGCCTGCGTGCACTTTTCCACATACCGCTGTGCTTCACAGTTTGCAAAGCAGCTGGTGAGAGCTTTAACAGAACTGCTGAGCGGTTCCAGCCACCAGCTCTGCTTTTCCCTATGAATTTGCATTCATAATTGGATTCAAAATTCTCAGCTTGCCAAGGAATAGTGGCGCACACCTTTAATCCCAGCACTTGGGAGGCTGAGACAGGCCGATCTCTGTGAGTTCAAGGCCAGCCTGATCTCCAGACCTAGTTCTGGGACAGCTTAGGACTACACATAGAAACCCTGTCTCAAAAAACAAAGAATTCCAGTTGAGCTTCTTAGCTGGTGAATTTAGGTGTGTGTATTGTGGGCGCATTGGTGTTTGTGCTCCTGCCCTCTCTGGTTCCTCACAGGCAGTGCTTTGGCAGCAGGCTCCCTGTGTACTGTGCTGGTGACTGGCTGGCTGTAGGCTTCCCAGAAGCAGTGGTAGTGCGTGCTGTGGTAACCTGGGGAGATCATGCCGTCTGCACCCCGTTTGTTTACATTTTAAGTGTTGTCATCTTGCACTCTGCTCACCCAGACCATCTGCTCTAGAAACCGCAGTTCCTCCCAGGCAGGTCTGGGGTGTGGCTTTGGAATGTCCCATTAGTCTGGCTAGCCGCTCCTCATCTGTTGGCCTCTGTTACCATCCCAACTGTCCTCTCTTCCCTGGTGGCTCCCGTGTGCTGTGTGAATGTGATCTCCTGTGGGCCCTTGTCCATTCTGCAGGGTCTTGTGAAACACCTGTCTGTGGGAAAGGGAGAGCGTGTGTGGTCCCTTCTCTGGTGATTTGGACACACTTTGTCGACACCATTGTGGAAGAGCAGGTCACATGTTTGAGAATGGGCCTGGGTTCTGTGTGCTCAGCATTTGTCCCTGGTTTGTTGGAGGGTGGGGGTCATGGGTGACAACATATACCAGTGGCAATGAGCACAGTGACTCTGTATGTGAGCACCATGCCGAGCATGAGATTGCCACGGGCCACAAGAGCTTAGACAAGAAACTGGGAACCACACAGCAGGGTGCAGTGACCCTGTACGGCTTCTCCTGGTGCTGCTCATAGAAGACAGGGCTCCTCTACTCTGAGGACCTATCTCTGCTGACTGCTTTGACCCCTAGAGAAACCTGCAGCTAGCTAGCCCTGTCTTATACCTGGTACAGAGTCACACAGCCAGTGTTGAGAAATGGCCACAGGTGTCGTGTGGAGCGTCTCTAGTTCTGACTTCTGTGTGAATGTTTACTGAGCATCTCCTGCATGCTGACTTCATGTTTGGGGCCTGGAGTCTGTATCACTTCTGATTCATACCTACTCACATATTCTTCTTATCTTGTGTTGGTGACCTGTTATTGGCAGACGTGTCGCTTCACAGTCCTGACTCCAGTGTTTCCATTTTAGGTACACAGGAGCACCATATTTTGCAGGAATCTCGGCTCTGAAAGTGGTAGGTTTACCTCAGAGTCTTTTATTGGGGTTTCTCTGATTAAAAATTGAGTTATTTAGGGACCTGGAGAGATGACACTGTGTAAGAATACTTGAAATACACTCATGAAGGCCTGAGTTCACATTCCCAGCACACACAAAAAGCCCAGCATGGCCATTCATGCCTGTAACCCCAGCATTGTTGAAGGCAGAGACAGGAGGATCCCTGAGGTTTACTGACCACCAGCCTAGCTTCAGGTTCAGTGAGAGACCCTATCACAGGGGAGTTTACCTTTTAGTGCAGAACGTGACAGCCTCTCGTGGTTGGTCCTGTTGACCATGGCCTTCTCTAAGCCCACCTCTGATTTTATTTCAGGGTGCAGATTTGACCCACGTGTTCTGTGCCAGGGAGGCTGCGCCAGTGATCAAGTCCTACAGCCCAGAGCTGATTGTCCACCCTGTCCTGTGAGTCTGCACTGTGGGTGTCTTTACCTGCAGGAGAATTTTCACACTGTGTGTCTGCTGTACTCTGGGTGCTACATGGAGTATAGAGAAGTCTAATGGGGCTGGGCCTTGTAGCTCACACCTTTCTCCCCAGCTAGGGCTCGGACCAGAGACTTTGTAATTGGAGGCCAGCTTGGACAGCAAACAGCCCTATCAAATAAAACTTTTAAAAGGTTTAGGATGTAGTTTACAAAGTGGAGATTTGATCCCCAGCACCATTAAAGAAAAGAAAATCATTGAGTCCATCATTGTGCATCAGCATAAGACAGTGAGAGGGCTAGAGGGGGGACCTGGGACATGGGGGTGGGGGGACAGGTGCTGTGTCGTGTAGTGTGCGGAGCAGGGGTGCCTGAGGCAGTGCTCACAGTGCTTGAGCTCTGTTCAGCTTGGTTCAGTGGGTACCTCTGAGCTGAGCAGAACCTGTTCAGGGACTCCCCAGAACTTCACATGTCACCCTGGGTAGTGCCACCAAGGACTGAAACTCAGCTGAAGGAGCTCAGGACAGGATCATTCTTTTTGTTCCACTTTGCCCACTATAAAAATAAAGTGGGGCTGAAGAGGTGGCTGAGTAGGTGACAGCACCAGCTGCTCTTGCAGAGGACCCAAGTTCTATTCCAGGTACCCACATGGCACTCACAGCCATCCATAACATTAGTTTGAAGGAATTTGATGCCCTCTTCTGACCTCTGCAGGTACTAGGTACACATGTAGTGCACAGACAGACATGCAGACAAAAGCAGTCTTTAAATGCTAAAACAAGCTGCTAGGCATTTAATCCCACCACTAGGGAGTCAGAGGCAGGTGGATCTCTTGAGTTCAAGGCCAGCCTGGTCTACAAAGCAAGTTCTAGGACAGCCAGGACTACACAGACTTTGGAAAGAAAAAAAAGCTAAAATAAAAATAAATCAGTACATGGAGAAGACTGAGGAGATGCAAGGGTCAAATGCACGGTGGGGTCCAGACTGCATCCTGGGACAGGGACAGGATGGGACTGTGGGTCAGCTGCTCAGAGCTGAACCCTCACTTGTGGTATTCTGGAGTGTGCATACGTAGGGTGCTCGTGGGAGCAGTGGCTAGGGAACTGTGGGACCTTCCCTACTGTGGTACAAGCTGTTGGGATGTCGACTGGTGTAGGGTACTTCCCTCACATGCGCAGGGTCATGGGTTCAGTCTTCAGCACCACACACACACACAGTGGTTTAAAATAAGCTAATGGGAGCCTTGAGAAACCGTTCTGTCTTTTTTCTATTTTAGTGACAGTTCTAATGCTCTTGAGGAGGTGGAGAAATGGCTCCCCAGACTGCATGCCCTTGTTGTGGGCCCTGGCCTAGGTAGGGATGACCTTCTTCTCAACAATGTCAGGGTAAGTGGTATCACTGTTATGCACTCTGCCTCTCAGAAACAGTGTTGCGCACAAGCATTTCTTTTGTTCCTCAGACTCAGTTGCCTGTTGTTGGTCATTGGACCTCATCTTGGAAGTGGACGGAGCTGTGTTGTGTGGCAGAGGGGAAGCTGGGGCAACCAGTAGTGGTGTGAGGGTCTTCCAGAGCCCAGCAGATAGGACGAGTCTCTTGGCTCCAGGGTTTCGTACGAGCAGCCACAGACAGTAGAGGCTGGTGTGGGGTTTCCTGTTCAGTTCCAGGGAGCAGCAGGTGCAGCAGGTTTATGTCCCTTCTAGTGTAACCCTGCTTGCTGGGGTCCTGGTGCTGATTCTGTCTCTGGAGCTCTCAGTTACAGAAGTTTCCTGAGAGAAATTGAGTTGTGTGCTGTTGTGTGCCTAGGCAGCATGTTGTTGCACCTGTAGTTCATGTTGCAGTGTGTCAGGCCTCTCCTTCCGAGCTCACAGTGTCCTGAACTCGGTACCCTCACGGTGCACCTGGGACTCTGTCTGCTGGAGCCTGGGCTTTGCCGTCTGAGGATCAGTCAGCCTCCTGATCTGCAGAGCAGGCTGGGGCTGCAGGAGGGATGTGTTGACCCTGTAGATGAAGTTTCTCATCCGCAGGCTGGCTTTGAACCCATGCTATCTAGAATGCTCGGTCATCACGCCATGTTTCTTCTGCAGCTTGTTCTGTAGGTCCTGCAGATGCTTTCCTGCGAGTGCACCTGGCTCTCACTTCCAGACTATTTTAATAGCTGTATTAGAACTGTGTACTTACTGTTAGACTTCTCGAGCTGTTTCTTTGTAAGTGATGAGTCTGCCTCCCGAGTGCCGCCACGCCCACGAGTGATATTTTAAATGTTCACACACACACCTTCACATCGCTCTGCTCCGGGGTGCTGGCACTCATCCTTCTGAGAGAACCCCGGCTTGTGCTGGGGTGAACCTTTCCAGTGCTTAGGTGATAGCTTTGGGCTGCTACTCTGCTTTATTAGGGAAACTGAAGAGACCTTGGTGTCACATTACCAAATAGCCTGAAATCAGACGTGAACCTAGATCTGAATGGCAGACCCAGTGGGTTGACAGGAAAGCCGAAGACACAGCCAGCAAGCTGGAGTATTGTTAAGAGAGGAAATGAGCTTCTCTGGGACCCATGTGTCCTGTTCTTGTGCCTCTACTTGGAACCCATGGGCCAGTGCCAGACAAAATGTACATTTCCTATGCTGGCACTTTCCTTGGTGTGCTGACAGTTCTGTGTCAGCTCGATGCAAGCTAGAGTCATCAGAGAGGAGGAAGTCGGAATTGAGAAAATGCCTTCGTCAGATCAATCCGTGCACAAGTCTGTACAGCATTTTCTTAATTACTGATTGATGGGGGAGGACCCAGCCCATTGTGGGTGGTGCCACCCCAGGGTAGTGGTCCTGAGTTCTGTAAGAAAGCAGGCCGAGGCTGGGCAGTGGTGGTAGCGCTCGCCTTTAATCCCAGTACTTGAGAGGCACAGACAGGTGAATCTCTGAGTTCGAGGCCAGTCTGGTCTACAGAGTGAATTCCGGACAGCCAGGACTGTTTCACAGCCTTGTCTCAAAAAACAAAGAAAGCAAACCAGTTCTCCACGACCTCTGCATCAGCTCCTGCCTCCAGGTCCTATCCAGTTTGAGTTTCTGCCCTGACTTCCTCCAGTGCTAGGCTAACATGCAGAAGTGCAGCCACATAAACCCTTTCCTCCCCAAGTTCTCTTCTTCTGTGCTTCCTAGACAAGTCACCCTAACTAGGACACTCAGGAAACAACGGCCCCGGGTGTCAGGCCCCAGTTACACTTACTTCGTCTCCTTGTGTTTTCTACTTGTCTGTTTATCACTTTTTTCTTTTAATCTTAAAAATGTATTTGTGTGCACACGCTGCATTTGTGGATGTGCACGTCACAGCATATGGGTGGAGGTCAGAGGTCAACTTCCAGCAGTCAGTTTTCCTACCACCCTATAGAGGCTTGGCACCTTTACTGTGAGCCATTTTACTGGCCCATCTGATTGCCATATGTAGTTTTCTTGTAGCATATTAGTTGATAATTAACAGGACATTGATTAATATGTATCTGTACTTTTTAAATGGGAAGTCTTTGAGGCTTTCAGGAGAGGACTAAGGGCCAGTCCTGTGGGAAAAGGGTTCACTGTTATGATCACCTGCTGTTTAAAAGCATATGTGTAAAATAGTAGAAAGATGGGTAACAGTTGATCTGGAGAATCCCCAAAAATCAAGTACTGCAGTGTGGCATGAGCCGGGCGCTTGGTGAGCTGGCCTGGGAGCCGTGCTGGCTCTGCCCCTACTGTTTTATAATTGGCTGTACTGTTTGCTTGCCTGTGACCACATAAGCACTGCCAGCTCCTTCCTCCTCTTGGGGAGATGCACTTGTTCTGTGGGAGGGTCCCCTGCAGGCTTTCCAGCAGGCCAGGAAGCAACTGGGGTGAGAAAAGAACGAAATAGCCCGATTTTGGTAACCGGTGCTGGGGCCCAAGACTCTTGGATTCTGGCCCAGATCATTTTACTTGAGCCATATTTAAGCACAGCACAATTTTGGGGGAAAAAATTCAGATAACAATGACCTCAGCCCAAGTGCACAACAATTTAAGACATGTTTACACTGAGAGTCTTTACAAAGTCCTTCTGGCTTTTTTCACAAAAATGGGTACTGAAGATAGTGCCCAAGATTTACAGTCTAGGGAGCTTGATGGAGGTAAACATAGGGCCTGTGGTGTCAGGATGGCCTGGCCCTAAGTAACATAGAGTCACTCAGGCTGCCGTAAAGTACAAGTGACCTCACTCATGAGGATGGGTTTTATGGCCTAGAAGCAATGCTTGAGATTTAGGGGGAAAGGGTCTAGGATGAGTAAACCATAAATTCTGGGAGACATGGCAGAGCCTGTCTCAGACAGCAAAAGATCACCAGGTTGTAAAACCACATCTGTTCCTGACATTCCAAGGGGAGCAACTAAACCCTTCCTTCCACTGAAGGGTAAGCTTGTCCAACTTCCCTGGCTTCTCCAGTGCTTAGCTGTGTGCCCGGGCCTTTTGCCCTCTACATTGTTCAGCTTGTCTGCTTTTCTGGCAGGGCATTTTGGAAGCAAGCAAGGCCAGGGACATCCCTGTTGTCATCGACGCGGTGAGTGTGGCCTCTCATCTCCCCACACAGTCAGCACAGGGTCTCTGAGACCCACCGGTGAAGGTGCGTCCTTGTTCTGCACAGGATGGCCTGTGGCTGATAGCTCAGCAGCCGACCCTCATCCACAGTTACCAGAAGGCCATTCTCACCCCCAACCGTGTGGAGTTCGGCAGGCTCTGGGAAGCTGTGGTGAGTTCATGGGCTTTGGGGAAGGAGGAACCTGATCTGGGGTGAAGTGAGCTCCAGGGCTGTGCCCATCTCAGGGCATGGGCCTGTCTCTGCAGGGAGGCCGGTGTGCAGATCCCTAGAGATGTTTGCCCTGGGCTCTACCACACATGCTTCTCATGCCTCCTGTAGTTCCCATATAAATTTTATTGGATGAATGATGGTGTGGTGGGCTTGAGCCAGGGACTGCCTGCTGTGGTCACAGGCCAAGTCACTCCGTCCTCAAGTGCTAGTTGACCTACAGCCTCTGCTCCACGGGGTATGGGGACAGAATGAAATAAAATGAAGCTATTAGTCCTGATGGCACGTGTCCCAAAGCCTGTGCTCTCTGTGGGGGAGGGGCACGCACAACAGCAGCATCCAAATTTGTGTTGTTTCTACAACCTGCTCTAGTCAGGGAGGGGAGGACAAGTTGAGACTAAGCGTTGGTGTCAGCATCCCTTGGAGGTTCTGGTATCAGGGATGTCCTGGCCACTTCCTATTCTTACCCCTGAGCCCTTAGCCAGTGCCCTTGATTTCTGTGGGCATGAGCATCTGAGACTTCTGATAGACTGGATGAGTGATCACCTTGCCTCCTGTGAACCCTGTGTGTCCAGGACTTATTTCTGTGCTTGTGTTGTAGCTCAGTAGTCCCATGGACACCCAAAGCCACAGTGGGTCCGTACTGAAGCTCAGCCAGGCCCTGGGGAACATCACAGTGGTCCAGAAAGGAGAGCATGACCTGATCTCCGATGGTCAGCAGGGTGAGTGGGGACCTTCCATGCCACTCGGTGGTCATGCAGACATAACCTGGAAGCCTCATGTTGATTCATACCTGTTGGTACATATTTAACTTGCCAGCCACGGCCTCTGTGCGCTCCTAAAGGTTTGCATGGGGACGTGGGGACACAAGGATGTTTGGGCCTTTACTGCAGGCTTAGCAAGGGTCACAGACCTTGCACTTTGACTGACTTGAAACCATTTCCAGCCAAGTGTGGTACACACTCGAGCACACATGTATGTGCGCACATGTGCGCATGCACACACAGAAATAAAAACATTTTCAGGAAGAAAATGCATAGTCCTGAGCTGCCATCTCTACCTGTCACCTCCCTTTCAGTAAGGCGCCCACACATAATAGCAGTCATCTGGGTCTTTTGTTGAATTTTGTCTTATTATAACTAGCAAGTAAAGGAAACCTCAGCACTGGCATTCGCTGGAAATGTCAGTTGCCTTTCCCTAGGAGCTGAAGGGCTGCTCAGAGTGGAGGCAGGAAGGAGTGTGGGTGTTCCTAGTAAGTCTGCCACTCTGCGCTCTCAGGGATAGCCAGGCCACCATAATACTGTTCAGTTCAAGTAGCTGTTAGGGAGATATGGAGTCATTGACAGAAACCTGAATTTAGTGTCTTTAGAACACCAAAGGACACATGGTCATGTATGTGAACACACACATACCTACCCACAGCCAGAACAGGAAATGGCACAGAATGGTCTCAGGGCAACCAGACCATAGTGACAAGGCACTCCTGATGCCAGCACACTCAAATGCAGCACCAGGTTTAAAAACGTTTCCTATGGAAACCATTTTCACATGCACAGGTATATAGTGGTTAGTGGGAGGATCCAAGTGGGGTGCCTGGGCATGCTGCTGGTGGGGATTTGGAGACGTGTGGAAATGGCGTTTGGGCTGGGCTCAGGCTATGCCCTGCAGCACTGTTTTCTCAGGAGCTCATCCTTGTGGTCTGGGGTGGAAGGGCCTCCTTGGAACAAGCGGGGGAAGGGGGGACAGCTCACGGTGTTGGTACTGATGCCTGTCGTGTCTGTCCTGGGGCAGGGGGCAGCTCACGGTGTTGGTACTAATGCCTGCTCGTGTCTGTCCTGACAGTGCTTGTGTGCAGCCAGGAAGGCAGCAGCCGCAGGTGTGGGGGCCAAGGAGACCTCCTGTCAGGCTCCCTGGGTGTCATGGCGCACTGGGCCCTCCTTGCTGGACCAGAGAGAACAAATGGGTATGGCACCGTTCTTTGTCCTGCTCTTATACCGTTAATGCGGTCAGCTCACGTGTCAAATTCCTGCAGTGTCCCGCCTGGGTGAACTATCAGTGCTCCGTGGGAGACATCTGCTTCCAAGGCGCCCCTGTCCACACACATGCTAGGCCCAAACCTATCAGCTGAGGGTGCGGCCCTGGCGGCCATGGTTGGTTCAGGGCACCACTGTGGAAAATTCAGCAGTGGCTTCTATAAACTGAAGTAGAGAGCAGACAGGGCGGAGGGATGGCCTTCCTGGGCACTGGTCCTCATAGGTGTGTGATCTCTGAGGCAGCAGGATGCTAAGCTCATAGATTCCCCACACATGATTTGTCCTGTGGACCATTATGGCCACACGTGCTAGGTATGGGATGCTCAGTTCTGCAGGGGAGTGGCACAAAGGGCGGTTCTAGTTTGTTCTCTAGCCCAAGATGGGGTGTGCAGTGGAGTAGGGGTCTGCATGCTGCCCTCAGGTGTCCTGCCACACTAAGAAAACCAGTGAATGCTGTCAAAGCCCTCAGCACCAGCGCCTCTCACACCAGGAAGAGCTGCTTCTCTCTGTTGGGTTCCAGCCCATGTCCAGGGTGGACCCAGGGCCTCCTAGTGCTCCCTAGGCCTGTGATCTGCCACTGAGTTGTACGCCAGTCACAAATGCAGGTGTCAGGGCTCAGCTGCAGTAAAGCTGTCTTCTTAGGGCCCAGCTGGCATGAGCTTGCTATTTGGGAGTTGAAGGTAAAAGTGGGTGGAAAGTCAGAGCCCAGAGCTCTTGACAGGGCCTACGATGAAGCCTTTGATTCTGCTCTTGTCTTACAGCGTCAGCCCACTACTGGTGGCTGCCTGGGGTGCTTGCACCCTCACAAGGGAGTGTAACCATCAGGCTTTCCAGAAGTACGGGCGCTCCACAACCACCACCGACATGATCGCCGAAGTAGGACCTGCCTTCAGTAAGCTCTTCGCGACCTAAGCCAGTGCCAACCGAAGGGTGCCACAGACTGTCCTCCACGTACTGAGCCTAAACTAGCAGACAGAGAATTTAGGACACAGCGTCCATCCTGACTAAATAGAGTTGAGGTGTTAGGTGTTAGGACACTAATGTGCTCTTGTGCAGTTTTCTTGGCTTCTTGGCAGTAACAAGGAGAAAGTGAGAATAAAGATCTCCCAGCAGCCCACCTGGGTGGGGCTCGTTCCCAGTTGGCACACTGGAGTCTGTTCTTTGCTTCTCGCTCCCTTCCATCACTAGGCACCCCTCACAGGGCTCCAGTGTTTGGGTGGCTGGTGGGTGCAGGGTTTGGTTTTAACCGAGGTTCACGGACCCCGTGGACATTTTCAGGCCATATAGTTCTCTACTCAGGGGCTGGGTGTTAACTTGATGAAGTAGTTCAGAATGATCAGTGACCAGGCACCTGAAGATCTTAGAGGCCTGTGGGAAGGGCAGGAGACTTGGGTGCCACTGGCACTTGGGCATGGCAGGGAGAACTGTCACCTGTGTCTGTGTCCCTGCTGCTCACTGTGGCCTCCTCACTGCCTACTGAGCCTCCCTCCCTAGTGTGGCCTGGCAGCTGCATGCCTAGTTAACAGGTTTCTGCTCTTTGGCTCCCCTGTGCCATCTAGTCCTTTGTCACGGGGCCAGCTAGCCATGTCTAGGAATGTTGAGAATGTGGCCATCATGGCTCTGCTCTATTAACTTTCCAGGCACTTGTGAGCACACAGCAGGCAGCACAGGCTCACTTTACTGTTGGCTAAACAGCCACAATTGCAACTTTAATATAAAGTTTTCATCACAAGAGCAGGCGCCATGGCATGGCGGCATGTGGGACTGCAGCTGTCTCATCCTCGACTTCCAGGTTTCTGGTGTGTCGTCCGTGGGTCCAGAAGTTCCCAAGTGGAGGTTGTGTTGCCTCTGTCCTGAAGGAGAAGGCTCTGATAGGTTTGGCCTCCTTTTACTCAAGGAGACAGGTCAGAAAGTGAAGTTGGAGGTAGCAGTGGGATGCCAGGAGAGGGAGCCAGCTCCTTGCCCGCATGGGTGGAGTTTGGCAGTTCTTACAGCTTATATACCCTGCCTTCCACGTCTCTCTGCATCTGCCATCTCTCTCAGAAACTGGATGACTGGCCACTGTCTTGTGACATTGGTGTCCCCTATATTTGCAGTATTACTAACCTTAATATTGATGCCGTGGGTGGCGAGGTCCTGGCGCAGGGCATCGCATGCCTCTAACAAGGGCTGCCTCTCCTGGAGCTGCTGTCTCCGGGCCTCCCCAGTCACCCCGGGCGTGGCCAGTGCGTACTGGCGGACCTTCAGCCTGAAGCGCACAAGTTCATCCACCACACAGTGCAGAGCTGCTGAGCCACTGTCTCCTGAAACACACTGAGCCTCCTCTACATGAGTATGCCCAGCAAGGCAGGGTCCCCCGTCCACAGTCTGGGAGACCACACTCAACTAGGTTCTGGGCTGAGACCTGCTTGGGTCTTGTCTTTATCAGTTTCCTAATGCTGGATCTTTCTAGGGAATCTTGGAGGGTGAATGAGGCTAGCTAGCACCAGCCTGGCTCTGAGAAACACTTCATTCTCTCACTGGCTCAGGCTAAGATGGTAACACCTACTTTGATCCCGTCTAGGCCTCAGCATCAATTGTAGATGTGACAAGTATCGGCAGAATCCTGACGTCTCAGGAGAGTCTAGCAGCCCAAGCCTTAAGCACAAATGAAGACAACCCTTTTTGCTATAGCCAAGCATGTAAGCCAGTGTAGATGTGAGATAGCCCACCCTGTGTGCGTGTGCACATAATGAGCTCCCATAAAGCCATCTGTCCAGCTATATACTGTGGCTGATGGGCCCAAAGCTGGTCCCCTGTTAAGGCAAAAACAAGCCAACAAGAGGCCCTAGAAAGGACTACAGAAGCCTTGGCAGGAGTACCACTACTGGAGAGTTGACACTCTGGCTCTAGTCCTGTGCATGGAGAATGCTTTGGGAGGGTGGGTGGCTCTGAGCCCTTGCCTTGTCCTTCCAGAACAGCCCTAAAGCTGAAGGCACAGCAGAGGCACAGTGAGTGAGGGGGAAAGGGGCACTTTAGAACCCACAGTGACATCCATGCATGGGGCCAAAGAGTACCAGCAAAATGACGTGTGCACAGAGGAGGGACCACCTAGAGAGGAGCTGACCTGTGTAGCTACTGGGGGCTTCTCCCTGGTGAGAACAGGGCAGACTGGGGCTGAGTGGAGCCATAGGTGCAGTAGCCAACTTAGATATAATCACGTGTGCTTGGATGCACACACCTCACCTCTACGCACTGAGAGACCTGCATGGATTGGGTGATGGGACACAACAGGGAACATGGCCAGCCCCAAAGCCATGCTTAACTGAACTGGAATTAAGTAGATAGAAGACTTTTGTGTTCCTTGTGGACCAGGCTGGCTTCATAGGACCAAGGTCTCTCCCACTTAGAAGGGAGAAGGGGGTTGTGGAAGAACTGGTAGCCTTGCCCTATCTACTTGATACAACTGAACATCACAGGAAGGGACAGCCAGGGTCTGGCCCTAGCATTCCTGCCAGGGACAGCCGTCACCACATAGGCAGATGAGACCTCCCACACAGCTGGCTTACATCAAGGTCTGGGAAGGCAGAATTTTTCCAGCAACTGGACTTGTGCTGTGCAGAAACCCAGCAGATGGGGGGGGGGGGGGGGAAGCCAGCGGGCCTCCTGCAACCAGAGAGATGCCAACTGTAGGGACAAGGGACCCACCCATGCCACTGCCATCTCATACGGCTCAGGAGAATGTCTTCATGTGACCTTTCTGTACTCTGGAGTATCAGCTTGTAGGACCTAGGCTGACTCGCTCTGCTGCAAGCTGGTCACTGGTGGAGTGACCTCCACTTTAGCAACACTTTCCAAAGGAGAGTGGCCAGTGTGCAACAGGTCAGCAGTTTCAGAACAAAGCATTTGAGATGGATGTACCTGTTGATTTGCCAGAGAAATCCCAACGGTCTCAAAAAACTGCTCAACGTAGGAGATGATGGCACCAAACACAGTGGGACTTCTTGGACCACCAGCTTCCTGCAAGACGATGGAGGAGGTCAGAGCGTCTCTGCTTTGGCCTCTGTGGGCTCCTGCACAGTTAGGCTCACTGGCAAACGCTACAGTCCAGGTGAGCTGGTACTGTGTGTCTCCGCCTGCCTTTTATACCATGGCAGTACCTGCGAATCTAGGTCCTGTGGATTAAGCACAGCCACGGGTACAGTGCAGGGCATGGTAGAGGGAAGGTAATAGGAACTGTGGGTCTTGGATTTGAGCAGAAAACTAGGGAATCCTGGAAAGTCTGGTGTTTGTTGACTGACTCAGAGACCCTTGGAATGCCAAGCCTCATTCCTGGAATGGCAGTGCCAACCTGTTCCCTAATAAGGTGTGTTCTCCTTCCCCCTAGAGGAGCCCCCAGAGGCGGCCAAGTGGTGTGGGACTCACAGGAAGTGGCCCTTGGAAATGAAGTGAAGGCTGAGGGCAGGTTTCAGGAACTCTGGGATCACCCACAGCCAGCTTCCCCGAGTATGGTTGGTTTGACCCGGTGTGTGTAATATGAGCGTGAACAATCTGGGACTGAATGCTCAGCCATGTAGTGACCAGGCAAGGGACTAAGGGAAAGTACCTAGAACCCCTAGACGCATGTCAAGACACAGTGCCCACCTGTGGTGCTGACAGTGTCACTCAAGAATCCAAAACTACAAGGCCACCTGGAGCCACCCTCCACAAGGCTGGATCAGGTGGCCTGAGACTCAGCTGGGCAGTATCTGAGTCCAGGTCCCAGCAGACAGCTTCTCATTGTTGGGAGGTTTTCTTTTTGGAGAGAGGTGATGGGTCCCGGGGATTGAACTCACGGCCTTGTATGTGCTAGACAAACACTTCACCATTGAGTGACGTAGTCAATCCACCTTCCTGTTTCAACAGACAGATCCCTCCAGGTGCCTCGAGGCCACCAGGAAGGATACTCAGCACTCAGGGTGGCAGCCATACGACAACCATCTCCATATCAGGAGCTAGAGCTGATCCACCCGCTGCCTTGTTCACGTTACTACTGAATGAAGGGACCCAAACGTGTCGCAGGCCAAGCTTGTGACGTCTCACAGACGGGAGCTGCCCCCAAACTACCAGCTTTGGGAGACAAGTCTAGATGGTTGATGGAATCAGGGGCCATTCCTTCCCTAGGACTAGCCGCCCCGCCTTCACCCCGGCCCTGACATCCATAGCATTCACGTTACCTTCGAGACTGCTCTAAGCTGTCTGTTGGCTTGGTGCACAAGGTCCAGGATGGCGTTCACTGCCCTCGGCGTGTCAAAGTCATTGGCTAGCGCAGCCTTCACGGCCTTTTTGGTGATGCTCAGCCTGGAGTGAGATACAGGAGTCACCTGTGGCGATGAGGCAGGTATGGGGCTCTCCAGCAGCTCTCTGGTGCCCTAGGCTGGCCTGCCACCAACTCTGAATACACAAACATCTTTCCCCAGAAGTAAGAATGTTTACTGTTTTATAACAAAATCTCTAGCTACCACCTTAGCCAAATAAAAAACCTTTTGAGTGAAGGGAGCCTACCCACAATGAGTGCACAGCCGCCACCTGGGTGACTCTGTAATAGTCAGCTGTAGATGTGCAGCCCCCCCATCAAATGTGGAGCCACCTGGGTGACTCTGTAATAGTCAGCTGTAGATGTGCAGCACCCCCTATCAAATGTGGAGCCACCTGGGTGATTCTGTAATAGTCAGCTGTAGATGTGACAGCCCTCCCTATCAAATGTGGCAATTGTGAGCCACCGGACCAAGATGGAAACATTCCCAACTCTAGACGACCACCGTGTGCAGGGCTCAGGAGCAGAGGGAGTGCGGATGACGAGATGCCAGCTCCCGAGGGGCTGACAGCTGGCAGGAGGGGAGGCTGCCTCATTCAGGTGCTGCTGGTGGCCTCTTCGCTCTGGCTACCTGTCCTAAAGTGGCAGTGAGTAGGTAGGACCTGCTTACCTCTCCCACAGCACATCTTCGCCAACAGGGCCACAGGTCAGCTGCCCTCTTATGTAGGCTCGTGCATCCTCTACAAAAGAGGTCAGCGCCAGCAGGAGGTGCTTGGCTTCCAGCAGGGTACTGTCACTGTATTCAATGGCTGCAAAGGAAGAGATGGTCACCGAGGAGATGCCCAGTGCGCCCTGAAGCACACAGTACCTGAGAAACCAGTGGAAGACAGCGCCGTGGTCAGAGGGCTGCCTGAGCATATGGGTCCTGCCCCTGAATGGGTTCCAGCCAAAGCTGTCCTAGAACCGTCTGGGCAACAGGGCTCACGTCAGTGATGTGCATAGACGGGCAGACAGAACAGTCGACGCTGGGGAGAGCAGCCTTGCCTTGGGCACTGAGCTTGTGTTGCCCAGGCTCACTTCTCCAATAAACCTGGGGCAAGCCAGCAAGCACACTGCCTGGATGGACTTGACACAGGCGCACATTCTGCCTCCCCAGGCACATGAGAGCCAGCTCACCTGACCTATAGCTGGTGCGCATGCAGAAAAGCCGGAAGACGTCAGGGGAGAAGGTCTGCAGGAAGTCCTAGAAACGGAAGACAGCAGCTGTCACTCAGGATTGCAGCACCGGCCATGGTGATGCAGGGGAGAGCAGAGAGCAGGAACTGGGAGGTGTTCGCCCAACCCTCACCATCCCTGATTCCCCAGCGACTTGTCCATCATTCACCCCATTCCACGGTCATCTTCATACCCACGGGAAGGGCCGAGGGGGATACCCAACACTCCTGTGGACAAGCCTGGGAAATAAGTTCTACTATTGGAGCCCCATACCTGACATTGGCATGAGATGGGCAACTGACTGTTACCAGGGGGCCTGGTGACTGACGGGGACAGTGTGAAAGAGAAGTGAGTACAACAGCTCTTGCGAGGGCAGGACAACCTGACACCCAGACTCAGGGTTGGACTGCCCAGCCCACGTGATGGTACTGTTCCCTTGGTGTAGAAGGGTCTTCTTTCTATGTGTTACTTTTATTGGTCAAATAAAGAAACGCCTTGGCCTTTTGATAGGACAGCAGCTTAGATAGGCGGAGTAGATAGAACAGAATGCTGGGAGAAAGAAAGCAGAGTCAGGCAGACGCCATGGCTCTCCTCTCCAAGACGGACGCTGGTCAGACTCATCCCAGTAAGCCACAGTCAAGTAGCGATACAGATTATTAGAAATGGGTTGAATCAATATGTAAGAGCTAGCCAATAAGAAGCTAGAGCTAATGGGCCAGGCAGTGTTTAAATGAAACACAATTTGTGTGTTGTTATTTCGGGGTTAAGCTAGCCAGATGGCCAGGAGCTGGGCAGCGGGAACACAGCCCGCTGCTCCTCATACAACATTCCCTGACCACTGACAATGCTCTAATTTTATGACACCCAGCAGATACGTCCCTGCTGGGTACCTTGAAATTATTGACTTGACTTGAAAGCCTCCTCCCTGAACATCAGCTTTCATATTACCAGAAGGCATTACGCAGGCTTCTAAAGGAAGGAGGCAACCAGTGGTGCTAGCCAGCTGTGATGCCCACAGACCACAGGAACCCAGCAACCAATGGTGCTAGTCAGCTATAATGCCCATGGATCACAGGAACCCTAAGAGTGCAATAGTGATACCCATGCCTTGGAGGTAACCAGCAGCTCTCCTCAGCTGGATGTAGGCCTGCTTGGCACTGGAAACCTAGCCAGTCACCTAGGGCTAGTAAAGTCACAGATTTGGAGGGGAACCTAAACCACCGACCTCTTTATGAAACCAGCACAGTCCCTAACTACATTCTAAATATTTGTCCTTATGCCCACAGCTAAGTATAATTCTCACCCCTCATCAAGGAAACTTCTCTTTGTAATGGACAGAGACCATAACAGAAGGAGCCCAGTTTCAACTGATCAATCTACAACACAGCTCCTGTACCCGGGGCTCAGGGATCATTGTGGAAGACTGGGGAGAAAGAGTTGAGGAGCCAGAGGAAGAGGGATCTTGCCATAAGACCGAGTCTCCTGAAACGTCACAGAAGCTACAGCTGTCAGGTCTTACAGATGACTGTCAACACACGATCTGAACAAGGACAACAATGGACATGCTAACGTGGACAGGCAAGAGAACCGGAAGCCTCAACCATACGCAAAAGATGACAGGCAACTAGGGGTTGCTGTGAGCAGGAGAAACAGTCTTCCCAGGGAGGAGCGCACCAACTGGCCAGCCTATACCAACGGTCAGACAAGTAACATGCAGACTGAGCTGACTGTAGTTATAGGTCCTGAAGCACACATATATAACAACAAAGGAATGGAGGCCATGAATTTGATTGGGGGAGAGGGGTGGATAGAGGAAAGGGAAGAGATGAGGGAAATGATGTAACTATAATCTCAAAAAAATTATTTTAGGGCTGGAGAGATGACTCAGTGGTTAAGAGCACTGACTGCTCTTCCAGAGGTCCTGAGTTCAATTCCCAGCAACCACATGGTGACTCACAACCATCTGTAATGAGATCTGGTGCCCTCTTCTGGCCTACAGGCAGGATACTGTATAAATAAATAAACCTTTAAAAAATTATTTTAAAATATATGACCAATACAATTATAAAATGGGGTGAAGGGCTAGAGATGGCTCAGAGGTTAGGAGCTGGCTTTGATGGCTGTTTCCAGCCACAGGTCTCTGCCTCCCTGGATCCCAGCTTTGGGTGGTGCCTTTCTAGCATCCTCAGCCTCAGAAGACCCTGAGTGAATCCCAGGCACAGAGAGCGAGCCCACCAGGGCTCCCTCCCTGTGACCTGGGGAGCATCTGTGCACACTGTATCCGGCTCTACCACAAAACCATGTGATTTGACTTAAATTAAGTCCCCCCCCACAAGGTTTTCTTTAAAAAAATATAGTTTTCCTCTAAAAAAAAAAGTTAAGAGCATTGGCTGCTCTTCCAGAGGTCCAATTCCCAGCAATCACATGGTGGCTCACAACCATTCATAATGAGATCTGTTGCCCTCGTCTGGCATAAAGGCATACACGCAGGCAGAACACTATACATAATAAATAAATAAATAAATAAATAAATAAGTAAATAAATAGATCTTAAAAAGTAAAATAAAATGAGATGAAAGTTGCCACCATGGGAGAGAATGTGGGAAAGGTGAGCAGAGAACAGAGGCTCCACTCAAGACATCCAGCAAGCACTCCCCACGTGGGGCCGTGAGTCCTGGAGACCCCTGACGGAGCAGAGTGGAGGCAAGGGAGGAAATGAAGCAGGCACTTTCACTTCACCCCTGCAGTTCTGGGAAGGGGAGAGGAAAGGCAGGACCATGGCGGAAGCAAGCAGGAGAGAACAGCAAGGCCTGCAGGGGATGCCGTGGACCTTTAGACAAGGAAGAGTGGGTCCCTGGGGTGGCCCATGCAGAGGCCCCTAAACCACTTAAGCGGCCACCAGTCACTCCACTTGCCCAGGAAAGCACACTGCCTAATGTTACCTTAATGGTGATGTAGTTTTTTAAGGATTTGGACATTTTTTCTTCGTTGCCTTTCACATGCAAATGCCCTGAAACAAAAAGAAAAGTGTCCCCTCTGAGTTGGGTGAGGAGAGACCCCCTACAGTTTCAGCCTCTCCCAGGCAACCCTGAGCTCCACCAGAGCTGGCCTGGTCGCCCTGAGTTGGGCACAGTTAACAGGACACCGGAGCGGAGTTCAGTTTCTCCATCCACAGCCCTGAGCCAGCACACAGCGGGGGCCCATGGAGCCATGAGGCTTGTGTTCCCCCAAGACATAGGGCAGTAATCCACACCTACAGGAACCTGCACCTGCTGTGTGTGCTGTGTGCAACCCGCCAGGACAAGACTGCACCATGGGGGTACAATAACGGGCCCACTCAGCCCTCAGCCAGCGTGATGAACAGCACAGCCTCCCCACCCATGCGTTCCTGTCCTGTTCAGAAACACCGATGTAACTGGCTGGTCACCTGCCACTGGTCACCCAGGTTTGGGGTGTGGCTGTCAGCTTTTCTGTTTCAGCTGTCTTCCCACAGGTACATGAAACAGGCGGAAAACCAAACCCCCTCAGTGACCTCCTAACCTGGGGTGTATCCCAAGGCTCATCTCCAAAGGAGGGTCTTGCTGTCCTAGATAGATTTTTCCCTCTTTTCCAATTGCACCTTCACACAGAGGGTGCTGCAAAATGGATCTCCCTGGGAACTTATTAAAAACGTGCCCTCTCCAATGAAACATAACCTAATGGTATCCCCCACAGTGAACTCTATCTGCTACGATACCAACCTGCCAGGCAAGGTGTGCCCACTGGTGAAAAGAAACAGTGGCATAAAGGTTATGGTGACCTATGGCAATATTATAGAAGAGCATCTCTTATATTCAAAGACAATGGAATTCTTACTGGACCTCACAGCCAAGTTAATAATATACCTTGAGGTCACTTAAGACAGCCAGAAACCCTACTGTGTACTCAGACTGTTTGTTTAACCTGCCTTTAAGAGAACAACGTAAAAACCAACCTAACCTGCTTTGGGTTCCTTGTGTAATCAACTTTTATAACCTAAGCTAATGCATAGCTTTAATTGTAAGTTATGTATGCTTCCATGCCCCTGATCCAAAGAGCAATGCATGTGTGTGTATGTGTGTTACAGAAATCACTTGCTAAAAAGAGTGAGCAGGTCAAAGGGACGATGTTCAAGAATAACGATTGTATGTGTTGGAGCGGCACACAGATATCTCTGCGGTGGTGTGTTTGTAGAACTGAGTGTTTCAGGACCGGCGGCGGTTAGCGGGAGAAAATGACTTACCTACCCCCTTGTAAACTTCTGTTAATTTCCTAATGTATCCCTCACTCCTTCCCCACGTGACCCAACAGAGCAAAGCCCTCTGGTAGACACACAAAACACAGGTTTTACAGTCAGACACACAACAGACTCCAGACAAGCCAACAACCCCCAACTGAGGCACAGACAGATGGAAGACCAGGGAGAGGAGTGGAGAACTCAAACTCGGGCTTTTCCTGTCAAATCTACCCAAGAGGAAGAGCTGAATTTTCGTTTCTTCGCTGTAACACTGATGCGTTCCGGTGCCTCTGAAATTCTCTTTAACGCATTTAATCAGTGCAGTAACCGAGCACTTTCTGATTGGATCTGAGGCCTGCTCCACAGAAGGGAGTTTGTGCCTGGTGCCATATACCTGGTCAAAAGCTCATGGCTCAGGGGTCATAGGCCTTAGCAGAGAGCCTGCTACTGTTGGTTTGCTGAACAACACCGCATCAATTGCCTTCTGAGTATTTGTTTACAAACAAGGGCTAGCACTGCTCTCAGCGGGGGCCAGAGGGGCTGCTTTCTGCAGTCGGCAGCGGTCAACACCGCAAACGTCCTAGGGATAAGTGACCGTCGATTACGCAGCCCCAGTGGGAGATCTTTCTGCAGTGGGCAGGGGGCAGTGCAGCCACAGCGCTAAGGATAAGTGACTGGTGGGTACCCAGCCCTAAATGAGAGATCTAGACCCTCATTTAAAAAAAAAAAAAAAAGATTAGAAAGAATCTAAGAGGCAGAAGTGGGTGTGTGTGCTGTGAAATGTCTTTCGGACAGGATGTGGCTGTTGCACGCAAGAGCTTGCTGCAGCTATGGTTACCGACACAAACTGACACAAGGTTAGCCAATAAGATCAGTCAATACTGCCAGGACTCAGAGAGTTAACAAGGAAAAGAAGTGGTAGGCCAGAGTGTGGGTATGACCACTATGGTAGAGATGCATTGCATGTGTACATGCAGCTGGCCAAGAATGAAGGAGAGATACCCGACAGAAACCCAAACGATGATGTCAGTCAGGCCCTCCTGTCATTCTGCCCGCGGATCGGGTGTTTCCAATACACAGAGTTGCCAGAATTGGAAAGTAAGTGTGCCTCAAGCCGCGCTTACCAGAATGTAGGAAGTAGTTTCCCCACTGCTGACACTGGTGGAAGACCTCACTCTGTGCTATTTCGTTCTCGTGGTGTGGGAAAGCCAAGTCTATGCCGCCTGTGTGGATGTCCAGTTGGCTCCCAAACACCTCGCTGCAGGGCAGAGTGCAAGCTTGTGTGAGCAGCCTCACCATCAGGGCCCACACCTCACATTCGCTCCAGAAGCATTCCCCACACCATAAAAACGTGGTTCTGTTCGCTGTGCATGGCTCTACCAGGCTGATAGGGAGGGAGGGGGCCAACTGAAACTGTCACCAGAACCCTCGGGAAATACAGGGTTGCCTGAGGACAGGGAGGGTGGTCCACCTCTCCCAGCTGGTGGAGGGGCTGTTCCTCCACCAGACCAAGGTAGATTCTGGACTCTGGAGAGGTGGGCTGGCCAGGGCACATAAATGTCCTCAAAACGGCTTTTCAGCAGTGTAAAACCTAGCTAAGGGCCTCCCTGACCCAGCCCTTGCTCTTACCTGCCCTGAGGCCTGAGCCATCAGGGACCATAAGGTACATCCACTGCTGTGTGACAGAGCCTGTCCTGCTAGCAGCAGACTAAACAAGAAAGCTGGGCCCCCTCCTCATGGCCCCCCAGCAGCTGCCCTCCAGCCTCCAGGCTGTCCTCTCCCACAGCCAGGTCACCCTGTCACACCAGGCTTGAACACTCGAAGCTCGGGAACTGCTGGGGCCTTACCTGGCCATGGCGGAACACTCGATATGCCAACCGGGACGGCCATCTCCCCATGGCGAGGTCCAGAACACCTCCTGAGGTTTGGCTGCCTTCCACAGGGCAAAGTCGCTGGCGTGCCGCTTGTCAGAGTCAACTGCTGGTGACAGAGGGTTGATGAGTGAGACACCTCCGTGCGGCACTGGCCACCTGTGTTCCAGCTGGTGTGGATGGCCTTCTGTATATTCATTGCTTTCATTGGTTGATGAATAAAGCTGTTTCGGCCAATGGCTTAGCAGAATAAAGCCAGGTGGAAAATCAGAACAGAGATATAGAGAAAAAGAAGGCAGAGTCAGAGAGACGCCATGTAGCTGCTAAAGGAGAAAGATGTCAGTACCTTACCAGTAGGGCATCTCGTGGTGATACATAGAAATAGAAAATGGGTTAATTTAAGATACAAGAGCTAGGTAGGAAAACGCCTAAGCCTTTGGCCAAAACAGTTTTATTCATCAACCAATAAGAGCCACACATATCCAGAAGGACATCCCGCATCACCAGCCAGACAACGGCATGCTCCCTCTATGTAAACCTCATACCTCTTACTAATGTGCTCTACTCTTCCTCAGTGGGGCAGCAGGACTAAAGCCTCCAAGTCAATAAGCAGAGCAGAGGCGTGGTATCCACAAAATCTGGTCACAGAGGTCACAGCCGAGCCTGCAAACAACAGGGCACTCGCTGCCAAGGGACTAGATCCCAGTGCCCAGCCAGTTCTATTCAGTCACCTTGGAGTGACTGAGTTCCTAAGTGACATTTTTTTACAACGACAGCAATCCTCCTGAGGGCCAAGGTGGCCATCACAGAGGGACATCAGGATAGAGGACAAGCAAGCAGAGCTGTGTCCTGTCTTAAATGCCACACGGTCATATCCAATTCACTGTTTCGTAGCTGTCACTGGGTTTACTGTCCCTGTTTACATTGACAGAAATGATGTCACCGGGTCAATCTGAACCTCTGCGTCACAATGCCATGTGTGTACTGAGCACAGCACAAGGTGGGGTCCAACGGGAATCGCAGGCTAGTGAATAGGACTGGCATAGACATGGGAAAGCCAGAGAATCTCAGAGGGGTTTGCCGTAAGCTGGTATGGGGCAAAGTTGGCAGGAACAGACAGGAGTTCAGCAGGGCAGCAGAGACCAATCCCATTGAGCAAATGGGGATGGAGGACGGTTCTTCAGAATAATGGCAGGGGAGATTGGGGAGGGGGGTGCAGGAGAAACGTTATACGTGGGAATACAAAACACTTAGAGACAAGCACAGTGCCAGGGACCCACGTGTGGGTCATGCAGCCACTTGGGATGGTGAGGAGGAGAGGCAAGCACTGTCATAAGGGAGAGGTTGCTCCCAAACAGCAAGAGCTGGGCAGGGAGGATACAATGCAAGAAACCCAGTGCCAGGGCCACCTCTCTTCACTGGGGCGACCGCTGTCACCGAGCAGGACCCACTTCTGCGTCCTTCCTGCCTTGGGTTACTGCTACAATTCAAAATGCAAAGAATGCTAAAAAGCCTTGTTCCGAAATGGCACATTGGAGTGGTGGAGCCCGTCATGGCACCAGAAGGACTCGGTGCCTTTGCTTTGCTAAATGCCAATCCCCAATTTTAAATCTTTACTCATGCTGTGCTTTTGAATGAGGCAGTGACTTCCAACAGTGCTGCCCTGGGAGTACAGACGGGCTGGGGGAGTTGTTACTCCCTGCTGGGGACGCTGGCAACTTCTCACAAAACCAAACAGGTTTTTTATATGACACAGCCATCATACTCCTGGGAGCTTACCCAAGATACCGAAAACATTCACATAAAGTCCTGCACATGGATACTCACAGCAGCCTTATCCCCAACTGCCCAAACATGAATGCAGTCAAGATGGACTCAGTAAGTAGACAGACTAAGAATTAACTCCAGCACACAGACACTGGGCACACAAACAGCAGAGCATCCATTATTCAGTATCAGTGAGAGACGAGCGACCAAAGCATGCACAGACCCACAAAGCTTCCAAGTACGTTACTAGCTGGCATGGTGGCCATGCCTCTAATGCAGTACTCAGGAGGAGGAGAAGGCAGGAAGAGCTCCTCAAGATCAAGGCCACCTTCAGCTACTTAGTATCAAGCAAGACTGTCTCAAAAAAAAAAAAACAAAAAACCACAAAAGCCTGTTACTAACAGAAAGAAGCCGACCTGGAAGACCTGGAAAGGCTTGGGCTGAATGTGTACAATTTTGCAACATTCTGGAGAAACAAAGCAGTGGATGGTGAAAAGGTTGAGGTAGCAGAGACGGGAAAAACATGGAGCACAGATGGTCTCAGGGATGGGAAGCCATTGCATGGGATTGTGTCACGTGGGAACACGTGGCATTTGTCTAAATGTCTGTCCAGCCCAATGGGTAGGCTAACACGAACCACAGACTCAGGTGGTGCAGGGCACGGATGGCTCTGGCTGCTCTGGGGGATGAGGGTGGTGAGGGGCTGTGCAGCAGAGGAGGCCCAGTGGGAATTCTCTAACTCCACTCTGGTCAACTGTAAACCCCAAGTGGCACTGAAAATACAAAGCCTGTGGAAATAAAACCAAAAGCTGTGCCTGGAAGTACATATCTAGGCCAGCACTTGAGGGTAGGAGCGGGGCCTGCAGTTCCAGGGTTCCCTCCGATGTGCGGCAAGTTCCAGGTTAGCCTAGGCTACCCGAGACCCTGTCCCAGATACACAAACCAGATACAAAGCAACAAAACAACCGCTTCTGCTCGGTCTTACAACTCTCCCAAAGTCCCTTCCTGGAAGGCACAACCCAAGCCTGCCTCAAACCGTAGTCCATGGGTACGGGATCCCAGAATGCTCCACTGTGGATGGGCCACAGCAGAGGGCTACTGATTGGGTAAAAGTAGCATATCATTTCTAAGAGCCCAGTAAACAAGATTATTAAAAATTAGATTTAAGTTACGTACAGTGATACACACCTTTAAAACCAGTACTTGGCTCACTCTGAGGCTAACCTGGTCTCCCAAGCAAGTTCCAGGATAGTTGGGGCTACAGAATGAAACTCTGTCTCAAAAATAAATAATAAAGGCTGGAGAGATGGCTTAGAGGTTAAGAGCACTGGCTGATCTTCCAAAGGTCCTGAGTTCAATTCCCAGCAACCATAGGGTGGCTCCCAACCATCTGTAATCTGTAATCAGATCTGATGCCCTCTTCTGATGTGCAAGCAGAGCACTGTACACATAATAAATAAATAAATAATAAGAATTTTAAATTAGATTGGTGACAAATGTGTTATCCACTAGTCTCTATCCATAGACACTCAGAGTTGGAATAAGCCTGTAAGTTAATTACCAATCTGTAAGAAGCACACGGTCTAGAGAGAAATCCACGTAACAGCAAATCTCATTGAGCAAACAAGGGGGGATGACAGTTCTTCAGAAGAATGGCAGGAGGAGATGTGGGGAAGGAATATAGGAGAAATACAGAAGACTTGAGAATATACAAAGCAGCCAGGGACCCATGTGGGTCATTTATAGCAGTAACGTGAAAGCATGGGCTACTATGCTCAGCATCCTTAATAGATAGTTTAAGTTTAGTTCTACATGCTTTTTATGCCTTCTCCATAAAAATTACTTTGACCAGCAGGTGGTGGTGGCACATGCCTTTAATCCCAGCTCTCAGGAGGCAGGAGCAGGTGGATCTCTGTGAGACTGAGGCCAGCCTGGTCTACAAAGTGAGTTCCAGGACAGACAGGATTATTACACAAACAAACTCTGTCTGTCTCAAAAAAACAAAAACAAAACAAAAACAAAACAAACAAACAAAAAAAACTTAGACCTAACAAAATGGTTGAAGCCCAAACAGCACAGGAATACACTAACTGATGCCAGGAATCTAGTATAGAGCAGCAAGCAGCAGAAGAGGGTCACACTGCGACAGCATGTATGTTGTCCCATGCAGAGAAAATTCCAAAAGAAGAAGAGGGAGCAAATAGCACGCCTGGGTCTTCTGCAGTCTTGTCTGTTTACAGAATGAATCAACCTCCCAGAAGGGCTAACGACCCAAGTCAGCCCACATCTTCCCTGCTCCAGATCAAACCTCAGAACCCCACACTCAGAGGCTGAGGCCCGCAGGACACCAGCCGTCACCCACCTGGCTCTGGGGCTGCGCTGGGAACCACGCTGACGAGCTTGCCGTACTTGTCCCCTCGCGCTCGCAGATCGAAGTAGACGCTGCCTGCTTAACATAAACAGGAGCTCAGCACTTGCCCGGCTGAAGCAGCCACATCTGTAGTCTAACAGCTCACAAACAGTTACAGCTTCAGCACAGACTGCACACGTGTGTGCACACACGTTTGCACACGCAACACACATTACCACACAAATAACAAACACACATAGAGACACTACCCAGGCACCATCTACACCAACAATGCCTGCACACTGCATGAATACACACACACACACACACACACACACACACACACACACACACTGTTTTCTACCCAGGCATCTTCTGCACCAACAATGTCTGCACACTGCATGAACACACACACACACACACACACACACACACACACCTTTTTCTACCCAGGCATCTTCTACACCAACAATGCCTGCACACTGCATGCACCTCCAGGATTATTCTGAGATGCCTGTCACAGGGGTGGGCCTTGAGGTCTCAGACATTCAAGCGAGGCCCAGTGTCACCCTCTCTTCCTGCTGCCTGCTGATCCAGATGCAGAGCTCTCGGCTACCTCTCCAGCACCATGTCTGCCTGTGCGCTACCAAGCTTCCTGCCATAAAGATAATGGACTGAACCTCAGAAACTATAAGCCAGGCCCAATTAAACATTTTATAAGAGTTGCCATGGTCATGGTGTCTCTTCACAGCAATAAAACCCTAAAATACAGGTATGCTTGGAGATGAATAGCCCAGATGAGCTCGACAGGAAGGAACAGTCTCCAGGGGCCCTGCCCTGTCTCCAGCGCTTGTGAAGATTCCTCAACAGAGAATAGCAAGATGGCTCCGAGGTAAGGGTGCAAGCTGTGAAGCAAGGGGAACCACATAAAACCCAGGTATGGCTGCACAGGCGTGCAACCTCAGTGCTGGCGGGGGAGCGGGTAAAGGCAGCCAGCTTAGCCGGCGAGTTCAGGCTTAAGGAGAAACCCTCTCAGAAAGTAGGGAGGAAAGGAATGGAGGCCACCATGGCGTGGGTCAAGCACAGGTCCCTGGTCTTCCTGCAAACTGGTGTCTGGTGACCCACACTGTGACCTGTTCTGGAGGAACAAATGCTGTGGTCTCCTCAGGAACACGATCACCCAGGTGCATGGGCCTTTGGGTGGCATCCCTACTCAGTCGGTTGGGCAGTGTGATGATGCTTCAGTACCAATACTGAGATGATGCTACTGAACTTCTCCCAGCTGTGTGGTCAGCTCCCGATCACATACACCCTCCATTCATCACCTATGCAGGAACACTGTTACCCTGGCTCCTTGACATATTACATGTAGGAGGAGAACAGGAAGCCATCCAGGAATCTGTCTCAGGAACTTTCCTGGAGGAAGAGCTCAGAGAGGAGCTTCCAGATGGCTGATGAGGCTGCTGGAGCCATGGCCACGTTGCACTACAAGGTGCCCAGGCCGCTGTGTGCAGGAGGAGGCAGCATCTCCCACAGCTCTCCCAGCATAACGACTAGCAACCAGAGGACAGGCGACCAGCTAGAAATGGAGCATTAGTTTAAAGCCAAGTGAGGCTGTTTTACCTGGTATCTGGTTAAGTGGTTCTGCAGACTGTGAAGACTGCTAGAAACTTCTTATAACTGCTCAGCTGGGCAGGCTGAATACGTTTAACATGCCTACATTATAAGTATGTTAAATGTATAGGCTGAATACATTTAACATGCCTACATTATATTAGTGTGCACGCACACACACATACACACACAGACACACCCCAAACTGAAATAATACCACACTGAGTATCTGCACAGCTACCCCCAGACTCCACAGGGGGTCAGGACTAGTTTGCCTATGTTCTGTGGTTGTAAGAGAAAGCTGAAGCAAGGCCCCGGGCAGCTGGAGAGTGGCTTGGTAGTTACAGAGCCCCTGCAGGACCAAAAGCTCTAGCAAAGTCCTAGCACCCACCCTGGACAGCTCACATTTTGCCTGTATCTCCAGCTCTGGGAGATCGGATGTCCCTCTCTGACCTTTGTACTGTATTCATGTATCAACCCCCCTGACCCACACACATAAATATTCAATTTAAAATGATAAAATAGAATCTGAAAAAAAGAATAGATTAGTAGTCAAGAGTGCTTACTGCTCTTGCGGAGGACCCACAGTGCCTGAAGCCCACACCGGGCAGCTCACGATTGCCTGTAACTATAGTCCCTGGGGAGTCTCACCCCTCTTCTGGCCTCCATGTGCAACAACACACATGTGCATGCACACACATAAATAAAAATAACACAGCCACGGAAATGGCAGCACACAGCCCAGGCATGACCTGCACCTCAGAACTGCACCAGGGGCCCCCAGCCACACCTGAGGCTGTCGAGTAAGCATGGCCGTGAGCAATGATGCCTTCAATGAAACTGATGATCTGTGGGATGTTCTCAGTGACTCTCAAGTACACCGTTGGCGGCAGAACCTGGAAAGACGCAGAGACACAGGCACCAGGGTGATCTCCAAGGTCACGGGCTCATGCCCAGACCCGGCACAACAGGGCGGCAGCCATTCTGAGTCAGGATGCCCCAGTGATCCAACTGGCTCTTCCTGTGTGGTTTCCCTACTAACTCTCAACAGACAAGACTGCTGAGGAGAACAAGAAGCCGGGCAGCCAGACCTCGTTGCCAGGAATGACGCTGACAGGAATGTAAGATAAATCAGGGACATTCTGGCAAGGTACAATCACTTCATCCTACCTCATACAAATGGGCTTCTTCAGACCCACAGGAGAGAAATCCAGCTCATCCTGATACCCCAGACCAGCTCCCTCCCCCGAGGCCATTACAAGGGTTTACTCAGCAGGTCTAGGTTCAGGTCCTTTCCTTCGGTCTTGACACCACAAGGCACTAACACTGGAATGTTCTGGATCAGGCAGGTGAGCTGCCACTTCCCTTTACAGGAGGGTAAACCACAGCTTACCTTCAGGGCTGCCATGTCTTGTTTAAATTCTTCTTCAAAGAGACTGGCAAGAGAAGCAGGGGACACATTCATCTGCACAAGGTCAGACAACCACAATGTCAGCACACCCGGAGGACGACACACACCCATCCCAGCAGACCAGGCTACCCCTGCACACACACCCATCCCAGCAAACTAAGCTACCCTGCAGACGAGATGGTGACCACACGCCCCAGGGGGGCTCAGCCCCAAGAAGGGAACATTGATTTTAAGTGTTAAACTACCCTAAAGCTCAGTAGTTAAAAGGCTTATGGGCCTTGTCCACTGGGGACAGAGAGAAGCTGGGTACCATTTCTACCGTGCGACAAGATACAAACCCTCCTCCCTGTCTACAAATGGTGCAACACCCGCCGCCTCCTCCACAGACCAAGACATGAGTTTCCATCTCACCCATCCCCTCACCTACAGCAAGATGAAATGGTGAAAAATGCCTAGAAGTAGTTGAAAGTAACAGGACACATTAAACAGGGAACTGGTACTGACGTCCTTAGGCTGGGGCTGTACCGAGCTCCTGGAGGAGGCGGCCACAGCAGAGCATCTGGGCAAACAGACCCTTAGTGCTGGGACCCAGCAGGGGACACAGACTTTCCAGCCCAGAAGCAGAGTTCTTGTCAATCATCCCAGAACAGATGGGGGAGGGGCAAATGAGGTTCCACCCCAGCTGAAGAGCTACAAATGATGGGTGCTGGGATAGGGGAAGTCAATTTTCCACATGGCTGTGGCATGCACATCAGGGCAGCACTATTAATCCAATGGGTTATAAAAACAAAAACAAGAGAACATTGAAGGGGAAGAGCTTGCACACACACGTGTATATATAAAATTGTCAAAGAATAATTTTTTTAATATGTATTTATTTATTATGCATACAATAGTCTGTCTGTGTGTATGCCTGCAGGCCAGAAGAGGGCACCAGACCCCATTACAGATGGTTGTGAGCCACCATGTGGTTGCTGGGAATTGAACTCAGGACCTTTGGAAGACCAGGCAATGCTTTTAACCTCTGAGCCATCTCTCCAGCCCCAAAGAATAAATTTTTAAAAAAATTTAAAAGAAAGAGCTGGCTAAGAGCTAAGAAATTTCTACTCTGAGATTTCAAGAATCTCTCTCAGGTTTCTCAGTGGTGTGTATGAAGCGGTGGCTGACTTTCCTCTCGGGACTCTAAAGTAGTGGCCACCCAAGAAAGTACCACGTGGAGGACTGCCTTCAGGGAGACGGTGGGTGGCCCAGGAGCTTCACACCTCCTGAGACCGCTGGGACAACACAGTGTCACTGCTGAAGACACGGAGTCCACGGTGCCCCTGGGAGTCACACTCCTTGTCCAGGGACCATTGTAAGGCACAGAACACACATTCAGATCTTGTCAACACACACTACCTAAATGCCTTCAGCTGTAACTTTTACCTATTTCTTCTTTCTTTCTTTCCTTTCTTCCTTCTTTCCTTCCTTCCTATTTTTTGTTTTGTTTTATTTTTAGAGACAGGGTTTCTCTGTATAGTCCTAGCTGTCCTGGAACTCGCTCTGGTCTAGGTTGGCCTCGAAAACAGAGATCTGCCTGCTTCTGCCTCCTAAGTACTGGGGTTAAAAACATATGCCGTCACGCCCAGCTCGGTTTTTTACCTTTTTAAATTATGAGTAAACTGCAATATATCCCACATATCCAGATGCCCCAACCCATTTTTTTTTATTATCTTTTTTTTCTACTTACTGTAGGAAGTGTTTTTACATTAATGTTACATGTACTACATGTCTACATCTACTTCTGTTGAGATTCATTTTTATTTTGATCTTGATAGCTTTCATCTTACATTAGTTCTCTTTATGCCTTCACACATGTCTGTGTACCACATGTGCGCAATGCCCAAGGAGGTCAGAAGAGGGCGTCAAATACCCAGAACTGAGTCAGAGATGGTAGAGCTGACATGTGGGTGCTGGGAATTGAACCCTGATCCTCTAGAGTGGACAGTGCTCTTAATCACTGAGTCATCTCTTCAGTTCCTCCTTTTCAGTTTTTTAACAGCATGGTTATTCACAGAACACTGAAAACCTGGTTTATATTTTCCAATCTTTTCTATTTCTGAGTCTGTCTACATAAACGGATTTACACTTGGAAACATACTGAGAAACCCTTCCCAAAGGAGGTCACAGAAACATCCTGGGACTTTTGCCAGGAATCTGTGGTTCCACTCATCTTATATTTAATCTCTGATCTGCTTTAGGTCGGCTGTGAGGCATGACTCTAACTTGGGTTTGTATTTTCTCCAAATGGCTATCCAACTGTCAACACTATCGACCAAATAGTTCAACCCTAGCGATTTGAAATGACATCTTTATCATGAAACAAATTCCATTAATTATTATGTGTACTTCTGGCCTCTGTAGTTCTTTCTCGGGAAGAGGGTAGAGCAGGAGCTGTCAGGGAATGGGAGGAGGGACAAAGGATACTCTAGGGAGAAGGGCACAGATACCTTAATTCCCACCAAGCTGTCAGCCTTCGTATAATGCATACAACCTGCCATAGATGAGTCCTGCGTATACGCATACATACACACACACACAGTGCCATGTGACTTTTACTGGGGAGATAGATGGAAGGGAACATGGAGCAGGTATGGACCAAAGGAAGGATTCCATCCAAGTCCGTGGTGAGTCAGTGAGTTCATGGGGTGCCCAACAGAAGCATGGGTGACCCAAAGGCAACTAAGTGACAGAGAATCTCACTTCACTCTCCAGTGTCAGGGTGAGAGGCCTCCTGCCGATCTCATGAGATGTGAGGGCCTCCCTCCTCCCCTGGGAGAGAGTCAGGGAGACCACAACTGCTCTGATTCACAATGCTTGTCTGGCCCAGAGAAAGCAAGTACACAACACATACAGATACATACACACACTCACACATACATGTATTTATATGCATACACATTCATAGATAAACAAAGAACTATCTATCTATAGCTTTTTAAATATGTCTAAACATCTGGTTGAGCTACTCCCTTCTGGATCCTCTACTCAAGGGAACACACTCTCAAAGTCAGACAGTTACATTTCATTCCCTAGTGGCTGGTCACAGGGCACACTGGGACACTCACCATGAAACAACCTACACAGGCCAAGTGTCAAAAACCCTAGTCCTTGCTATTCCAGGCCTTATCATGTGAGTCAATCCAAGTTAGCCATCCTCTCCTTCGCGGGGAGTCAGCGGATCAGGCCTTCGGCACTCCAGCTGAACCCCTGGCCTTCAGCACACCCCACCATCTTCCCAGGAAGCCAGACATGCAAGTTAGTGCCCTGGGTCAGAGAAAAGTGTCTCTGGCTTGAATCACGGAGACACTGTGATTTTTCACAACATAGCATAGCATACACCAGGCAGTGGTGGTGCACGCCTTTAAGCCCAGCACCTGGAAGGCAGAGGCAGGTGGATCTCTGTGAGTTCGAGGTCAGCCTGGTCTACAGAGTGAGTTTCAGGACAGCCAGGGCTACACAGAGAAACCCTGTCTCAAAAGGGAAGGGAGGTGGCTGGAGAGATGGTTCAGTGGTTAGAGCACTGTCTGCTCTTCCAGAGGACCAGGGTTCAAGTTCCAGCACCCACATGGTAGCTCACAACTGTCTGTGACCCCAAGATCTGACACCTTTGCACAGACATACAATATGCACACAGGCAAAACACCAATGCAAGTAAAATAAAAGGATAAATAAATTGGAATAAAAGAAATACATAAAGATACGACTAGCAAAGAGCTGCCACACAGCTGCCAGCCTGTCAATCACGGCGAAGTTGCTATGCTCACCTCGTTAGCTCTCCTGATTATTTTATCATCCACGTCAGTGACGCTCATCGCCATGATCACATTGCACCCAAACACCTTGGTCAGGATCCTTCGGATAATGTCAAACCTAACGTATGAGCTGAAAGAGAAAAACTGTTGGCTTGTCTTCCACACAGAATCAACGTTGCTACTCCATTTTTAACTTAAAATTGTTTTATGTCTGACTCATTTGTTTTATTTCATGTTCACGTGTTTTGCCTGCACGGATGCATGTGCACCATATCTTTATTTGGTGCCTAACGAGGTCAAAAGAGGGTGTCAGAGCCCCTGAAATTAGATAATATACAGAACGGTTGTGAGTCACCATGGGGGTGCTGGGAACTGGACCCAGGTCCTCCACAAACAACAAGTCCTCTGAAGTGCTAAGTCGTCTCTCCAGTCACCAGTTTTATTATTATTGTGTGTGTATGTAGTATGTGTGTGTGTGTATGTGTGCACATACTACAGCAGCATGCATGCAGAGGGAGGTCAGAGGAAGTTTGTGGGACTCAATGCTCTCCTTTTACCATGAATCCTGGGGATCAAACTCAGGTCACCAGGCTTGTACTGGAGGTGCCTTTACCCAGTGAGCCATCTTTGCCAGCCCCATGATTGTTATTCTTGAAAAGGAACGTGTAATAATTTAGCACCACTATGTAACTTCCAAGCTGTGTTCTACAGTAGATAATTGGTTCATAGGGAACGAATTCAAGTACTTCTTTACAAACTGAGTCCCACCTGGTGGCCCAGAAGGGTTCTTGCAAGAAGCCACCAAAAGGGGCTGGAGAGATGGCCGAGTTCAATTCCCAGGACCTGAATTCAATTCCTAGCAACCACATGGTGGCTCACAACCATCCATAATGAGATCTGGCGTCCTCTTCTGGCCTGCAGGCATTCATGCAGGCAGAACACTGGATACATAATAAATAAATAAATCTTAAAAAAAAAAAAACCCAAGCAGTTGCATCAATTCCAGGATAAGGCACTGCTGTTTTTATGTTTAGAGCTGTTGGGTGAGTTTGCATCTATCTAAAGGTATATAAACTCCCATAATACAACATTAACCAACGGTCAAATGACAAGAGCTTTTTACTGTTCTCATTCATGCTCGAGAATCAGGCTTTTCCATATTATTCAAGCGCAAGGGAGACAGACAGGGAGATGATCCCTGGGACTCACTGGCCAGCCAGCTTGGCCTGCTTGTGGAGTTCCAAGCCACTGAGAGATTCTACTTCAAAACAGACAGGGGACAGCACCTGACGATGACATCTGAGGCTGTCCTCGGGCTTCACACTTGTGTTTAATTTAGGTCTAAAACTGCCCAAGTAAAAATGTACAAGACAACAAACAAGATATTAGGAAACGGGGAATGTCAACAAACGCAGAACTTCCTCCCAGCTCCAGTGCTTCCCAGGAGTGCAGCCCTATACACTACCACAGTCTGTCACGGCTAAGGAGAAACAAGTCACACGAGTACCGTGTTATGTGGTACTTCATCTATACTATTTAGTGAAGCTGCCATGAAGATTCCAAACACTGAGCTATTATCATTTCTGTCTTGACTCAAAGCAAGAACCAGGACTCCAGCAAGTGACCCATTCAAAGCCAGGCGATGATGCCCCATGGTTGGATTTGGTTCCCTGGACCAACCTTAGAAACATCTAAATCACTCTGCGTTCCTCCACACCAACTCTCTGAGTGTCCAGACCTGAGCACTGAGTATATAACCAAAAACAGCTGCAAACACTAAACGAGAGTAACAATTTGAGGTCTCACAATTCCCAGAATTCAGTCACTACTCGGTTCACTTAACAGATAAAAAAATAATAATAATACAAGCTAACAATTTACCCTTTCCACAATAAATGACCCTCTGACTTTATCACCAAGTTCAAATGAGGAAACTCACCAAGCATGGCCAAGGTGTGCATGGTCGTACACAGTCGGTCCACAACTGTACCTGGGAATATATTAAGACCCACCATGTGAGATATCTGCAAAAAAGAGCTCTAAGCCCTCGATAACAATCATCACACACGCGCACACACGCACACACGGTGTTTCGGTGACCGCTGGGAGGGGGGACCACACCTGCGGGTTTCAGGGCGGACTCGCCCCTGCAGACCCTCACGCCCCGCCCCGCCGGCGCACGCACCAGGAGACGGCGTCCGTGCGGGCCACGATCAGCGGCTCCTTCTTGCCGGTGAGGCTGTTGTGCACCTGCACGCCGGTGTCCTGGCCTTGCGGCCGCTGCCACGTTCGCCCACGCCGCCCGAGAGCCAGCGCCTCCCGGAGCAGCAGAGAGCCCGGCCCAGGCCCGCGCGCCCGCAGCATGTCGGGGTACACTAGTGAACCAGGCACAAGGCAGTTCCGCAGGCCAGGCCCCGCCCCGCCCACGAAAACAAGCCCCGCCCGGAGACCCAGAAGCCACGCCCGAGTCCCCACAGGACTCCGCCCACTCCCGGAAGAGAATACTCTCCGGCTGGAGTCTGGCGGTGAATCCAGCTGTGCAGTGGCGTGTTGACCGCAGAGAGAAACAGGACCCCTCTGCCCTTCCCCTTTATAGCGCAGGCCTCACAGCTCGTCCTTATGGATAGATTGGTCCCTGTGTACATCGTTGTGCCTGCTGCTGAGACCTGGTGTGCACCGCAACATTGTGTACAAGACGTGTGTATCTCAACCCGACACTCCAACACACTGCTACTCCAGAAATACTATGCACCCCAGCGTGCACTCATCGTGTCTACACTCAAACACACTTTAACACACACTGTACCCCAACATACACACAGCATGCACCTTGCCACACTTGACACATGTAGACCAACACTACATCCCCAGACATGCCTGCACTCCGTCCACACAGTATTTGTGTACTTCACACTGTCCCGTGGCCTTAGGATGAAAGAACAACGCCAGGAAATGGATCTGTTCGAGTATATGTAACTGGAAATGTCTGCTGGAGAGATGGCTGCTCTTCCAGAGGACCCAGGTTTGAGTGCTAGCACCCACTCGGCTACTCTAGTCTGTAATCCCAGTTTCAGAGGGGCCAATGTCTCTTCTGGACTCAGTAGGCACTGCACGCATTGTCCACAAACAGGCATGCGTGCAAAATACCCATTCACATAAGAATAAATTGATTAAAAGTTTTTTAAGAGCCACACTGGTGGTGTCTATCTGAAATCAAAGCTTTTGGGAGGGGGATGCAGGAGCATCAAATTCAAGACCAGCCTCCCCATATGAGATCCTGCCTTAGAAAGCAATCGAAACGTAATGAAACGTTCTATCGCCCGTCTCCTGAGAACTGTCCTGAGTTAGGTCCCCTTTGTTTGTTTGGTCCTTAGGACACTGAGCAGCCTCTGCTCTCTCAGTCTTGGTTTTCACTGTTTAGGTGCTCTCCTGAAAGGCAAATGATTAAGCAGCTGTGTTCCTGGAGAACTTTTCTCCTGACGATTCTGGACCCTCATTGCCTGCTTGAAGCTAAACTACCATGTAGACTGTGCTCTGTACCTTATGGTGGTCATCTGTGGTCCCCAAACGTCCCAAGTTCTCCCGGAATATTATTCTTCCTCACGGCCACCTGCCTTCATGTCATTTTGTCATTGCACGTGTGTGCATTTGTCTCGTTCTCATAGCAATACACGATTCCCTTTCCCCACCCACCTACCTCAGTTGCTGAGATATGGTTTCACTCAGTAGCCCAGATTGTAAATCTTACTAGCTTACTTGCCTTAAACAACCCCCCCCCCCAGTCTCCCTGAGTTTGGGCCACCACTCCCTGAGTATTTAATGTAAACTCCTGACCTCCTTGCCCTATCCTGCAAATTCATCAAAGAGCTTGGCCTGAGAAAGTCCCTCAAAAACTCTTCCTGTGCAGGTAGTTAAAGACCTGCTAGAGAAAGCTTTTACTCTGATACAAGATGTGCCTGTCAAGGGGCTGGAGAGATGGCTCAGTGGCTAAGAGCATTGACTGCTCTTCCAGAGATCCTGAGTTCAATTCCCAGCAACCATATGGTGGCTCACAACCACCAGTAATAAGATCTGGTGCCAACTTCTGTCTGCAGGGACACATGCAGGCAGACCATTGTATACATAATAAATAAATAATCTTAAAAAAAAAAGATGTGTCTGTCAAAAAAACAGAAAACAAAGGTTGGAATGCAGAACTCAAAGAACTAGAGTGAATATTTAAAATAACAGTTCTAAGCTGGATGGTGGTGGCGCACGCCTTTAATCCCAACAGAGGCAGGTGGATCTCTGTAAGTAGTCTACAGTGCGGGTTCCAGGATAGGCTCCAAAGCTACACAGAGAAACCGTGTCTTGAAAAACCAAAAAGAAAAAAAAACATTTATTTGTATATATATATATGTGTACGCCACAGCAAAAGTGAGGCAGTCCAAAGCTTGGAGGAGCTTCCTTCTACAAGGTGGGGTCACAGGGAGGGAGCTCAGGTTGTCAGACTTGATGGCAAGCACCTTTTCTGGCTAAGTCATCTTGCTGACCCTAGGCTTGTTTCTTTTAAAACGAAAAAGGTTGCACATAGCCACAGGCTTGGACTGGGAATGGAAGCCTAGCTCAGGCTAGTTGAAGTAAGAATGGGAAATTGGCATTTAGCAGGAGGGTGCCCTTTGTCCCAGGAGCCTCACTCAGGGAACACCTCCAACCAGAGCCTCAAGGAGCCTCTCAAACGTGTCTTGCCAGATTCTCTCTCTGGACCCGTGGTCATTGCCTCCCCAGTCTCTGCTTCCCAGGAAGAGGTTTTTCTTAAAGACTGTATTTATTAATTTAGTGTGTATGTGGAGGGAACAAGGGATAAGTTGCGGAGAATTGAGGACCAGCTCTCCTGACGGGTTCTGCCACTCCACCATATGGGTTCAAGGGTTTGAGATCAAGTTAACTCAGCCATCTCCCAACCTTTAATTTTCTATACAGTCTACTTAAAATGCTTGGTTATAGTTAAACTACATTTTATCTATTGATCTTCTGAGCTTGCTCAGAAAGCCACTTTATAAAGCCAATTAAAAAAATAAAAAATGTTTTACCTCAAAGAGGTGAACATACTCAGTATTCCCAGAACATTGTAGTTAGCATGTGGTAGGCACTTGTGAAATAATTCTGGTCAGGTAAACAAGATGTCTTTGGGTTTGTGTCTATGAATTCAATGAGCAACAAAATGGATTAAGAGTATTGTGAACTTAACCGGGTTCAAACTCTGGCTTGGTTATCTTGGGAAAGAGTCAGTTATACCTAATCTTTATTAAACTTAGATAGCGCTGAGATTAAGATAACTGTCTCTTAATTGCTACTGTGCCTTTAAACTGCTTACATGACCTAAGGAAAAAGCCCACTTTTCATATTCAGTTCTGGACCCCTGTCCACGCTTTATTCCACGTCGTGTTCCCAAGCCATATTGTTAGCTTTGGTGCAGACTAGTGGACAAATATTTTCTTCTGGCAACTAGGTGAAACTGAAACTCCATTCTTCTGTTTCTGGCTAGGACTGAAAGCAGTTGGATGTTAGTAAAAAAAAAAAACACCACAGGACATCCAAGTGACGTTCGCCTGCTGAAAACGCACGCCCTGTGCTTCAAGGTGCACACCCACAGCAACGTCCCAGTCTGAACGATCTAACTCAGAAAGAACACAGCTGAACTGAATGTTTCTTGCTGCACTGACATTCCTATGACCGATCGCTGCAACGAGCGCCGCCGCCCCCGTCGACACTCTATTGTAGAGAACTGCGTGGAAGTGTGGATGTCACGAGGGCGCACTGAGTACTTTCACACGTGCCGAGGGGGTTAGGATGTCACCGTGTTTCAAGAGTCGTTCCAAACCCTTCCAAACTACATCTTCTAGGTCTGAAGGGGTGAGTTCTGTTCTGCCGGAGGACGAATTCTGGAGGCTGAAATACAACACCGAGCATGCCGGAGGAGGCTGAAGACAGTGAGCTGACCTGGCGCCGCGGCGACATTCCAACAGGCGAGGCGGAGAGCGGTCATCAGCACTTGGCACACGAGGACACAGCGGCGGAAGGACCCGGGAGCGCCGCCCAGGCAGCAGAGCAAGACTGAGGAACCGGGACTCTAGAGGGGAAGGCAGCAAAGCAAAGGCGCGAAATTCGGCGATCGCAGGCCAGACTCCGCCCCGGGGCGGTACCTAAACCGGAAGGGGGCGGGACCTCCGGAGCCCGTCGCCTAGGCAACCACTCGCTCGGCCCGGGCTTTTCAGAAGCCCTAAATCCGGGGCCGTGGGGGAAGGGCGGGATGGGGATCCGAAGGCTGCGCTAACCTGCGGGCGTGCGCCCGGGGTGCCCGCAGCCTCCTCAGTACGGGGAGGACCCGGGCAGCCTCGGGTGCGGCAGGGCAAGGGCTAAGATCGGGAAGCTGCTCCCGCCAACCCGCCCTCCGTAGACCTCCGAGCTGCACAGAGCACCCCTCGGGGGCCCCTTTGTCTCCAGGCCATTCCAAACTCAGCTCCGAGAGGCGACACAAAGGGACGGCGGGGGCAAACGGCGCAGGCGCGGGCAGCCGCCGAGGATGCTGGGAGTGGTGGTCCCGCGGCGCCTCGGGAGCGACCCTCCCGCGCGGGTCCGCAGCCCCTGTCCGAGCCCTGCGCATGCGCGTCCACTTCCGCCTCCCTCGGACCCGCCTGCTCGGTCCTGCTCGCCGAGGACAGCTCTCTAGTACTAGGCGTGCGGGAGGCGTTGCCGGCCCCACCACACCTCCTTCTCGTCCAGATTGGCCGCAGAGGTAAGAGCCGCCAGGGGATTGGCTGTTGCCGTTGCCAGTTCCGTCCGGGGGCCCTATTTATACCGCGCTCGGGGGCGGGGGGAATGCAGTTCAGCTTGGAGGATGGTGGCTGTACTCAGTGTAGTCAGGTCTGGAGAGTGGCGGCGTGGCGGCTCGTCCGGCCCCGGAGTGTCCTTAGAGGAGCGGGCCTCCTCCCCGCCGTGCCTGGCCGGCGTGCGGCTCCGCCCAGTAGGTCCGCCACCGAGTGCCAAACTCCTAGTAAAGTTTCGTGTCGCCGGCCGTCCCTGCCCCGGGCGGCCCCGCAGCTGTCCCCTCCGCGACCCTGGTCCCCCAGCGACAGTGACAGGCCACGCCCTCGCGCGGGCCGGCCTTCGCGGCCCCGCCGCCCCCCGGCCCGGGACGGTGAGGGGCGTGAATGCGGTGGGGGCGGGGCCGCCTCCGGGAGGAGGAGGGGGGTGGCGGGGCGCATGCGCGCTGCGCGCGGGGCTGAATGTTTCCCAAGTGTTTGAAACTGGTATTTGGGTTTTCCACGTTGGACAAGTGCGGCGAGGCGGGCGGCGGAGCGCGCCCTTCCCGCTGCCGGCCCCGCTCTCTCCGCTCTCCACGCTGGTGGCGGGTGGGCGGCGGTGGCCGGCCCCCTTTGGGTGTGTGCGCGCTCGTACGCACGGCCCCCCGCGCCGCCCGCCGCCCGGGAGGGGGCCTGCACGGCCGGCGGGGCGTGCGCCAGAGCCTCGGCCGCCGCGGCCCGCGCCTGCAGGCGCCGGGGTCCCCGCGGCCCCGGAGGCGGCGCGGCGGGCGCCAGATGTAGCCGCCGGCCGGCCCGGCCGAAGTGGCGCGGGGGGGTCGCGGGAGGGCGAGAGCTTTTGCATTTTGCAGTGCTGTTTGAGGGGGGCGGGGGGTGGAGGAAGCGGAAAGCCGCCGAGTCGCCGGGGACCTCCGGGGTGAACCATGTTGAGTCCTGCCAACGGGGAGCAGATCCACCTGGTGAACTATGTGGAGGATTACCTGGACTCCATCGAGTCACTGCCTTTCGACCTGCAGAGGAACGTCTCGCTGATGCGGGAGATCGACGCCAAATACCAAGGTACGGCGGGTGATGGATGGGCGGGGGCGGCCGCGTCCATCCCCGGGTCCCGGCGACGAGGCTGGCCGGTCCTGCAGGAGCCGGAGCTCCCGGTGGCGTCCTCGGAGGGCTAGGAACAAAAGGTCTGGAGCGCCTTTGAGACGCCGAGGTCCTTGTGTGCCGAGCCCCGGGACATGGAGGAGGAAGGAGCGCGAACGGCTGGCTGCAAGGCTGCGCGACCAAAGCGCTCTTTGTAGTGAAGTGATGAGGCGGTGCTGCGGGGGAGGGGGCGCGGGGCTCGGCCGCGTCCTCGGGGAGGGGGCGCGGGCGGCCGCGCGAGGTGGAGTGCAATACGGACGCGGCGGCCGCAGGGCGCGGGCGCCCGGTTGGAAAGGCGGCTGCGGGCCGGGCTCCCGCGATCCGGAGTGCCGGTCCGGAGAGTCGCCGCCCCCCGCCCGGTCCCGAACCCGAGTGTTACATAAAGTACTGGGCAGTCCGGACCCGGGGTCGCGCGATCGCCCAGGCCCTGTCTGCCTGGGCCCTCCCTTGGCTCTGGACCCGGCTCCGGGGCCGACTACGAGGGGCGCCGGCGCGGTGTGCCTGGCGGAGGGAGAAGGTGGAAGGGAGGATCGTAGTCGACTAGGTCGGTGCACGACTGGGCTGTGCTCGGTGGGCGCGAGCTGGGGCTCCGGCCCGAGAGGAGCGGGGCAGGTGAGGGACCTGCAGTCCTCCCGGAGACCCGGGCTGCCCCGAGTGCGAAGAGGCGGAGCCTACGTGCCCGCCGGGTCCTATCGGTTGTTGGGGAAACTTTGCTGCGAGGTCAGGGGGCTCTGTTTTGGACGTGGATGGTCACTCGGAGTTTACTCCTGTTTACAGAACTGCGCAGCAGGGAAACGGAAGAGTTGGGGGAGGTGGGAGGCCGTCGCTCAGGCCCGCACACCGAGCCCTGCCGGCGAAAGCGCCCCTGCGCGCTCTGTCCGAGCTGCAGCTTCGCAGCTCGGTTTATAGGAGAGTCATTAACATATTGCGGAACGTTCCGCCTCTGCCGCCCTGTGATTGGTCGCGGCGTCCCCCGTGGAATGTCCTTATCAGTGTGCTGCGCAGTCATTGGGGGACGGCCTGCATGGGGCGGGCCTGGCTCGGGGACGCGCTCCGGTCTGTGTTTCCGCTGCCTGCTATTCTCTCTGTGGCAGAGGGCCGGGCGGAGGGAGGAGGCGAGTTGATTTGAATGTCTTCGGGTCGGCCGTCCTCTGGCCTCGGATTGGCTCCTGCCGCTGCTGGGGCGGGCCATTCTCGCGACTCCTGAGGTTTGATTGGTTCTCTCCTGTTGTCTCCGCCCTCGCCGTCGTCGATTCACAGAGGCCTCGGGGCGGGGCGGAGCGCTCTTGGCGAGTCTCATAGGCTGCCGGGATCGCGGTCACTTTCCGGCCGCGGGGCCATGGCGGCAATGAACCCCGGGAGGCCGCTGCGATCGCCTTCTCGGCTCTGGCACCGCGCGGGCAGCTCCGGCCACTTGTCACATTTCCCCGAGGCGTGAGTGAGCGGGGAGGGTCCTGTCGGGACGCGGGTCGGTGTGTTTCGGTGCTTTTCTCCTAGAGACCCGCCGACGCGGCTCCCGCGCCGTGTGGACTGACCTTAGAATAAGCCCTTGCTTGCTCAGAGTTACTGTTGCAGGTGGAGCTTTTTGACGGTCGACAGTGCTTCGGGTGTAGAAGAGTCTGGAAGAACTTAGGGTTCGGTCGTTGTAAATAGAGCTTGTTGCCTGAGTCATTTTTCAAATGTTAGAAAAATACCCCCTTGGAAGCAGTGCCTCATTAGAAACTTTCGTAAGTTAAAATAGCTTTTAAAGAACAAGACAGACTAGATGGTACTGCGGGCCCATTTATTCACCACCTTTATTTTCGCTGATACTTTATGGTGGTCCAGCAGCACTCCGAAGTTCAGCTGCGTTGTTCTTGTCTGTTGCTTTCAGTGGTTTTATTGATTGAGTACTTTGCTTAGGGTAACTGCTATTGTGTGGGTCCCACAGTAACTTTGTGGTAAGTTTTTAATGGGATTTTTCTCCATAAGCTTCACCTAAAGCTGAAAGAAGCAGTTATTCAAATTTAATTTAGCAATAGATAGAATTGCTCTTCTATAAAATACCAGCATTATTTTTGAAACATGGCTGGGTGCAATGACACATGCCTGTAATCCCATTGGAGGCAAGATCAGCAACTCAAGGCCAGCTTTGTCTAACTTATTAACCACACTGGGTTACAAACAAAACAAAAGAAACCTGACTACTGGCTAAGCCATAGTTGAATCCACTTAAATAACACAACATTTGGATTGTTGTTCACTTACTATCGTTTTTTGATAAGGTTTCGCTGTGTGGCCTTAGCTGACCTGAAACTCCTAAAACTTCTAATGCCTGTGAATCTGGAATTTAAGGTATGTTCCATCATGCCAAAAAATGCATATTTTGGGTTAGCTTTGATAAGTCAGATCAGTTGATTTGTCTCTTTGGAGACTGGGACTGTTTTTCCTCCTGTGCTGTGGGATAGTGTCTTGTGATTCTTTCTGGAACCCTCCAGAACCTGAACATAGCCTTCCCTGGTACTTCCGTGACAGCCCTTGGTGATGTCTTGTAGAATTTTTGTTGTTATTTTTGTTTGTTTTGAGACAGTGTCTCCATATGTACTCCTGGCTGGCCTGTATAAGCCACACTGGCCTGGAATTCAAAGAGCTCTGCTGACCTCTGCCTGAGTTCCTGTTTACTGTCAGGAGAAAAGAGAGCAGAGTTTCTAGATAGCCCTTCTGATTTCCAGTGGTTGCCTTAAGAAATAGCAAAAGGGTCTCAAAAAAATCTGGTACTATTTGCTGTTTGAGGAAAATTGCTCAAGGACCTTTCTGTGAATATAATTAGACTTTGGTGCACAATGTTTAAATTGTCTAATCCTTTTATTTTTAAAGTGGCCAACGACTTTATTTGCTCATTTCTGGCATTTGAAGCGCTCTCTGACATCGTTGGCCTGAGATCCTTTGTAGTCTTGAAGCACTCACTCCTGCAGCCTCCCACTTTGTAGGGTTTTCCTCCGTCAGCTTTACAGGTGCCCACCCGTTCCCCTACTTTCCTGTTATCACCTCTGGTTGGGCTGATTTGATGCTCAGTGCAAAGGACCTCTATCTACTTGATGCAGAGACTCACCATACTTGGATATAAGCACACAAAGCTGGGTTTGGCACTTGTCTAAGGTTTGGTGGCTTTGTAAATCTGAGCTGTGGATGAGTGTGATCTCCCATACTTCTTGTAAAGCGATGTTGATACGCATTACAACTCAAGCAGGAACCCCTCCTGCGCTGTGGCCGTGGGTTACCACAGAGCCAAATCATGAAAACACCCAGGCTGGCTTCACACCCGCGTTTCTGCCTCAGTGCGGTGAGTCCTAGAATAGGGGCTGTATTGAGCCGAATTCTTTGCTTTCTCTTAGACTTCTTAACAGCTTTTATTTCTTGGGAAATTTCATTTCCCAAGTGATATTTTATAAGCATATAGACTTATTTTTAGCCTTCCTAAGAAGCTTAAATTTAATACTAGGGTTTAGTTCTCAAAATGGTAATATTGAGTACTCAGAGATAGGCAGGAAGAACTCTGTAGATTCCAGGGCACCCAAGGCTACACAAAGAGACTGTTTTAAAAACAGTATTATAAGCCGTAAATTCAATTATTACAAGTTGTAAAGTCAAATTACACTTTGAACTTTAAACAAAGTGACACTGTCACTTTGGTTTTAAAGCAAGGTTGTCTTGTGAGCAAAGCATTCTTGTTTTCAGTAATGCAGAGCCATGCTAGAGTGGTCCAAGAGGACAGATGCACAGGGCCTCTGCTGTAATCCCAGTCTTTAAGCCATAGGGTGCCATCGTCTAAGTCCACGCGCCTTCTCTGTAGAGTGTTCCAATCATTGAGATGCTCAGATGCAAGGGGGTGGGGAGTCCTGATCTCAAATGCCCAGAACACGGGTAGAAAGTGCCTGGCAGTTCCAGCTGAGGAGGTAGAGACAGGAGCTCGCTCCCTGCTCCAGAGTCAGTGAGACTCTGTCTCGTATAAGATGGAGAGCAAAACCCAAACATAAAGAAATACAGAATAAAAGCTCTTACGTTCTTTTATTTATTTACTTATTATGTATACAATATTCTGTTTGCGTGTATGCCTTCAGGCCAGAAGAGGGCACCAGACCTCATTACAGATGGTTGTGAGCCACCATGTGGTTGCCGGGAATTGAACTCAGGACCTTTGGAAGAGCAGGCAATGCTCTTAACCACTGAGCCATCTCTCCAGCCCCCAGCTCTAACATTCTTACAGAGATATTTGGACAGAAATTGTGAAAATACAACGGATCGGGAGAAACAGTTGAGACCGAAGCCCTTTACCTAAGCTTGAACTTTTTGTTCATCACCTCAGCTTTGCTGAGTGGGAGCCACGGCTCACACATGGCAAGAGTTTGACCCAGGGAACCGTGGCCCCTTGTGACTTTTGATTTAGTTGGCATTTGGGCTTCTTTCCCAGTGTTCCTCGCAATGTGTAACGCAGACTGTTTCTGTTGTAGAGATCCTGAAGGAGTTGGATGACTACTATGAGAAGTTCAAGCGGGAGACGGACGGCACCCAGAAGAGGCGGGTGCTGCACTGCATCCAGAGGGCCCTGATCCGCAGCCAGGAGCTCGGTGATGAGAAGATCCAGATCGTCAGTCAGATGGTGGAGCTGGTGGAGAACCGCACCAGGCAGGTGGACAGTCATGTGGAGCTCTTCGAAGCCCACCAGGACATCAGCGACAGCACTGGCAGCAGCGGCAAGGCTGGCCAGGACAAGTCCAAGAGTGAGACAATCGCTCAGGCAGACAAGCCGAATAACAAGCGGTCCCGGAGGCAGCGAAACAACGAGAATCGAGAGAATGCGTCTAATAATCACGACCACGATGACATCACCTCAGGAACGCCCAAGGAGAAGAAAGCAAAAACCTCAAAGAAGAAGAAACGCTCCAAGGCCAAAGCAGAGAGGGAAGCCTCTCCCGCAGACCTCCCCATCGACCCCAACGAGCCCACGTACTGTCTGTGCAATCAGGTCTCCTATGGAGAGATGATCGGCTGCGACAACGACGAGTGCCCCATCGAGTGGTTCCACTTCTCCTGCGTGGGGCTCAACCATAAACCAAAGGGCAAGTGGTACTGCCCCAAATGTCGGGGGGAGAACGAGAAAACGATGGACAAAGCCCTGGAGAAGTCCAAGAAAGAAAGGGCTTACAACAGGTAGTTTGTGGACGTTCACCCGTGAGAACAGACCCGCCGGTGTATTTGTGTCGCTCGCTGCCTTTGCGGAAGTCCGAGGACCGTCAGATGGGTGTTTTTAGAGGGGCTGGGATGGGTCCTCTCCTCGGGACGGCGGACACAGCCTGTGTCTTCATGGTGTACCCGTAACCAGACTGGGGCTGCAGATCAGCAGTTTAGAAGCTACAAAGAGAGGTTCCAATTAAACATGTCAGCAAATGTCAGACTGGTTTTTGGGGTTGGGGAGTGACTTGAAAGTAATCTAACAGATGTATAAAGAAGAGATTTAATTTGGCTGTTTTAACAAAAATGTTATGGTTTACAAAAAAAAAATCGCCAGGTTGCTGAAGTGCAGCAAGAGTGCTTCTCCCTACCATAATGTATATCCACATGACAAGTTGGTCAAAGGTTTAAAGTCTAAATATTATTTTTTAAAAAGGTAAATGAGTAAATTTTACATGACATTTTATACATGGCCTATTCCCCAACTGGCCATTTTTAATGACTGGGTACATTTTTAGTAGGTCAGACACAAGTGGTCCAGGCAGTGGGTCCAAGTCTTGCCTTTGCTACCTAGGTCACAGTGTAGCCACCTTTAACTTATGAAGTGTATAAATGTACATTTCCCAGCCGCCTTGCCCCTGCTGTAGTATAACCGGAAGTGCAGCCTGGTGCTGTTGTGAAGCCAAGGTGCGCATCCTGCTGCGTGTGTGAGCTGTATAGATGTTGTGTCAAGAAATAAATGAAACTTGACCAGTTTGTTTCTTTAGCATTTAATTTTAACATATAAATAATTTTAAATTTTTTTGTCTTAAAAATTTATACACCAGCAGTTTAGACAAAGCCTTAAGCAAATTGTATAATACTGATCTCACATAATAAGGAAGTAGACATTATGTCCATGCCAGCAAATAAATGTCAAAAAAATACTTAGAGCAGAGGTTAGGAAGTGACTGTGTACTAGAGATCCAGCCCCACCATCTGTTTTGTGTGGCCTGTGAGCTAAGAATGGGCTCTGTGTTTCTAAGTGCTTTGAAAAAATCTCATTTCATGATACATGAAAGTCCTATGAATTCAGATTTGAGTGTCTATAAATAAAGACTCGTTGGAACACGGCCATGCTTATTTCCTTACGTGCTGTCTGTGGCTGCCTGTGAAGGACCGAGACTGGCTCTTGGCTGAGATCGCTGCTGACAGCTGATGTTGGCCACCCATCGATGGCACACGTCCTTAGCTACCCAAGTACGGGAGTGCAGATCTCTTCTCTGGGTGACAAGCGCACTGCGTGATCTGTCTGTGGGGCCTCTGGGCCAGGTCACTGTGAGTTACTGTGGTGCCTGTTGTTGGCAGTGTACAAATAGTCAGGTAGCTGTTTGTTGACTTGAGAATTTTTTTTACACTGGGCATAAATTCATTTTCTGGTTTTTCCGTTGTAGAGTTACTGTGTGAACACTGAGTCACAGCCAGTAATGCCTTAAACTTCAGCCCTGAGTTCATTGATGTTCACAGACACTTTTACTTTTTGGCAGAGTATTAGAACCTTTAGGAATAAATCTACTAGCCTGGCGGTGCTGGCACGCACCACTAATCCCAACACTCCAGAAGCAGGCCCATCTCTGTGAGTTCAAGGACAGCCAGGGCTGCAAAGAGAAACCCTGTCTCATAACAACAAAAATTTGAACCAGAGTTTAATAAATGATGAAGAAAGCTAAAATACATCATAAAAGGGGTCAGAGAAACGGCTCAGCAATTAAGAGCACTTGCTCTTACAGAAAACTCAGTTTTGATTCCCAGCACCCACATTGCTCATGGGAACCAATGCCTCCTTCTGACTTCATGGGCACCAGGCACACAAGAAGTAACCTACATTTATACAGGCAAACACTCAACACATAAACAAAAATACTCAATGCAGCAGGAGGCAGAGATCTCCGAGGTTGAGGCCAGCCTCGTCTATATAACAAATTCCAGTCCAGCCAGGGCTACACAGTGACACCCTGACTCAAAGGGAAAAACAAAAGAGGTAAAAACTCAATTGTTTGGGTGTTTCTGTTTTCTAATGAAGCCAGTATTGAAAGGAGTACATTTTCTTTATGTTTTGTTGTGGTAGGGGAGAGATAAGATAGTAGGGCACCTTGCTGTGTGTGGACCTCATCTGCCCTTCTGAGGGTTACTCCTAACACCGCTCAACTCCTAGCCCAAGTTCTTCTCTTTCACAATGCCTGCTTCATGTTAGCATGGCTTTGAGAAGTAAGGGCGATTACTCCAGTAAGACAGTGGCTAACGTAGCCAGGCATGCTGAGAGTCTTCTGATGGTGACCCATGTACCACCTTGTATGTGCACAAACCATGTCACCGCCTCACACAAAGTTGTGTTGTGTTTGCTGGCTTGAATCACCGATCAGTTCCAGCGGGCAGTGAGAAATCCTGACCTTGCTGTGTCAGGATTTAGGGTTGCAATCAGGGTGTAGGAAAGCTCTGCCACCCGGGCCGATACTGGAGGACAGGTTTCTTGGGACGTCTGCTACCAGCTGCTCAGTGAACACAGTTCAGACAGGTCTCCAGATGTTGATATTGTGGTTTTTGTTTTTCCATGAGTATGGGTGTTTTGGCTGACTGGTTGATGCCCACAGAGGCCAGAAGAGGGCATTGGGTCCCTTGGAATTGGAGTTAGAGGTGTATGTGAGCCACCGCTCCAGCTCCGCCTATTAAATTGAGCAAAGGAAATGATAAGTAAAGCAAGGTTTGAGGGTTCGGGAGGGCTGACACCCCAGGTGCTAGGAAGGGATGCTGCCTAGTTATAGGGTTTTATCCACGATGTTGGCTTCCGTCCAGCATTGGTGGAGCTGTGGCTGTTCTGATACCTGCTCACTGGCGCGCCATCTGTATGCCGGAAAGAGGAGGTGCTGAGCTGCGGTAGTGTTTCCTAGCGGATACTTCTGTAGTGCTGGGTGGTCTGTGGCCATCCCCAGCCTTTCTGATACGCAGAGTGAGGTTCAGTCTCTAACTTGAAGCTCTTGCCGCACTCAGCCTATCTGAGCTTCCTGCATTTCTATCCCTGTCCTAACGTACGGCTGTTCATGCTTAAGTCTCAGGCTCCCCGGAGCCAAGGAGCTTGAGAGTTGATGGGGTCTGGGCTTTCCCATCTGGAAACCTAGTCTGGGCCTGCTTTCCTGGGGCACAGTGTCTGCTCATCTAAACCTCTTGAATTTGTAGGAGGGGCTCAGGAAGGCCAGAAGTAGTTACACAGTGGGAGGAATAAAGAGGGCCTGTATGTGAATGGAAGTAGCCCCTAGGACTTTTTGAATATTACTATCTAGCTTTTGACTCACAGCAGGAGGGCGCTAAACCCCCACCCTTAGCTAGTGCTGGGATTTTAGGGTGTGCCTGCACGAGGAATGGAAAAGGAGAGTTCCCATCCTTCATTCTGTGCCTCATGTTTGCTGTTAACCTGATTCTGTTCAGGAAGATAGGGTAGTGTCTTCCCCCATTTAAAATCCTGGCTAAAGGAAGTTACCGGAAGTAACAGGTTGAATAACTGTAACATTCTATTAAAGTTTTTGTGGCCAGATGTGATACACACCTTTAGCCCCAGCACTCAGGAGGCAGAGGCAGGTGGATCTCTGGCGTTTAGGCCAGTCTACAGAGTGTTCCAGGATAGCCAGGGCTGCAGAGAAACCCTGCTATGGGAAAGGAGAAAATCCTGTGGACTAATGGCTCAGAAGATAAAGGTCCTTGCCTCCAAGCCTGACCATCTGAGCTCACTCTTAATGAGCTAGGATTGGACTCTAGGGTTTTTTTGAGACGGGATTTATTTGTGTGGCCCTGGCTGTCCTGGATCTCACTATGTAAACAGTGATCAAAGGCATGTGCCACCATCACTCGGCTGAGATTGGACTCTCTCTTTTTTTAATTTTCAGGGTTTTTTTTAAATGTGTGAGTGCTCTGTGTGCCAGAAGAGGGCATCAGATCCTATTACAGATGGTGGTGAGCCACCCTGCGGCTGCTGGGAATTGAACTCAGAACCTATGAAAGAGCAGCCAGTGCTCTTAACCTCTGAGCCATCTCTCCACCTCTGAGGCTGGACTCTTAAAAGTTGTTTTGTTCTTCCTCCTCCACACTTGTGCCACGGCACATCTGCACAAGTAGTGCTCACCTGCGCACGCACACACAGTACGGTTTTTGGTGTTTGCTAAGCAAGCCAACTTTGGGTCAAAGCATGGAGCACTGCTGGTTAGTATGCCCACTAATTCACTCACTGTTGAGAGTTGGGGTGACACCGTGCGCTCGCTCATGCTGCAGGACAAGTGCCCTGCCACCACACGGTTCCTCCAGCTCCTGTTTACTTCCTGTCAGAGCTTTTCCTTCCGTTGCTCACGTTGACCTCAAACAGGTGATGCAAGTATTTTAGTTTTGTGGGCTACGGTCATGTGGGTTTTCGTTTTCAGTGTTAGATCCATTACATCCCTGTGGGCAAGAAGACCCAGTCCTGGTTAGGGCTTTTGTTTATTTTTGGGATAGGCCTGGAACTTGCTATGTAGCTGGGGCTGGCTTTAAGCCTGATCATCTTGCCTACACTTCCCTAGTGCTAGGATTACCATGTACCACCATGCCAACTTCTAGTGAGGGCTTCCATCTCAGGTGAGGGACCTGACTGGTTCAGGGCCTGTACAGCTTCAGTAGCATCTACTGCCTTGTTCCAGGTGGTCTGCTGGTCGGCTTTGATGCTGCTTGAGGGTTAATTGATCGAGCTAGGAGCTGTGACCAGCCCTGTGGAGTAGGAGCTACTGTGGGTTCTTCACTAAACTGAGGAAGATGGGAGAAACTCTGGGGCACAGGGTTGAAGGATTTCCTGAGGGCTTTGTCATGGGGCTCTGGTAGCTGACACCTGGCACGCGTTTGTCCCTCATTCCATCCAACAACCACCACCACCCATCATCCTCCTCTCCCCCTCCCCCCTCAGAAGGAAAGGGGTGTGCGGATGCGTGCACTGCTGGGTGGTCTCCTGCAGCAAGCTCTCACCAGCTGGAAGAGGCAGACCTGGAGGGAGACTTGGGGTTGCTTGGTGTAGAGAGCAGTGTCCTGCAGAAGTGTTAGCTGCTGCTAAGAAAGCAGGATTTGCTGATATTACTTGGAACACTAATGTGCTGAGATGAGGGTTTTTTGTTTTGTTTTGAGACTGGGTCTCATTGTAGACCAGTAAGTATGGCCTCAAACACACACACACACACACACACATACACACACACACACACACACACCCTTGCCCCAGCCCCCCTGCTGTTATAGATAGCCACTACCACATCCAACTCTAATTAGCACAAAATTCAATATTTTTATCAAAGTTTTATAATAAAATGTAAAACTATTGCTTTAGAGTATAATTGAAGATGCTGAGAAATGATTTGTTTTAAGTTTGTTTTGTTCTTTTTTTAAATTCTTCAAGACAAGGTTTCTCTGTGTAGCCCTGGCTGTCCTGGAACTCTCTCTGTTGGCCAGGCTGACATGGAATGCCTGCCTCTGCCTCTTGAATGCTGGGATTAAAGGCATATACCACCATACTCGGTGAGAAATGATACATCCCAAATTACTCATTTAGTTTAAGTTGCTTGGTCATTGTTTCCGTTTCTGATGCATTTAAGCGTCTGATTGCAAGTAAGCGAAGAGGCCTCTTCCTGGGCATAGAGAAAATAAAGGAAAATACAAGAAGTCTCCGATTCCAGGCTGTCTCAGAGTTTCTATTGCTGTGAAGAGACACCATGACCACGGCAACTCTTATAAAAAAAATTTACTTGAGGTTTTAGAGATTTAGTCCATCATCGTCGTGACAGGAACGTGGTGGCTTATGAGCAGACATGGTGCTGGAGGAGAAACTAACGGTTCTGACAGCTGCTCCCACAGGCAGCAGTGGTCTGTATCCCATGACTTCGGCACATATAAGAGCTCAAAGGCCACCTCTGCAGGGACACACCTGCTCCAACAAGGCTACACCTCCCCAAACTTACAGAGTGTGTGTGTGTGTGTGTGTGTGTGTGTGTGTGTGTGTGTGTGTGTGTTGGAATGACTTACAGGCCGCAGCCCAACAATGGCTGGTGGTTCAGTCACTCGAGGCTGGGTGTGTCACCTGGTCTTCTGTATGCGCTGAAATCCGGGATAAGTAGTCTCCAATGCCAGGGAAGGCATCGCTATGCTGACAAAAAATGGCAGGCAGACGAAGAATGAACAGTCTCATCTGCTGATGGACACCTAGCAACCTGCTATATTAATGGACGTGCTGATACCGCTGGTGCCTGTTGACTTAGATTCCTTCGGGAAGGTCTAGCTGGGTTGGAAAATGGCTCATTTCTAGTGTGTTGAGGAGCTGACATACAGAGCTTCATGATGTCCACACTGCTTTCTGCTCCACCAACAGAGTATGGGGGTTCTTCGCCCAGCCTCTCTCCTCACCAGCATCTGTGGGGTTTATTTCTTGGTAGCTGATCTGTCTGGGGTGAGATAGAATATATATTCATTGACTACTTCTGCTTGCTCCTTAGAGAACTCTGTCCAACTCCCTTATTTAATTATTGATTGGATTATTGGGGGGGTTCGTTTGTACTTTATTAAATTCTATGTATATATTCTAGATATTAGTCCTCTGTCAAATGAATATCTGTCTCAGGGTTTCTATTGCTATGAAGAAGCTCCATGACCATGACAACTCTTAAAAGGAAAATATTTCATTGTAGCTGGTTTTCAGTTTCTGAGATTTACTCCATTATTGTCAGTGCAGGAAGCATGGCCGCATACAGACAGACATGGTGCCGAAGTAGTAGCTAAGAGTTCTACATCTGGATCCATAGACAGCAGGAAGAGACTGCCACTGGCCTGGCTTGAGCATCTGAGACTTCAAAACCCACCCCATAGTGACACACTTCCTCCAACAAGGCCATGCCTCCTAATAGTGCTGGTATAGGCCTATGAGGGCCATTTTTATTCAACCCACCACATCTTTTGGAGATTTTTCTCCCATTCTGAAGCTTGTCTCTTCAGTCTTCCTTTGCTATATAGAAGCTTTGCATTTGTTTTATTTATTAAAGATTTATCTACTTTAGGTGGTAGTGTACATCTTTAATCCCAGTATTCAGAAGGCAGAGGCAAGAGGATCTCTGGTTCGAGGCCAGCCTGGTCTACATGAGTTTCAGGGCTGCCAGAGCTATACAACAACAAAAACGAAAAGGTTTTATTTATTTTTATTGTAAACATGATTATTTTGCCTGTGTGGATGTATGTATGTATGCCTGGCACCCACAGAGACCAGAGAGGGCACTGAATTCCTACAACTAGAGTCACAGCAGCTGCAGGGCAGCTACACCCATCTGTCCCTCCGGTCTCGGGATGGATGCCCTCCCTGGCCTTGGAGGGTACCGGGCATAAATGTGGTGACATACATCCACATAAAAATACTTATTAAAGGGCTGGAGAGATGGCTCAGTGGTTAAGAGCACTGGCTGCTCTTCCAGAGGTCCTGAGTTCAATTCGAAGCAACCACATGGTGGCTCACAACCATCTGTAATGAGATCTGACACCCTCCTCTGGCGGGCGGGCATACATGGAGGCAGAATGTTGTATACATAATAAATAAATAAATCTTTAAAAAGTTTTCTTAAAGGTTTTCAGCCTGCAAGATTTGTTCATTTATTCAGTTGTATGTTACAGGTGATCGTGAGCCATGTATCTGGGAACTCGGAACCTAGGACTCTGTAACATGAGGGGCCGGCTTGTTCTGTTTTATTTTTGAGGCAGGGTTTCTCTGTGTAACTACCCTGGCTGTCCTGGAACTTGCTCTGTAGACCATGCTAGGGACCTTTTTTTTTTTTTTTGAAACCTTAAAGCACACCCCCAATGACACTCCTCCTCTGAGGCCACACCTAATCCTTCACAAACAGTTCTGTGAACTGGGACCCAAGCATTAAGATGTATGAGCCACTTGGGACCATTCTCATTCAAACCATGATAGCCCAGACTATAGTGTGAGTTGATGTCTGAAAAGCAAGCATGTTTGTGTATCCACTTGGAGCCATCTCCAGTGTCCAGCCTGCTGCGCTGCTGGAAACGAGTCTCATCAGCACCTCCCCATTAGATCCTGACGTCCAGGGCCATGGCTGACTCCTTTTGTTACCTAGGACCTGTGTGTTTAGGAAATGCCATTTGGATGAATGCCAGGAACAGTCATTTCGAGTTCAAGTAATTATTTTGAAATTCTAAAAACCATCAAAGCAATTTCCTTTTTCAGACTCTCTGATTCTGTAACTCAACACCTCCCTGTGGCTTGGGGAACCCTCAGGAAGTTAGTTGTTCGCAAGAGCTATCTGTGTTAATGGGATTAACTGGGAAGTGGCCCAGTTGTACCTTAATTTAAACCACATGAAGCCACTCCACTAGGAGAGTGGAGACATTTACAGCATGGATAAATTGCCCAATGATACCAATCGGATTGCAAAGTTTTAGGGAAATGATGGCGGCATGAAGTTTGCCTCTTCTGTCGTCAAAGATGCCCCCATGTTATCCTCGGCTGACATTGGCCATGGCCTCAAATTGGCTTGTGGATCCCTCATAGTTCAGCTTCCTTCTTTACAACCAACACAAGGGAGGGTGCAGCACAGACGCTGCCTCCAAGCTCTCGGGACTCCAATGCTAAGTCTTAAAACTCAGCAACAACCAAGCAGCTGCGGAAATCCATTGTGAGTGCAGCAGAGACACATGGGAGATACAGGCGGAGACACTCCGTAAGTGGGAAGAGCTCTTGGCCCAAATGATATCACCAGAGGCAAAAAGATCCTAACCTTGCTCTGGTGGAGGTCCTTTCCCACATTAGTTTCCTGTGCTTTGATGATGAGGAATTAAGCTCAACCTGCCAACACTGGGCTTGCCTGCCATGGAACACTCCCCTGGCACTCACTGGTAAGGTGGAGGGATCCTAAATTCCTCCAGTGGCAACTCCCAGCCCCTATGGACCCGAGGACGAGGGTATACTTACATCTTTCCACAGAGTGCCACCACTCCAATATGGATGCCCTTCAGATATTCGTCCTGCTACGGACCAAGAAACCTTGCCCAAGGAAGAAGTTATGGATGGGTGACATATTGCCACGGTTCTTTATACTGTTCTTTGCTCTGCGTCTGTGGAAGATTTGTGGGCCCTTGACCAACTACCCCCATTTTTTTTGCCTGTGGCTGTTTGCTTTACTATAAATATATCCTTCAGTCCCTGTGTAAAATCATATATCATGACCATGGGAGACTTTCATGGCAATCTTGCTAGTGCAACCATGTTGTACTTGGAGCTTCTTGCCCCGCTCACAAATTACAAATACCCATTAGTTCCTCCAGTGATATCTCAACCGCCTTTGCCTCGATGTCCAGTGGTGTTCAGACTGTCCACTTCCCGTTGGGCTCCCCATCCCTTGGGAACATTGTCAGTCTCCTTTCTCCTCTGGATTATCTGGTTACAGCCTGTAACATCCAGCTTGGCATGTGGAGGCTCACTGCACTTGATGTCTCCTGCCTTACTCTGCATATTCTCAGAGATCCCATACGTTTTCAATTTGTCCCTATCATGGACAAATGAGACTGATGTGGCTCCTTTAAATGTCTTGATTTGTGTCCTTTGACACTCCTAAAGGGTGGTTGTCTTTTTAACAGGATCTACCTACTTCCATAAAAAGGTATTCTGGTCAATGGACAGGAAGAAGTGCTGTAAATGGGACACAAAAATACCAAATTAACTGGAAGGCCACCCCAGTCTGTGTCCAACCCCCATTCTTTCCAGTAACTAATGCTTCCAATGTCAGAGACACTCTCAGTTGCTCTCTTGGGATGTGCATCCCAACAGCCCACTGGCTGGGATACTCATAAACAGCCATCCTAATAAGAGAACCAGCAGCCATCTGGGTACCCATTGCCAATGCTACCCACTTCCCTGCCATTACCATTATGGCTCAAACCCAATTACAAGAGGTGGGTAGGACAAAAAGAGACTTTGAAATTACAGTCACTGTCATTGCGACCACTGTGCTGGGAGTGGGAGGGGCGGTGGCTGGAACAGAATCACTAACACAAATGGCTACCACAACAGAAACCTTAAATCTAGTAGTTGCTGAATCAGCTGAGGCTCTCCATGCTCAAGTGATAATTAATCAACATCTTTATCAAGCTATATATGTATTACAACAACAAACCGATCTTTTAGCTGAGGTATTGACTTACTTTGATAAAGAACATGTTGTTGAGCCAGGCAGTGGTAGCATACATCTTTAATTCCAGCACTCAGGAGGCAGAGGCAGGCAGATCTCTGAGAGTTCAAGGCCAGCCTGGGCTACAAGAGCTAGTTCTAGGATGCGTTTCAAAGCTACAGAGAAACTCTGTCTTGAAAAAAACAAAACAAAGAACATGTTGTTGTAAGTGTGCAATCCCCAGTACCAAGCGATTTGTCTCACCCCCTACCAGGTTTTCTGTAATGCCTGCTTTACTCTCTCAGTACATTTCTCGTACCACTGTACCATTCACGAGCCAGGCAAGGGCCTGGAGATTGGAAGAACACACAAGAGACCTGGGTCATATGTGAGGAGATAAGCCGGGGCTGCGAAGAGAAACCTGGTCTTGAAAAACTGAGGTAGGTAGATAGATAGATAGATAGATAGATAGATAGATAGATAGATAGATAGATAGACAGACAGATAGATAGGCTGGTTTTTCCCACCGTCCCCCCCCCCCACACACACAGACAAGGCCTTTTATTTAAGTGTACATTTTCCATCAGTAGGGAAAGAATCTCAGGGCTTTCCCTCCTGAATGTCTTTGTCTCACTTCTTCCTGGTCCATGATGTCAGTTAAGATCGACTGCACAATAACACCAATCCGCTGGGAGGAAGCAGGTTGTCCTTCTGTCAGGTCAAACCTGGAGCTGGTCACTCCACACTGGCTCAGCCCATCTGCAGCCTCGGGCCTGCCACAAAGAGGATCTGACCATCAGGAGTCACAACCACATACAGAAGGACTTTCATTGTTACCTCTCCCGACATCTCGCCCACCTGGCCTCATCATCCTCTAGGCTGAGGCTCTGTCCCCATCTCAGCTGCTTCCCGCTGTCTGTGAAAGTGTGTTCCCTAGGGACTTCTTCAGGCCTCATTCAAGCTGTAGTGTGCGTCAGAGCTGTCTTCCTCTTTGAGACTAGATATTATGCCGAGACTAGATATTATGCCGTATTATACCGTTATGCGTATATGCCATGTGTTTGTTTGCTGCCTGTTGACGTAGACTTCTACCTTTGGACTATCCTGACGAATACTGCTCAAGAGTCAGACCCCAGGGTGTGGAGAGTCTGCTGAGTGTTTCCTGTTCAAAATGCCCCAAGGCAGCACGGAGCCTGAGTCAAGCCCACTGCTGCAGGCTATGCAGGGCCAGAAGGAAGAAACTGGAAAGTCCGCAGAAGGAGCATGGTGGAGGAGTGGGTCAGGAAGCCAGTCTACAGGCTGTGGCTTCCCAGAGTCTCTGTGGTCTGAGATGTGGGGTGGGGCAGGGCCTGAGCTCAGGACCCGGACACAGCTGCCCAATGTCCACTTCGTACAGCTCTGGCACCGGGATTGGGCCTGGCCAAGCTGGAGCACCCAGTCAGCCCTAGCAGAGTGTGGGCATAGCTGAAGCATATGGCTTACTTCTGAAGAGGAAGAGTGAGCGGCTTGTGTTTGTTGTCAGCATGAGGGAGGAAGAGACGCTGAAGGTTCAAAACACACACAAGGAGATTCTTAATGGAGGAATTTGGCGACTTTCCCAATGGTGCCCAGTAAAGAACTCAGGGGTCATGTTCTGGCGGGAGTGGATCTTAGATGCCCCCAGCATCATCTCTTGGCAGTGATGATAGTAATTCATTTAGAGAGGAACTTTCCTTCTGGGGGAGGTCGCGGTCTAGGTAACACACATCCAGGCTGCACAACTGCATTTTGTTTTTAGAGACCGAGTGTTTCTTGTTCCTGTTGGGAGCTGTGAACCCCCAGATCCTGAATTTCTGGTAAACATCTTGTTTTCCTCTGCTCTGAGACAGCCTGCAGCTGCTCTGAGCACAAGACCCTCAGAAGTTCTTGATGGCAGGAGAGTAGTTTCTGGTGCGTTTGGCTGGGGCGTGGCTATCAGTTAAGGATCCCTATATAAGCGGCTCTGGTACACAATAAAGGGGGGCATTCCTGTTTCAAGGATGACCCGTGTCTCTGTCTGTGTGTCTTTGTGTGTTTCAATCTCTAGCCCCTTGCCCGGCTCACAGACTATCTGGTAGTGCATAGAGCACAGATGGCCATGGTGCGCTATAGTTCCTTGTGAGAGCTTATCATAAATACCGAGTGTCAGCTGCAAACTGTCAACATCTGGATCCAAGTCTGGGGTGTATCAGCAGTAACTCCATGGCAGAACACAGAACGCTTGAGTGTGTACACAGCCTGGGGTTCCATCCCTGGCAGCTGATAAAAATGAAAAATCAGGAGAGCAGTCTCTGGGCTTCCGACTCCAGTCCCTGAGTTCTGCGTTCAGAGATGTGAAGCAGCTCAGTGAACCCAAGCCACGCCAGCCCCAAAGAATCATGAACTTTCCATAGGAAGGTAAAACCTATGAGCTGTGTGGAAAAGGCCATGTGGAGTTCAGGCCGTGAGCCTGTAAACTGGAAGGGCAGCCCTGGGCTGGAGGGTGCTGGCGTCATCCTCTTTGACTGTTATTCTGTTTCTCAGCCTCAGGGGTGTTCTGAACCCCTTATCACTAGGCTCTGGAGGATGGTGGTCACACCGGGATGGTGCTCGGGACTAAGAGCCTCTTGCTGAAGAGGTTTTAAGGTTCAGGTGGGAAGAGGCGAGGCCACCTCCACTCATTAGGCTGTGCTGGAAGGACCCTGGAGGGTGTGAAGGAGGAGGCTTCTAAGGTGGGAGAGCCCTTAAGAGGTCTTGGAGACTCTTACTTCCGGAGACAACTTATCCTTTTCCGACTCATCGCATTGCGTGCTGTGTGGGCTTCATTGTGTGCATTCCAGAGAATGGCCTACAGCAGTTTATGTGGAATCTGAATGAATTTATTAAGAACGTAGCAAGCTTAAGGTCAAGGAATAAAGAGCGAGCAGCAGCTAGAGAGACACGACGGACAGACAGCGACACATCAGATCCGGCCCTCATTGCATCTAGCGGATGAGAGCACATAAAAGGTCACATCATCAAATCGGGGCTCACAAACATCGAGCAGAATGGGCTGGGAAGCATGCTGAGGCAGGCAGCTGAAGATCCTGGGCAGGAGGAGCAGTGGACCCTCAGGAAGGCTTCCAGGTAAAAGCAAGCAGCCACGAGAGCCAGAGACAGACGGGATCATCAGGTTGAGGCTCTCAAGGGGACAAGGGGAGGCAGAAAGAGGACAGACAGCTGCAGCTCCTACCTCAGCTCTCTCTGTGGATACACTTCCCATAACTGAACTTCTGGCTCCCTGCTTTTGTTTTATTATATTTTTTAATTTTTTCATATAGTATCTTTTGATTATATTCCTACCCCTCCTCCAAGTCCTCCCGGGTCCTTCCCACCTAACACATGTTTTTTCTTTCTCCCTCAAAAAACAAGACAAGACAAAACAAAACAAAACAAAAACAAACAAACCAAGAAAACAAAGCAAAACCCAAAAGGACAGAAAAGGCCAAAGCATGACAGCCACAAAGCACACACAAAGACACGGAGTTCATTTGCGTTGACTAACTACCCCCGGAGTGGGGACTGCTCTAGGGTGTGGTTGATACACAAGGTGTCACTCCACTGAAGAAACTCTTCCCCCTCTCAGCCGGAATCAATTGCAAACAGACTCTTGGTAGGGCTGGCACTTTGTGTCCATTTGGCTTCGTCAGCGCCCTTCGTCAGCGCTGGGGTTTTGCCTGGTTTGAGCCTGTACAGGTCTTGTGTGTGCTGTCGCCGTGAGCTCATGGGTGTCAGCCCTGCTGTGTCTGAAACACACAGCTTCCTCGGAGTCATCTATCACCTCTGGCTCTCACAATCTTCTTTCCTCCTCCCCCTCCTCCTCCTCCTCCTCCTCCTCCTCCTCCTCAAATAACCCTCCATCTTGAGGGGAGGAGTTTGATAAAGACATTCCGGTGAGGGCTTAGTGCTTCAAGATCTCTCACTCTCGGCACGTTGTTCGGTTTGTGGGTATCCGCGTGCGCTGGCAAGTTTTACATCAGCCTGACACAAGCTAGAGTCATTGGAGGAGAGAGCGTTGATTGAGAAAATGCCTCCTTAAGATTAGGATGTAGACAAGCCTGTAAGGCATTCTCTTAATTAGTGATTGATGGAGGAGGACCCAGCCCATTGTGGGTGGTGCCATCCCTGGGCTGGTTCTATAAGAGAACAGGCTGATCAAGCCAGGGAATCAAGTCAGTAAGCAGCACCCCTCCTTGGCCTCTGCATCAGCTCCTGCCTCCAGGTTCCTGCCCTGCTTGAGGTCCTCCCTTCATTGCTTTTGATGATGAACTATTACCTTGAAGTATAAACTGAAATAAACCAGTTTTTGTCTCCCAGTTGCTTTCGGTCATGGTGTTTCACCATAGCAATAGTAACTATAACAGAAGAATTGGTACCAGGAGCTGGGCACTGCTGTGACAGACCTGACTGTAAGTTTTCTGGAAGGACCTTGGAGCTTTGGACTAGAACATTCATTGAGTGTTCAAAACTGCTAAGCTGTTCTATGGAAACTTGGAAGATATGATAATTGTTGAGACAAATTTAGACAGGGCAGATTGCTTCCTGGCCTGGAGAAGTTCCAGATGGACGTTTGGGAGTGACTTCGTGACTCTCGGGGCCATTGACCATTTGCTATTTTGAATTAAGATTCATTGAAACCATTGCTTTTCTGATAAACTGATGCTGGCTAGCTGGAGTTGTGATTAAGAGACCAGTCCCACTGAGGTGAAATCTAGGACGTTTTCCCTGAGAGTCACCTCACAGAAGCTTTGTTCCAGAGGTGGCGACGGTTGTACCTCGCATGGGCAGCTGATCTTGAATCTCCCAAGTGGTCTGGTTTTTAAGACAGGAAGGGGTCGTGGAGAGCAGCTGAAGCTTGGCACTGTGAGAGAACAGGGAGGCCACTGGAGAAGGTGAGTCCCGGGAGCAGTTGAAGCCCCAGGACTGAAAGGTTCACGGAGAGAAGTGGAGTCTTGGCCCGGGGAATGGTTACTGGTAAAAGTGAAGTCCAGTTGCGACAGAAGACCCAGCCTTTCGGAGATGCCAGTACCATGAGAGGACCACCAAGAACAGTAGCAGCTGTGGCATGGAGCAGGCCTGAGTCTAGAAAACAAACTATGTGTACCGCAGAGGACAGGGCTAGAAACGACCCAAGTTGCCCTTTGGGGGATCCCAGAAGATCATGAGTGGCCCTTTGGGGGATCCCAGCAGGTCATGAGTGGATCCCAGACATTGGACATTGAGTTATTTACACAGATGGTATGGTGGTTTGAAAACACAGGCCCCTAGGGAGCAGCACTATTAGGAGGTGTGGCCTTATGGGAGTAGGTGTGGCACTGTTCCTAGGGAGCAGCACTATTAGGAGGTGTGGCCTTATGGGAGTAGGTGTGGCACTGTTCCTAGGGAGCAGCACTATTAGGAGGTGTGGCCTTATGGGAGTAGGTGTGGCCCTGTTGGAGGAAGTGTGTCACTGGGGTGAGCTTTGAGGGCTCAGAAGCTCAAGACAGGCCCAAGGTCCACTTCTCTTCCTTCTGCCTACCAACCTGCACGTAGAACTCTCAATTCCTTCTGCAGCACCACATCTGCCTGTATACTGCCATTCTTCCTGCCATGACAGTAATGAACGAAACCTCTGAAATGGCAAGCCAGGCCCCGGTTAAATGTTTTCTTTTATAAGAGTTGCTGTGATCATGGTGTCTTCACAGCCATAGATACCCTGACTGAGTTGGAGTTTGGTTTTACTTTGATTTTGACTGTACCCTAGCTCTTCCATCTTTAAGTAAGAAAGTATTTAACTTATTTTTTATTTCTCTCAGCCATGGCTGAGAGAAAAAGACATTGTACTTTAAAAGAGACTAGATATTTTAAAAGAGATTTTAAACAAGGTATTTTAAAAGAGAGAATATAAGTGTTTAAAAATCTTTGTTTTCTTTTGATTTTTTTGAAGCAGGGTTTCTCTGTAGCTTTGGAGCCTGTCCTGGAACTAGTTCTTGTAGACCAGGTTGGCCTCAAACTCACAGAGATCCACCTGCCTCTGCCTCCCAAGTGCTGGGATTAAAGGTGTGTGCCATCCCCACCCGGCAAGTGCTCAAATTTTTAAAGGCTGTGGAACCTTGTAAGTTTGTGAAATGTTATATATCATGATGTCTTTTTTAATTTGTGATCTTGGGGATTAACAAGAGAGGAAACATTGTGGTTTAACTGGGATGTGTCAAGTTGACAAGGAATCGCTTTGCTGGCTGGTGTCGCAGCATACTGACAAGCTAGAGTCATAGAGAAGAGGGAGGGAGCCTCAGCTGAGAAAAGGCCTACAATCAGGCTGTGGGCAAGCCTGTAGGCCATTTTCTTAACTAGTGATTGATGGGAAGGGCCCAGCCCATTATAGGTAGTTCTATCCCTCAGCTGGTGGTCCTGGGTTCTATAAGAAAACAAGTTGAGCAAGCCCTGAGGAACAAGCCAGTGAACAGCACCCTCCGTGGCCTCTGCAGCGGCTCCCTCCTCCAGGTTCCTGCTCTGCTTGAGCTCCATCCTCACTGCTTTTGATGATGAGCGGATTTAGGGACCTGCGAGTGGAATAGCACCCCTTTCCTCCCCAAACCGCCTTTGGTCTTAGTGTTTCCCCATAGCAGTAGTGACCTTAACTAAGACGGCTGCCGTCCACTGCAAGAAGCCACTACTCTGATGAGGGCTGAGTGATGCGTTGGATCAATGGGTATAACTACTTGTCATTCACAGTCATGTAGAAACTTAGTATTATAGAAGCTTCCTAAAATACATATAAAAGGAATTTAAAAACACTTACTATATAATGAAGGAGACAATACCCCAACATCCAGTACCAGTTATGGGCTACATCTGTCAAGTCATTGGATAAAGGGATCCCATAAGCTCTTCCCCAAAACAGGTTATTGCCTAGGCTATTGGTTACTCTCCACAGCATGAGACAGAATGTTGTATACATAATAAATAAATAAATCTAAAAAAAAAGAGAGAAAATATGCAATATTTTCTTTCTGGGCCTAGATGATTATAGCTCCAGATATTTACCTGAAAATTAATAATTCATTTTTCCTAACAGTGAAATGATATTCCATTGTGTAAATGCCCCACATTTTCATTACCCATCCATCAGTTGGTAACACTGAGGCTGTTTCCGATGATAAGAATAGATCAACAAGGAACATGGATGAGCAGAGATCTCTGTGGTAGAATGCAGAGACCTTTGGGAATATGCCCGAGTGTGGTATAGCTGGATCTTGAAATAGATCTATTCTCAGCTTCCTGCAGAACTACCACACTGATTTCCATAGTGGCCACAGCTTTTATATCATGGGCTGAAAAATTGTATCCTCTCTTGGAAAATGATAACCTTCCAACTATTCTCAGGGCCATTTGCTTTACTCTTGGGCTGTTTTGCTATTCTCTCCCCACACAGTCATGGGGTGGGGGGAACCCATTCTCAGACCTGGGGTCCTGGAGGTCATTTGACATAAACATGTTTGAGTTTGAAGTGTGGGGAACCAACCCTGCTTCCAGGGCCAGCTTCCCAGTGAGCTCCAACAGCACATAACAGCTCAGCAGTTAAAATGTACATCCCAGGTTGGTTATGAGGATGTGTGAACAGTGTAATAAAAAGGTAAATTCTTGAGAGAAGCAAGCAAGCTTGACCTTTTAATTATTGACAGCTGAAGCCAGTGAGCTGACACTGATGAAGTCAGCTAAATAAAAACTCAGAAACATCCCCGTGGAAAAGTACCACTCACAGTTGGTAAAATATAATAAAAACAAAGTTCACCAACCTGGAAGACTGCGAGGAAGCAGGAGCAATAGAAGGCAGTAGGGTTTGTTTGTTTGTTTCAAGACAGAGTTTCTCTTTAGCTTTGGAGCCTGTCCTGGAATTTGTTCTCTGTAGACCAAGCTGGCTTTGAACTCACAGAGATCAGCCTGCCTCTGCCTCCCAAGTGCTGGGATTGAAGGCGTGTGCCACCACTGCCCAGAAAGCAGTGTTTGTAACTGAGTGTGCATGAAGCCTCACATGTCTTTCACAGGCATGCTGCCTGGATACTGGTAAGCTGGGAGGAAATCTTATCCCTTTGTCCTCCAAGCAGCTGGGAACATGCATCTCTAGAAGAAGAAAGAGTGGTCCTTGAGGTAGGACCACAAACAGCACCATTGTCCCCTCAAATTGGCCACATCCCTTGGACACTAGGAAGGTATCTGTTTGCTTTTGTCCAAGGACAAAGAAATCTCACCAGGTCTTCCTGAGGAGGCTCAGGTTGTGAGATGGCTCAGTGGTTAAGAGCACCTGCTGCCCTTCCAGAGAAGCCAAGTTCAGCTCCCAGCACTCTCCTTCGGGTGTGGGGGTATACCTCTAATTCCAGCTGTCAGAGCTGAGGTGTCACGTTTGCTGTGAGTGTGAGACCAGCCTAGGATACAGAGCAGAACCCTGTCACAGAAGGGAGGGAAGGATAAAGAAAGGGAGGGTGGGAGGGAGGGAGAAAGGGAGGATGGGAGGGAGGGAAGAAGAGAAAGAATAGGACCAGGGTGTGATGGTTTGGATGAGAATGCTGTCTCCCCTATAGGTTCATATGTTTGAATATTTGGTCCTATTGGTGGAACTGTTTGGAAAGGATCAGGAGGTGTGGCCTTGTTGGAGGAGGTGTGTCCCTGGGCTTTAGGCTTTAGGTTTTAGGTTTTCAAAGACTGGAGCCAGTCTTTTCACTCTGCCTCCCACTTGCAGATCAAGATGTGAGCTCTTGGCTATTCCTGCTGCTATGCCCTGTCTTCAGGCCATCATGGACTCTGTCCCTCTGAATCCACAAGCCCAGATCAAACACTTTCTTCCCTAAGTTGCCTTGATCATGGCCTGTGTCACAGCAATAGAAAAGCAACCTTAAAACGGGGAAGGGCGTTGTGCGGAGCATGGCTTGGCTCCCTTTTCGTCCCTGTGAGGTGAACAGGATTCTTCCTCAACTTGGGCATCTTGAATTTGTCCAAGGACGGGAAACATAGGATCTTAGAGTTCCATTCCTGGAACGTGGGACCTGTTTCCAGGCCCCAGGGAACTAGTGTACCACGCATGGAGGCAGAGATTCAGGTTTTTCCATTTTCCAGTATGTCCTCAGAAGGAATAAGTTATGAAAACGTGTTGCCTTCAGATTTACAAGGCGCCATTCTGGTTTGCCAGCAAAAGAAAGCCCATTACTGACAGACTTGGAATAAATACGACTTGGCTTCTGAGTAAAAACAGATGTTGTATCCTGTGACTGAAGTGAGCTGTAGATCTCCCGACATGCTCTGGCAACTCACGTGCCTCCTTCTCCGGGGTCAGTTTGCAAGCCTTGGTCATGCCCTGCTCTGTGCCTAGAGGCACCGACTGGGCAGGGTGGCTTTATTTCCTGTAGTGCTGTAGTTTAGGATGGTTTCTCTCTTTCCACTGGAGCTGGCATTTCAGGGCCAGCCCTTCCAATGCTGCTCACTTGCAGGGCAACCAGAGATTCTCCCAGCGTACCTGCCAGCTTGGGCTTGGGCAGCCAGCTCGTGGGTGGACTGGTACCATTTTCTCAGCTTTGGAAGGTGACATTTGCTTCTTCATCAGAAATCATAGCTGATGCCAGTAGCACAGATGAGCCCACGGCCAGCCCAGCGCTTTCAGCCACCCAAGAATCTGACCATGGGCTCCCTCTGGTCCATCACTACCGGTTCCTCTGGAACAGCAGCCTGGCACCCCATCCTCCCTCCCACCTCCTCTGTCTTCTATCCTTCCTGAGTGATTTCCATCCAGGGCTGTATTTCCTTGACGTCTTAACAAGCCACTCTATAATAAAACACAGGACCCATGCTGGCCCTTTCTTGCAGGCTGGGGCTGATTTATGGGACTTTAGACCCAAGGTGATGTGGGGTTTCTCACATGTGTGAAGCATGAGTTGTTCTGAGCTGGCTCCAAAGCTCAACTGCTTTCCATGACCCCCGTACCCCAGCAGAGCTGGCAAGGACTTCATGGGTCACCCCCACTCCTTCAGCATCTGGGAAAGGCCCCAGTCAAAAAGAAGGGTCAAGAGAAAAACCTTCCAAATGATGGCAGCAAAAGCCTTTTCGTACCTGTGCCTGGGAGCGCAGTGCTTGAGGCAAGGGCGCCGTGGTGGTCACCTAGCAGAGAGTCACCTTCCCACAGGGTTGTGGTAGAACCCTCAGTGCCTGCTCTGTGATATTGGGCCGAGTCAGTGCGTGCTCGAAGGAAAATGGCTTCTGTCTGTACAAACACACTTGAAGTTTGCTAGATCCAAAGTGCTCCCCCCAAATAGGAATGCTGGTCACAATGTCCTAAACACGGAGACTTTGGCTAGGAAAACAGAGGTCTAATGGTGAGTTTCTGTTTACCAGGGTCCTCCCTTAATCAGACGTGATCCTGCCTTAATCTGCCACCAGATGTCAACTACCCAAGGCAAGGCCGTCCACCCTGCCAACTGTCACGGCTTTTCCACCATTCTGCTTCTTTTTCCTCACCCCCACCCCAAAAGAAAGCATTGACGCTTTGATCCCCAGTAACCCTCCCTTTCCACCCCTAGAGTGGTCCAGTGCTGTGGTTTCACTACGATGCCTACAAAGTCGGGTCTCACTTCTTTTCAGTTACCTTATATTTACTTGGCTGCACTGTTACGTCATGGTAAGTGGACGGAGCAGCTTCAGAGAATAAAAGAAGGGGGTGGTGGAATTCTGGACTTTGCAAATATGGTCACCTAAACTCTACTGATGTAGAATATCCATGGGGCACTGAGACTCCTGAGGAGTCTGAATCTCAGATGGTCACTGGCCACCTGGATGGCCTTGTGGGTGAGCAGAGAGTAATTCCTGGCCTCCCCAGGTGTGTCTGGCTTTCTGGACTTCTGATTTATCTGGTTTTTTTAAACAATCTTTTTTTTAAAATGATGTTGCCCCCTTTTTAAAAAGATTTTATTTATTAAGTACACAGTGTCCTGCCAGGAGAGGGCGCCAGATCCCTTTATAGATGGCTGTGAGCCACCATGTGGTTGCTGGGAATTGAACTCAGAACCTCTGGAAGAGAGGCAGTGCTCTTAACCTCTGAGCCATCTCTCCAGCCCCTGATTTATTTGGTTTTAAGGAAAACTAATCCTTGAAAAATAGAATTAAAAAAAATCTTTCACACAGTGTGAACTTTAGGAGGTGACCCCAGAGGGAGGTGGAAGAAATGAGAGTGCTCCTTAGGGTGTTTGTTCGAGAGTCTCACTGGCCCCAGCTAGCCCAGAATTTGCAGTGTAGATCAGGTTGGCCTTAAACCCACAGGGATCTGCCTGCCTCTGACTCCGGAAATGGAAGGTGATGCCATCACACTGACCCCGCAGGGATATCTCACTTCTGTTCTCTCCTCTCTCTCCCTGTCTGTGGGGCAAGTGACTTCTGTCTGCCACATACTCCCGGTGCTGAGACACCCTGCCTCGCCACCACGCAGGAACAGCAACAGAGCCAGAGCCCACCGTGATGGACGGAGCCTGTAAAACCATAAGCCAAAGTGAATCTTTCCTGCCAAAGACATTTGTAAAAAAAACAAAGGAAGGGGCTGGAGAGATGGCTCAGAGGTTAAGAGCATTGCCTGCTCTTCCAAAGGTCCTGAGTTCAATTCCCAGCAACCACATGGTGGCTCACAACCACCTGTAACGGAGTCTGGTGCCCTCTTCTGGCCTGCAGGCATACACACAGACAGAATATTATATACATAATAAATAAACAAATTTTTTTTTTTAAAAAAAGCACGCACCACCACTGCCCTGCTGTGCTTTGTTTAAAAAAAGAAAGGAAGAAGAAAGAAAAGAGACTCCTGCCTCAAATGTCAGATTGAGTATGACGAGGCAGGACTTCTGGGACATGATGGCCACGGGTGCAGGGCCACTGGTGCAGGGCCACGGGTGCAGGGCCACGGGTGCAGGGCCACGGGTGCAGGTTAGACCCCTAAGTGGCTAGAAGGCCGACCGGAAACCTGTGAAATACAAAGTGGTGGGCTAACCTGACCTGACCGTCACCCACAGCCTAAGGCATAACCGAGCCTAGAAATGTCAGCTGATGATGGACCAGCTGGACACTGGAAAAATGAACACACTTTTACTGCTATGTAGGACCCTAAACCACAGGATGGTGTGAAAACTCACTGAATGTGACAAGTTTACCATTCTAACTCAGCTTTTGTCCAATGTTGTTGAGGAAACATATCCAGGTGTGTCTTCACAGCGAGGAAAAGACAGACTAGCAGATAAAAAGGGAAAATTCGTTCTTTGCTGCAAAAAAATGACCATGTGGGAAACTGGATGGAGGAGCTGAGCTCCCTGCCCGGTGTGGGAGAGTGCTGGGTCAAAGGACAGAGGCTCCTCTGTGAATGTCTTCTCCCAAATGATTTGAGATTTACAGAAAGACAAGGGAGCCCCGCACATCCTCATCCCGACCCTAAGCTAACCTCAGCAGAAACCTTGGAGCCAGGGAACCCCTGAGTCACACAGCCTTCTCGGCCGATTTTTAGCTGTGTCTTAGTTTTCTGTCGCTGTCGTAAAACACCGTGACCAAGCACAACTTGGGGAGAAAAAGATTTATTTCATCTTACACCTTGTAGTCCTTCATCCAGGGAAGTCAGGGCAGGAACTCAAGGCAGAGCTGATACAGAGGCGCCCGCCCATGGCGCCCAGTTTGCTTCCTTCTTTTTTTTTTTTTAAGATTTCATTTATTATGTATTCAGTGGTCTGCCTTCATGCCAGAAGAAAGCACCAGATCTCATTACAAGGTTGTGAGACACCATGTGGTTGCTGGAAATTGAACTCAGGACCTCTGAAAGAGCAGCCAGTGCTTCTAATCTCTGAGCCATCTCTCCAGCCTTTTGCTTTGTTTTTAAGATTACATTTACTTACTTACTTACTTATTCACTGTGTGGGTTAGAGTGTGTGCGGAGGCCAGAGGATTGCTACCTAGAGTAAGCTTTCTGCTGTCACTGTGTGGGTCTTGGGGATTGAACTCAGGTCGTCAGGGATGACAGCACCATCTCGGTCCTGGGGATTGAACTCAGGATGTCAGGGATGACAGCACCATCTCTTACTCACCGAGCCATCTCACCGGCCCAGACAGTCTCATTGTTAAGCTTTAGGTTTGCTCTCACTCCCTCAGGGCTTACTACAGCCTCCCCTTAGGCTTCTCCCGTCGGGAACAGCACCCATATCTTCTTGTCCGTCAACTACCTTGATGATCACTACCTTGACACTTGGGAGGGGTTCTGAGCCTCAGGTTTTGGGGTGCCTCTCACTTGGGGGGTTGCATGACTTTATTTTGCAGGAATGGATTGAGGTTCTGCAACTCTGGCAGGAGTCCCATGGAGGATGTGTGTCCTTCCCAGCTCCTCACACCAGGGTGGGAGAAGGCAGTGCATCTTGGATCTGATGGCAACTTTGATCTACTCCGTAAGGGGCTTTCTCCTAGACAATGACTCTGCTTCCTACCGTAGCTCCGATTATCTTGTGGGGAGACAGTTAACCCATCATTTCTAATCAAGGTATACAGGATGTGGCCAATGTGTTGTGGCTAATCACATTCATTATATGCCTTATGTTTATTATTATTATGGATGATGACGATGGCTCATCCAAGTTCTCCATATGCAGCCCAGGCTGGCCTGCTCCAGATTCTCCTGCCTACGTCTCCCAAGTACTGACTGCAGGAATGTCCTGCCACGCTCAGATCAAAATGAAAACTTAAAAAAAGCTCTATGTATCTGAGGAAAGCTATACCATAAAGCTTATTTGCTTGACAGTAAGTGACTTATTTCTTAAAACGTGGCTGTATCTGATAGGAAACCTGTGACCACCCGTAGACTGAAGGGAAGGGTTTAGAATGAGGTCACAGTGGTGCAGTGTGGGGCCACACAGAGTCCCTCATCAGGCGGGACAGTAGAGCTGCAGTCAGAGCCTTCCAGGGTGGCTGTGGTAACCTGAAGATGGAAAAGCAGAAATGATTAATATTCTGATTCTGTAACTGTCAATGCCTAGAGTGTGGTTTTGAATAAACATACAGTACGGGGTGGCAGAAGTGTGTTTAGGGCCAGTTTAGAAGTTGTTGGAAATTTTGTCCCATTCCAAGCCAAAATCCATGATTTTTTTAATTTATGAAAGTTTTCTTTCTTTCTTTCTTTCTTTCTTTCTTTCTTTCTTTCTTTCTTTCTTTCTTCCTTCCTTCCTTCCTTTCTTTCTTTCCTTCTTTCTTTCTTTAAGAAAGAAAGTCTAGTTGTTCAAGATTTGTCGCTTTCCCTGTAGAAGGCAAAGGGCGGTCAGATGCACCGTCCTTGGCAGAAAGGGAAACAAGGAAACCCTGGTGATTTGTACTTTCAAGAGAAAGTGATTTGTTTTTTAAAGTAACAAGGAAAGAAATTTGAGGGAACCTTCTGGAGACAGATGGGCTAAAATTTCACTGTGGCCCAGAATAGCTTACGTTATTATCAAAATGCTCCTGGTTGCATGCTTTGAAAAACAGGCACTAGGGACTGGAGAGATGGCTCAGCGGGAAATGGGCCCCGCTGCCAAGTCTGAAGTACCGAGACTCCACAAACCCGCCAGCTCGTGTTCTTTGTTTGTTTTCGATACAAGGTTTCTCTGTGTAGCTTTGGAGCCTGTCCTGGGAACTAGCTCTGTAGTCCAGGCTGGCCTCTAACTCACAAAGGTTCGCTTGCCTCTGCCTCCTGAGTGCTGGGCTGTTTTTTTGAGGCTGGGTTTCTCTGTAGCTTTGGAGCTTGTCCTGGAACTAGCTCTTGTAGACCAGGTTGGCCTCCAACTCACAAGATCCACCTGCCTCTGCCTCCCCAGTGCTGGGATTAAAGCTGCGCACCACCACCGCCTGGCTTGGATCATGTTCTTAAGGAAGGAGAGGGGGTCTGGACAGGGCAAGAGCAGAGTGGGGCTGACCTGGGCTCTTCAAAGCCTGGGCAGGTAAGATAGAGAAAACAGACTGGCCCTATGTTGGCTTCATCTGTACTCCGGCTCCTGGAATGCTTTGTTTTTTGAGATGGGGGTCAAGTAGTTCAGGTTGGCCTTGAACTCACTATGCAGCTGAGGAGGACCCTGAGCCTCCATTCCTACTGTCACTACCTTCTGTAACCTGGCTATTAGGCAAGCACTGGACCACAGAGCCAGATCTGGAACTGCCTAGTGACCTCTTCAGTGTGTGCTATGCAGGAGGGTTGGCGATGGCACTTCCTGGGTGTGTGTGCGATCAGAGCCGCTTAGACCTGTGCAGAATGTGCAGAACCAAACAGCATCGGGCTAGCGAGCAGGGTGGATTTGTCTCGCAGGGACAGGTGGCAGGTTGTATCGGTACAGCAAGAGTTAGTTCCGGAAACCTGAGAATGTGAAAAGTTATGAAATACAGTGTTGGTTTGAAAATGAAGGGTTTGCCAGGCTGCAAATCAGATCCTGTCTTTCTCTAATCACTGTGGCTCAGAGGAAATTGTCCTTGGGGCTTCACGGGCTGTGCTGAAATGGACTTTTCCCCATTTGGCACTGCTATAGTAAAATCCTCTGAATCCTCCCAGGAGTGTTGGTTAGTGGCATCACAAGCTCTATGTTCACCGAATACAGAAGGAAGGGATTTTTATAATCAGAGCTGGTGAGACCGCTCCCTCATACAAGCAGTGAACATGCCGCCCCATCAGTGTAGCTCAAGAGAGGGGAACCAACTATTCCTTCCTGCTTTGCATTAGCTCTTTCCTCGTGAGGAATAGCACTAGCACTCTTAGGGATACAGACTAGGAGCTCAGCGGTGGAGTGAATTGAGGTCCATTCCCAGAGCCATATGAATCAGGTGTGGTGGGGCACACCCATGACCCTGGTACACAGGAGGATCAAAAGTTAAGAGTCGGTCAGCCAGGTACACTCGGGAGTCAGAGGCAGGTGGATCTCTGTGAGTCCGAGGCCAGCCTGGTCTACAGAGCAAGTCCCAGGATTGCCTGGCATAGCTACTGAGAAACCCTGTCTTGAAAAATAACAACAACAAGTTAAAGGTCATCTTCAATGAAATATTAAATTTGAAGCCAGCCTGAATAACACGAGGTTTACCCCACACCCCCAAAAGAATTTTATGGTATGTGGCCCCAGAGAGCACATGAAGATGTGGGGGCTGCCACGGTGGGACTGGACTTGCGGCAGCCCTGGAGGATCCCCAGGCAAGGGTGGCCACGTGGACTGACTGTGTACAAGTGGCTGAGTGGGGCGGGCTATGGGGCTGAGTGGGGCTGAGTGGGGCTGAGTGGGGCGGGCTATGGGGCTGAGTGGGGCTGAGTGGGGCTATGATCCCGTGAGCTTCATGTGGTCAGGAGCTTTCTGGCTCCATCCGCAAACCTGTGAGCTGCTCTGGCGATCCACCAGTCTTACTCCCATGCCGCCAGAGTCTCCCCTGCAGAAGCAGGTACCCTGGAGGAGGGTGGTGGGGCTGGGAGAGAAGGCTTGTTTGAGTCAAGATGTGTAAGTAACTTTTACCTCCTTTGACGGTTTATTCCTAAGAAACCTTTGTGCGAGCATTGACAGCTCAAACAGAGCCGCACTCAGACCAGAGAGATGGCCCTGTGGCTAAGTGTGCTTGTTGTGCAAGCTGTGAGGACTGGAGTTTGGGTCCCAGGATCCAAGTGACAAGCTGTGTGTGGTTTCACATACCTGTAACTCCACTGCTGTTGGGGACCACGACGGGAAGACTGCATGCTGGCTGTCAGCCTAGCAAAAGAAATGCAAGCTCCGTGTTTAGGGGGAGACCTTGTCTCAAAGGAATGAGGTTAAGAATGAGAAAGGCGCCGCCTGCTCGCCACCATCATGGACACGAGTCGCGTGCAGCCCATCAAGCTCGCTAGGGTAACCAAAGTGCTGGGCAGGACCGGTTCGCAGGGACAGTGCACGCAGGTACATGTGGAATTTATGGATGACACCAGCCGCTCCATCATCCGAAACGTCAAAGGTCCCGTTCGAGAGGGAGACGTGCTCACCCTATTGGAGTCAGAAAGGGAGGCTCGGAGATTACGTTGACCTTCCTGCTTTCCTGCTGGGTCCTGAGTATCCACCACTTGGCCCATGATGACCTGCGACTATTAAATAAAGCATTTGTATTGTTTAAAAAAAAAAAAAAAGAATGAGAAAGGCAGGATGCTTCCCTCTCCTGACCTCCACAGTGCACCCCCATGTGTATCTCTCTCTCTCTCTCTCTCTCTCTCTCTCTCTCTCACACACACACACACACACACAACGTTCACACAAGAATTAGAAAAACAAGTAGAATCACGCACTTGGGGGGATTTCCAGCCTGTTCTGTATTAAACCGTGACCAACAGAAGTCGTGCCAAGGACAAACCACATGCTTGAGTTTCACCACACACACAAAAAGTTACTTTCAGGCAAAAGCCGTGCTGTTCTTTCCAAGACACAGCAGTGCGGTGCTATCCGAGCCTCGGGGCCTTGAGGGAGACAAGAGGTGGCGCGCCGTCCGTAAGTGGCACACCGTCGGTGCTGTCCAGGAAAGCACCTGAGCTTTCCCGCTGGAAGTCACCCGAAAGCATGCCACAAAGTCTACTCCAAGGGGAATGAGCTTGCTCCAATGGTTGAAGGTTTGGCCAGATGCCTGAGTGGAAGGGTTAAAGGTTGAGGCCAGGAGCACACCCCTGGGCTGAAGTCCTTGTTCCTCGAGGGCACAAGGGAAACTCTGGGGCAGAGGGGATATTGGAGGGCGCTGTGCTGTAGCCAGCAGGCATGCCAGGCTGCCTGTTGCTGTCTGAAGTGATGTAATCATATGTCAAGCTGACAATGACTTGCTATGGTTAATCCTTGCAGTCAGCTTGAGCCGCTTCGGAATGACGTTGAAGACAAGCTCCTGAGCCGGTGTGAGGGTGTTTCCAAGAAGCTTCACCCCGAATCTGGGCAGCAGCATCCCATGGGTGGGGGCCCCAGACTGAATGAGAAGGGGAAACAGGGAGGCGAATGAAATGCCAGCGTTCATCTCTCTGCGCTTCTCATCGCGGACACTGCCCTGCCTTGCTCTGCGCCCACCAGTCGCCCTGCAGCCCCATGTCCTTCCTTCTTTAAGTTGTTTTTTTTGTTGGGTCTTTGGTCACAGTAATGAGAGAAAGTAACCAATACTGGGGCTTGGATCAAGAGAGCCCTAGATGTGCTGAAGGGGCTGGGGGTGGCAGAGGTCCATCTGCAAGGCTGGCCGGAGCCCCTGGCTGTTGTAGAAATGTAGAAAATGGAAGCTTCTTTAGCGTGAAGACCTGAGGTCTGGCCTGTCTCAGGGATACGGTGGGGAAAATACGAAAAAAGGGAAGGGAGAGTACTCGGGAAGTCCCAGGCTCTGTTTTTTTATTTCAATTTATTTCATGTGCATTGGTGTGAGGGTGTCAGTTCCCCTGGAAGTGGAGTTACAGACAGTTGTGACCTGCCATGTGGGTGGTAGGAATTGAACCCAGGTCCTCTGGAAGAGCAACAAGTACTCTTAACTACTAAGCCATCTCTCCAGTCCTTGTTTTCTTTTTTTTTTACTATTATTTGTTTATTATGTAGGCAGTGTTCTGCTTGCTTTTATGCCTGCATGCTAGGGGAGGGCATCAGATCTCATTATAGATGGTTTGAGCCACCATGTTGCTGGGAATTGAATTCAGGATCCCTGGAAGAGCAGCCAGTGCTTTTAACCTCTGAGCCATCTCTCCAACTCCTATTGTTTTCTTTTTTAAAAGGCTTATTTGCACATATGTATATCTGCCTGGATGAGTTTTGTGCTCTGTGTGCATGCAGAGCCCCTGGAGGCCAGAAGAGGGCATCAGATGCCCTGGAATGGGAATCAGAGGTGTCTGTGAGCTGCCATGTGGGTGCTGGAAACAGAAGTGCCGAGCCATCTCTCTAGCCACTCACTATTGTCTTCTTTTTGTTTTGTTTCTAGTTTTGTTTTTTTCAAGACAGGGTTTCTCTGTGTAGCCTGGTTGTCCTGGAACTCACTCTGTAGACCAGGCTGGTCTTGAACTCCCAGAGATCCACCTGCCTCTGCTTCCTGAGTGCTGGGATTAGAGGTGAGCGCCACCACTGCCTGACCCCATTATTGTCTTTAATGACCTTACTCAAAAAAAAAAAAAAAAATAAGTTCCAGGTAGGAAAGGAGGAGGTAGAGGAGGCAGGGAACACAAGTCACCTGCAGATGGAGCGCTGCCAGAAGTGGACGTCTTCCTGCTCACTTCACACCTCATGAACAGAGAACGGCAGGGCTCCTATGTGTATCCAGAGCCACACAGCCTCCCCCCCACACCTTCACTAGGCTGCAGACCCAGTGCTGTGCACTTGTGTGCATTCACAGCTACACACACAGCCATATACACACATGCACACACACACACACACACACACACACACACACACACCTTCACTAGGCTATAGACCCAGTGTTGTTAATCTGTGTGCATCCACAGCTACACCCACACATGCACACATACCCCCACAATTCACTCACACACACCCCTCCACTCAGCTGCAGACCCAGTATTGTGAATCTGTGTGCATCCACAGCTAAACTCACACATGCACACACACACACACACACACACACACACACACACCCTACACACCCCTTCACTCGGCTGCAGACCCAGTGCTGGGGTGGAGGCTGTCGTCACACTGTGTAGCCTCTGCAGTTAGGGTGTTTGACTGTGGTCCCGGCCGGCATAAGTCCAGACTTGCTGCACAGAAACTTGCAGGATGAATGGCACTGCAGGGACAGTGGTGGGGACCCACTCACCCTGTCCCAAGGCCTCGTGAGCCTGCCTGTGGGTATGCAGATCACAGCAGAGCTTTGAGTCGACAGCTGTGCCCCCCAAAAAACAAACAAAAATGTCAGAACTAATTGTTTCTGTCTTATTTTCCTAGTTAAGCACGCAAAGGAGAAATTCTGATAAAAGGCTATGTCTAAATAAGTTGAAAATAGCTCTCTTGACAAGTGTAAACGCAGCATGCTAGGTGTTGGGAACACAGTGTTTAATTGGGAGCCATCCTTCTCTCTCCCAGAGGAATGTGAAACAAAGGGATTCTCCAACACCAAAGCATGGACTGTCTACGGATGGCTCGGTCTGTCCAGCGCAGATGCCAGCTGCAGAGGAGGTGGCCATCTGAGTCACCTGCCTGAGAACAAGCACAGGACCTTACAACCCTTTACGTCCCCAGCAACTGGGGACAGGCTGCAATGGTGTCAGAGTTAGGCATATGGCAGTCACTGGCTGCCCCTAAGTACCGTTCCACACTGAGGCTCAGTACTGTGGCTTAAGTGCCCTGTGTATTATTCTGCTGAAAATATGTCCTGCTCTGACTCTGGCGGCCTTTGTGCTGCTGCCCTCTACTGGTAGAGGAAGACATAGCCCCAGAGCAAAGACACCAGGCAGCTTCCCTGGGGTAGGAGTTTCCAGCTGACCCACAGCAGGCTGGCTGCTGAGGCTGTCTGCTGAGGCTGTCTGCTAACATGAGCCTGGTGACCCTAAAGTGACAGTGTTGTTAATGTTTCAAGCTAGTTACAGGCAGGATTTGCTTCCCCTCACCCTCACCATTTTTTTTTTTTTAAGACAGGGTTTCTCTGTAGTTTTTTGGAGCCTGTCCTGGAACTTGCTCTGTAGACCAGGCTGGCCTCGAACTCACAGAGCTCTGCCTGTCTCTGCTTCCTGAGTGCTGAGTGCATTTTAAATCCTTATTTTTTTATTAATTTATTTTGTGCACATGTAAGGGCACACGCCACGGTGCGTGCATAAGGGCACACACAACAGTGCATGTATAAGTTGGAGGTGACTTGTGGGCGTTAGTTCTCGCTGTCCACCATGTGGGTCCTGGGTGAGAAACTCAGGTTGTCCGCAAGTACCTTTGCCTCTTGAGCCGAGCCGCTTTGCAGGCCCACATTTCAAGTCTAGTGGAATACTTTTCTGCACACTTGGATTGAAATGCTCCGAGATGTATTCCTTTGCTATTGTGTGTTCACCCTTATTGAGCTGTTTGTGTTTCTGTGAACTGTGGACACCTTGGTAAAAACCCATCCCGTTTTATTTTACTCATATCCTGTAACACTTTCAGGACTACATTTGAGGTGCCTATCTCAATTATGTTTATTTTTGATGTGTCTTATGGGTTGCTTTTTATTTGACAGCACCTGTATTTCCCATATTAGCCTTTTATTATCAGCTCGTATTAATTACATATGCCATGACTTCAAGTGACATTTTACACTTGCATGTAGGGCTTGGGTTATAGTCTCCCATTACCTATGCTGTCCCTGCATACCGGCTCCCTTCCTGGTTCCCATCATCCCCTTTCACTTCAGAGAGAGTGTGTGTCCCACACTTAACCCCTTCAAGTCTGGCTTAGGCCGAGGTCTTGGAGCACTGCTTCTGCTCAGAGGGGAAGCGCTCAGGAACCAGCCACACAGCACTTATAAATGTGGCATAATTCTGTTTAGTTTTTGTTTTGTTTTTTGAGACAGGGTTTCTCTGTAGCTTTGGAGCTTAGCTTGTCCTGGAAAGTGCTCTGTAGACCAGGCTGGCCTTGAACTCACAGAGATCCATCTGCCTCTGCCTCCCCAGTGCTGGGATTAAAGGCATGCATCACCACCGCCAGGCCTTCTGATTAGTTTTTTTTAGTTTAGAATATTAGCACACATCTAAAAATTGCCTGGAGTAGTTGGAAGTACTTTCTGCTCAGGTGACTTTTGTGACCAATGGTCACGATACACATGGTGAGCTGTAGAGTCAAGTCCCAGAGAACATGCTTCCTATAGCAGAGTGACACCATATTGTTTCCCACACACCTGGACTTGCCTCCTCTGTCCCACAGGCTCCTGACCCACAACCACCCTCCAAGCCATGGCACTTCCTCAGTGGGAGTCAGTCCCTCACACACCTGGGAGAGGGGACCAAGCTACCCTCTGGTGGGGACAGGCTTCTCTGCTCAGATCTCCTGGGTTTAGAGGAGGCCACGTCCTGACCTCAGGTGTCACTTGGATATCCAACGGCCTAACTTGAGCATGGCGTAGAATGCGTCAGGCAGGCCCATGGTGTTTGGTCATGTCAGTCTGCCTGTCTCTCCCTCACAGGGGACTTGGCTGAAGCCACAGGAGACGCTGGAGAACTGGGCCTGTGCTCAAGTTATTCTTCATGGGAGAATGAGGGTCCTCTCCATCCAAAGGGGCATGGGCCTGGCTGCAAAACACTCCCTGCATGACTCTGGCCACACTGCGGTGTCAAGCTTGGTTTTGGTGATTGTGGGAGGGTGCAGGGATGGAACTCACGGTCTTATGAATACCATGCCCGCTCAGTCACAGTGCTACCCTCATCCTGGTGTGGGATAGTCCATCCCAGTCTTCACTCTGCCGAGAGTGAATCTAACTCATATAAGGGGCGGGGGAGGGGAGGTCCCCATGGATTAGCAACTCCACCAGGCCGTGTCTGGTTCACAGTGGAATGCTCAGCTGTCTTGGCACAGGGGCACTGTTTCCTGTCAGTCTAGCAGACTACTCACGATGCAGTGCCCCTGCCCAAAGGCACCACAGAGAAGGATGGCACCTGACTGCAGTCTTGTCTCTCCATCTAGAGACCCAGCTGCCTCCGCCCATTCCTGCCTGCTTGTCCTTATCTGGTGGACAAGTTCCTACTAGGCACCCAGATGGAGCTGATACCCGCTCCTGGAAAGCGGCATCCTGACTCCAGGCAGTTGCTTTCCTAAATGGCTTCCCTGCCCCCCACCACCATTTTTTCACTTGGAGTTGGTTCCAGCTTCTCTGCCAGAACCAGCCAAGGTGGCTCACCAACCTTAATGGTTTTGTAGTTAGTCCAGGCTGGCTTTGAACTTGCAGTAATTCAATGGCCTCAGCCTCTAGATTTAAGCTTGCACTACCACACCTGGCTTGTGTAAAATGCCTCACTACATCCCCAGGTGTGCTGAGGGCTTGATTTGCTGGCAGTTAGACATGGACTCACTAACCCACTTAAAGGGAAGTGACTCTCCATGAGGGTGACAATTCCCAGTCTGTGATTCTGGGAAGGACCGCAAAAGCGCTTGAAATCTGTCCACACATTGAAAGTTGAGAACATCATCTTCAAAGCGCATGGTTCCTTGTAAGTTGACCGCACTGCCATGGACTCCAAACCCAGGAGGTATTTCTGGCCAGGGAATGCTATCCACTCTTCAGAACCTCCGGGAACAACTCCCACTGAAGCCCAGGGTTGCTGACACCAAGGGCTCCAGTCCTCTGGACTTTGTAAACGTGAGGGGACAGGTGTGCCCACGCCATGGGTCTCCTGAGTTACCATGCCCAGGGATGAAAGCCAAGGCCATGCTTCTGGAGGCTCTGGAGATGGAGACTTGCCCCAAATCCCATGTGAGCAGGGCGTTTGTTCAAAGGTCTGTGAAGCGCTTAGAGCCAAGCTCCATTGTCCACCGAGTCCCTGGCTTCTTACTTCCTTACCTGTTGCCATGGCATTTGGATTTTTGGCCTCTCTAGGAACTCACATCTTTGTAACTTGGTTACTGGAGCGCACTGCTCCCAGACAGATGCAGTCCAGTCGCAGGCTCTGGTCACTGGAGGACCCACCTGGCCTCCTATGGGATGTGGGAGCCATGACCCAGAGGGCACTGTGTTTAGTAGCTCAAGCTCTAAACCCTCTCAGCCTCCGGCCGAGGAGCCCAAGTTGCTGGAGAGACAGTCACTGAGCTCTTCAGGATGCCTCTCACATTCCTCTCCCTCTGGGAACAAACTCCAAACCCCAGGAAAAGGAATTGGTATGGCTGTCATGTGCTGGCGACATAATGTGCTATTTAATGCCATGATTCATGAACCATGCTTGCAAAATTGGCCTTCAGTTACAATTGAACTGCCAGAAGGGCCAAGTCAGCACACGGTGGTCACGAAACCACCTTCTGCAGAAACCAGAGACAGGTGCACCCCTGCTAGAATTTCAGTAGTGCTTCCGAGAACATGGTAACCGCATTAACTAAGGGTCCCTGGAGGGGGTTCTGGATCGCAGAGGTTCGCTGAGGACAGAGGGGTGGTGGCAGGAGGAAGCCAGGCTGCTCTGATGTGTCCTTATTCTACTTTTAGAGTGTTAATTCTATGTGGCTCCACACCTTTCCTTTTGAATAAAAGGAAAACTTTCTTGCTAGCTGGCGCTCCTTGGCATGGCATGGGCTTCGTCTAAGTTCCTTCTCGGAGGGTGCTGAAATGACCATTTCAGAAAGTATGCATTCCCTCCTTCAAGCCCTCGCCTAGTTAAAAGCAAATGTCCTGCACAATGTGCACAGCGGAGCTCACACTGCTCCTCAGTGGCAGTGTCCACCTGTTAACTAGGGCTGGGGACAAGGTTGCCACTAACCTCCTGTGGAAAGCATCCGTGTCGCACCACTACGGATTCTATGTAGCATTTCCCAAACAGTCATATTCTGCCAATTTTCAAGATGGGTCAAACATTTCTATCTCCATACTTTAAAACTGTGTATGTGCTCTGTCCACATGTATGCCTGCATGCCAGAAGGCAGATTCTATTTTAGATGGTGGTGAGCCACGATGTGGGGCCTCGGAAGAGCAGCAGAGCAGGGAGTGCCATTACCGTGAGCCATCTCAGCTTCCTTCAGAGAATATTTTCAAAGAGTCGCCCATGAACTTGTGGACAAACTGCTTCTGTATCAAGCCTTTGATACTCTGGGGCACAATCCAGGCAATGGTTCTAAGCCTCACCAGGAAGTCAGCAATGCAGGCAGCTTCTCAGACCCTGGTGAATGGTTTTCAGGGTTCAAGCAAGGGTTCTCCCCTTGACTGCTATGACAGGGACATTTTCAAAACTTCACATTCTTCATGTAAGTCTAAGTTGTACAAGGACAACACAAATGGCGGTTTGCAGAACCCCACTGCAGGCTTGCCAGGTGACTATTTTACTCTAATTATCTAAATTTACACCCTTAAAAGGTCGAAGTTCACTGTAACTGTGGTAACTACGACCCATAAAGTCCCCGAGGGCAGCAATACTGCAGACATACGTCTACAAGAGGCTCCAGAAGACAGGGCCACAGAATGAAGAGTGTGTGAGCAAACCCATCAGATGGGGCATGAAGACACCTCGTAAGCAAACACAACCCCACACCAAACCTCCTTCCCACATTCTTATACCTCCTGACCAACCCCACCGAGAAAGGACACTCCAGAAACAGATCAGCAGTGAGGTTTTTATTCAATTTGTAAAGAACAGTTTAAAAAGAAAATGCTACTACACTCTTAGAACATTGGTTCCTTCATCTCAGTTTGTCTGCACTGATTTGCTATTACAAAATTCATAAGTCATTACCGTATCCGCAGCCTAACAACTAGTGGCCTAAACAAAAGCTAATTTCTATAAAACCATAAGTTTAATGCAGTTTTAATTAAGAGAAATCCAAAATTCTCAGTTAACTGAATATATATATTGTATATATATTTAAGCAGAAAATCTCAAAAAACAGTAACAAAAAATAGGTCACCATAGTAAAATATTCTGACCTGACAGTTCCTACAAACAGTGACTTCCACTAAATGTAAAGAAAACCATTATCTGTGGTAAAAAGTCTAGAGACCAAGTAGAAACGTGGAGAAAAACACAGCAAACCCTAATCCATCCCAGGCAGAGCCTGTTTCTAAGGAAACGTGGAAGAAGGGAGAGTACTGTGCCCTGACCACTGACGGCCTCTTCCTATGCTGTCTCGAGTGCTACAGCACATGGTAAATGACTCAGATGATGCCCATGTGTCAGCGGGCACCTCGTCTACTAACCCCACCATCCTGATGGTGTCAAGGTGAGGCACACACATCATCCATGAGAAAGATCTGTGCCCCGGGAAGCCCTCTGCACAGAGCAGCACTCATGGCAACTGTGTCAATGAATCCAAGTCCTTTCTCAGAGAGTCGCAGCACCAACAACACAGGCTGTGCCTCTTGTTCAAGCTGACACCGCAGTGTGGCTGAGGTCAGCCTGGGCTCAGGAGCCGTGGTGCAGCTGCATAGTGCCCAGGATGGCACTGTCATAGCGCTGCTCCACCCGTACGCAGCTAGAGTGCTCGAGCACGCTGCTCAGCTCAGGGATGCTCTCAGCAGTGTCCCCAAACCCATGGTAGTGTCCGTAGTGCAAGTTTTCGCACACGTCCCCCACCCAGGACGGCCTGCTGGCCACACAGCTACTCGGGCTCCCATTCAGATGCAGAGACCCACACATCTCGGGGTTAACGCCCATGGTCTTTTCTGGCTCCTCAGTCCCATTAGCACAGACAGAACCCTGGTCACTGGAAAATGGCTGTTCATTGCTAACTCCATTAGGTCCTGTTAAGCACGGGTTACTCCTGCTCTCCATCCCATTGAGCTGGGTCGCGCAGGGGAAGTCCAAATGTCCATTGATGACACTTCCATTTGTCAATGGATTCAACACGGAGCTACAGTTTTTCACATCTGCATTAAGAAATATACCTGTCACCAAAACACAGACCAATGGGGAAGGAGAAACTAGCACATGTTCAACCCCTGCCACAATTCTAGAAAACTTGTTTGTGTACTGATATTTTTTCTTCTAAACAAACCAGCTCCTTTCCCAAGGTTATACAGGCAGAAGTAAGACACAACTGTAGTATTCTGCCTATAAGATAGGATAAGTATGTATACTTCAGTAGCCTTGGAGAGCAGAAATAAAAGCTATCACCAAAAGTAAACACACAGTAGATACCGACCTACTAAACCCTTGAAGAAGTTTAAGCCAACCCAGAAGGGTACATCAGAACCCAGCAGAACACTCTCCACTTAAGACACGGAACTTTTCTAGTCAAGGAGGGAAAAGGCAATGAAGTCAATACATTAAAGAGGCTGGAACCAGGGCACCACTGGGGGATGCTTCCCAGTCAGGGCAGCACAGACACTTCAGTAAAAAGAATTGTTTTTGTCTTAGCAATACCCATCATCGACATACAACCCCAGAGATGCCACCAGTGGCTCCTACAGTCCTGGGTCAAGAGCAGTTCTGAGGGTTTCTGCTGAGTCCAGCAACAAAGATGACCCTGAGAGCGAAGCTCTCCTATCTGGTTATTTTCAGAAACCACTGATGTTGGGAAAAGTGTGAACAGTTTAGTCCATGGATTTAAATGTCCACTGACAAGATGATGCTGTACAGAAAATATGTGGGCACACAGGGCTAGAGCACAGAGAATTACAACTGATGTTCACAGGAATCCACACACAGTAAAAAAAAACGAGCTCTTGCTTGGTAATACTGAATTTTATCTCAGTGTTCTGGGCTGTTGAGAAAGACAGACACTAAGTCTACTCAAGCTCAGCTCTAGTGGCTTGTGGAGGAGCACAGGGACGCTCTCCTGTGCCCCACAGTTTGCATGTGTCCTGTCAAGGACTGTGGTTACTAAGAAACAAAACATCAAGATGGGGCATCGACAGTTTTTCTTTTTGGATATTAGTAGTAATTATAACTTAGAATCTGCAACACATTCAAGGGATAATTTCCCCCTGAAATTATAGCTTTTTTCTGTAAACAACTCAATATTAGAGAATGAATATTTCAAGTATTAGGAACAAAACTTTAAAAGAAAAATGAAGCACATTTTTCTCAAGGGGAATTTTTTTTCCAAAAATAAAGTATAAATCATCTTTCCTGTACGCTAACTCATAAACAGGACGGAGAATTTCAAAGTTACTGATGCCCTATAGACAGTATTCGCTCCCTTCAGTGCCCAGCTGAAGTAAACCAGTTTCACTACTTACTGTAATAATCAAAGGAACCTGGCAGCCTAGCCTCTTCTGCGGCAATGACTGACATCTAAAGGAGAAGCTCAGTCCACCCTACTCCCCTCTCACTGTGGACGGAAGCCACAAAGCACTGGGTCCAGGTAGCCAGGCTCAGCTGGGAAGAGGTCTGATATGCTCACTGGAGCAGCTCACCCTCCACGAGTCTCAAATGAGGGGCATTAAAAATGTGTCCATCATTAAAACAGCTTTTCCTAAGTGTGGAGCTGCATTTAAGGAGAAATGCCTTACTCTGTGCAGCCCCCAGGGCAGTAGATGCTGTCCCCACGGGCTTTCCGTGGACACTCAAGGAACTGCAAGACTTTCTAGGGATTCCTAACAGGTTTCTTCAGTCAGACAGTACTGGGAAGCATCAGAAGACCACATGGCCTTCTGACACCCAGGACCACCTGGCTTGAAGGAAAAGCTTGCCCACAAGCTTAGCACAGGGTGGCTGTTAACAGAAGCAGAGTAGAGAGTGGTTACTCCTGCCTGACCAGGGAGGGAGCAATGTCATCTTCATAAAGGACAGGCTCTGGCTTTTGTCAGTTTTCCTTTGTGAGGAAAAAATACATCTGCTGACAGAAAACCTTATTTAAAATGTACTCTCTGAGCAACTGTTCACAGGTGAGTACCGACTTTATTTGGCTGAAGATAACACCACCCATGACTGCAGAGCAACTTAGGGGCATAGAAACATTTCCCGTGGGTTTGAAAACACATAGGTGACCTTTTATTCCCAGGAAAGAATGAACAGAAAGAAATTATAATAAAACCTTTATATATATATATATATTTAAAAAAATCAGTATCTCTAAACAGATAGACGTACTGAAAAAATAGCATGGTGTTCTGTCATCACCTAAAGAATGGGAGAAAAAGGCACATGCCAAATAAATACATCATTTCAGAAACCCTAAAGCCTGGAAAACCTGAGCTGCTCTGACTTTCAAACTGTAAAATAAGAGTTATTTTTTTTCATTGCTGAACATTTTAACACATAGACACTGTTGAAAATGGTCAGCCTTTTAACAGCCTTCAAAGAACTGGTAGACACCAAAACAACCAAGAGCGTGGGCAACTATCCCAAACTTGTCACAAGTGGGTCACAAGCCAGTCACCACCCCACAGTTCCCAGTGCTGACAGTGAGCTGTCCACCTGCTGTACTGCCATCAGCACATAAGCAACAGCAGGTGCAGAGTCACCCAAAGGCCATGCCAGGAAGCCAACTGCAGACCTCATGAGAACAAACAAGGCACATCATGTAAATGCTTCAAATCAAAACGGGATTGCACTCGCTCTCATAGCACTAGAGTTCAATGAAATGCTTAATTCTTGCATCCATACAAGTGCCAAAAAATTAAATTATAATAGAACATTTTTTTTCTTAAAAGACACTGGACAAGAAAGTGCAAAGTTTGAGAACTTAGAAATAGTAAGCATACTGATTCTTGCAACGACAAGGGGTCTGCATTGCTGAAACAGTATATATTTCTATTTCTTTGGGTCCAACAGAACCACTCTCCTGTTGTTTGGTGTCTTCGACCACTGGGGTGTTGTTGCAGCTAACAGGAAACTGTCCACTCCCACCTGATACAGCAGTAAACTCTCTGTCAACATGCATGCTCTCAGCGTCGTCTTCAGCCTCACCATTCGCTGGAGGCATGGTGTGGTCCAGGCTGGGAACTGCGCAGGAAACAGGCAAGTTTAGATTCTGTGCCCCAGAGAAACCAAGGCCAAGCTTTCCATCCCCTCTTATCCACACTAAAAGCTCAACAACTATCAGATAATTTAAAGAAGCAAAGATCCCTAGGGAAATTTTTTGTTTGTTGAGACAGAATTTTCAGTAGCTATGGAGCCTGTCCTGGAACTCACTCTGTAGACCAGGCTGGCCTCCAACTCACAGAGATCCACCTGCCTCTGCCTCCCGAGTGCTGGGATTAAAGGGTGCGCCGCCACCACCGTCTGGTGCTAGTGAACTTTCACACTGTTGTGAAAGTACTTTAAAAAAAAAAAAGTAAGTGTTTACGTATGCAAATTCAGCTCAAAGTCATGAATTCCAGATTTTTGCTCATTTTTTAAATGGTAAAAGCTGTAATTCCCAGGCTGTTCTTTGGGTAACAGAGTTGTATGACCTAGAGATAATTCTAAGCGTATCTCACCCTGCCCCCACAAGTGGGTTTAATTAAATACTGAAGACAATTCTCAACATGAAGCATTCAAAACAATCTTGACATTTAAAAAAAAATCCCATAAACTAAAAAAAATATGGAAAGGGTGGCACTCGAGCAGAGGCTGTCCATGGGGACCCACTCCCAGCAATGTCCAGTCTGAGCCCCAACACAAAGGTACATACTAGAAAGTCTGTGACAGGAGACAGAAGAACAGACTGGCACTGTGTCTGCGGACGGAAGTGCAAACAGCATCATTCCTTTTCAGGCACACACTCTGTAGACACCTCTGTCCCAAACCTGACAATCTTCTCACTGCTTCTCTTTGACAAATGGCTTCTAATTTTGATAATAATGGACTTCTTTTTTCTTTTAAAATAATGATAAAAATGGCTTTGAGAACTGCTACTACATGTTGCTTCATTGACTTATCTGTTGTTCAAGCATAAGGACTGAAATCATAGTGCGGGTGTGTGGTCTCAGCACTAGAGAGACGGAAGCAGTGGATCTCTCTGAGTCTGAGGCAAGGCACACAAGTCCCAGGTTAGCCAGGGCTAAAGAGTAGCCTGTCTCAAAGAGAGAGAGGGAGGAGAGGGAACAGCACATGTCATCTGCAGATGTTATGTACTGGATATCACACTAAACAAAATAAGCTAGACACAAAACAAATACTGCTTTCTCTCACATGTAAATCTAGATTTACACAGACATTGCACACACATGTGCAAGGAGAAAGGACTATTTGGGGGAAGGAGGACATTAGTAGGAAGGAAGAGTAAGAGTAGGGGGTGTCAAACATAAGCAAGGAATGATACATATATAAAGTATCATATTGGAGCATACTATTTTATATGCTAACTACTTCAAATGTTTTTTTTATTCAGCATATTGCCCCAGACACCTTAGGCAACAGAGTCTTTCTCAGCTGCCTCCCTCTGCGCTCCACAACTGCATGTTCACAGGCCTCATATGCTAATCTCTGTTGACATTTCTTTAATAAATACCTACAATTATTTCTGGGCCAAAGGACAAAAATAACGCAGGGTATGAAGTAGTTTTCAAAACAGAAGAAATGAACTTCATAGCTTTAACTAGCTCTCATTAGAGGCACGAGGGTCTTTCCAATTATTTATAGCAACACTCCATTCCCCGCCCCCACAGAGACGCTAAAGTGCAGACTGAAAGCAAAGGTGCCAGAGACACAAGGAGAACCCATCTGAATGAGCAGTGCAGGACAGACCTAGACAGTCACTGGTGTGGTTGGGGGAAAGTGAGCAACAGTCTGAACGAGTGAGACAGGACTTTGGAATTACAAGCCATTAAGCTGTCCTTCTCACACAAAGCTGTTTTACATCTCAAAGTCCCAAGTAAGTAGGAATTCGGTACCAACTGGTTAGCATCACAGCAGCAACCACACCAGCTGTGACCCGGAGGGGTCAATAATGCAGCTGAGAAGGTAACAATACACACACTGGGTCCCCACTCTGCTGTGTCTGCTCAGTCAAACCCAAGCACTCCTTAAACGGTCGCACCACATGCTAGACATAATCAGCCTCACGGGGAGGGGCAGCCACAGGTTACTGCTTTTGTGCAAGTTCACCTCTCTGAAAAGTAGATTTTTTTTCTGCCTTTTTCTACCTACACCCACTGATTTGGAAGACTGAGACAGGAGGATCGTAAGCTGGACCACACAGTGAAACTGCCACCAAAATAAAAACATCCAATAAATGTGAAGGACATTCTGTCCTCTGCCACAAAGCCTCTCTCTGTAGACCAGGCTGGCCTAGAACCCATAGAGATCTACTTACCTCTGTCTACCAAGAGGTGGGATTAAAGGTGTGTGCTACCACGAAGCCCACGCACCAGTGAGAAAAAAACAAAAACATAGGAAAATAACTCCTTTCCAAGTATTAAGAACCAAAGACCACTGATCTCAGAACCATAGAAAGGTCTGGTGGGTGCCCCAGGGAAGCCCACTGAGGTGGACTTTCACACAGGGCTTTGTCACTGATCTAGCAGGGTAGGGAGGAGCTTAGCACCTCATTTCCTGAGCTTCTGGGAAGATGCTCATAACATGCCGCCCCAGGATCATGGTAGACATGACTTCGATGAGGCAGGCTCTCTGTCATGCCTGATGCCCATGACAGATGCATAACCATCACTTTTTTAAAATGCATGTCATGAATCATGGAATTAAATATCACAGTATTCCTAAAAATACTGTGTTCAGACTCCGCATGCTCCTGTCACACCTTGATGTTGATGTTGTTTCTGCCCCCAATCTGTCACTGCTAAAGAAGTCATTTACGACACATCTGAGAAGGTGGCTTATGTGGATGTCTCAGAGTGACCCCAAGGAAGCAAAAACATGCCTTTTTTTTTCTTCTTTTCCTGAGACAAGGTTTCTGTGTAGCCCAGGTTGACCTTTACTCAGAGACCTGCCTGCCTCTGCCTCCCAAGTGCTGGGATTAAAGGCTGTGCCACCGCTGTTTACCAACAAACCATTCTTGAAGCCACGTGGCCAAGCTTCCTGTGCTCTAGTTACCCAAGAGAGATGCTCCCAAGACCAACACTGTGTTATACACAACCAAAACAGCAGATGGCAATGCACATAGGCCTAAATCGCCAATGACTTTCAGACAATGAACCCACAAGGCTTGGGAAAAAGCCAGGCTCGTAACACTTCTGGCACCCTAGAAAAGGGCCTGTCGTATTGGCCCACTCACCTTTGAGAGGTGGCAAAAGTATGTGCTCCCCAACCCTTCGTGCCCTGCAGCCTTTAGCTTCAAGAACACTCATTATCAGGGAATGCTAAGCTAGAGGAAGGCCTGACTCTAACAAAAAGAGCAGGTGCAGAAATCTTTGCATCTTGGTTTCCAGCAGCCAACTGTGAGGTACAAGAGCTGTGTGCTCAGACGTCGTTATCACCTGCCTACCTCATCTGTCGCCAACTAGCTCTTGCTATACAGTTCAAGGTCTAAGGCTCTTCTATAAGGCAGACTGTCTGTGGGCCTTGCGACTCCTGCCGGCAGAGCTTCGGATGACACAAGGCAGACAGAGGCAAGGCACAGGGACGGCAGCCGAGCTCTGGAGAGACTGAGGAGGACTGAGGCTGTATTTGAAAAGTACAAAGGGCCGTGTGTGAAACAGGCTATCACAACTGTGGGAAAAACCAGACCACAGTAGTGACAGGAAAACCACAGGTACCATGTGTTCCCCTGGCACAACCCCTGCACACACAAGAATGACGCCTCCAGGGATCAGGATGACCATCTGTTTGGGAAAGTTAAGTTTAGACACCCTAAAAACTTAAAAACAAATATAAGGGGCTGGAGAGGTTCACAACTGTACTTAAGCCCAGTTCCAGGGGATCCAATGCCTGCCCTCTTCTGACACCTGCGGACACCAGGCATACACATATAGCACACAGATATACACGCAGGCAAAACATTCCTGTGTAAAATAAATAAATCTAATTTTTTTGTTGGTTTTTCTTGAGACAGGGTTTCTCTGTGTAGTCCTGGCTGTCGTGGAACTCACTATGTATGCCAGGCTGGCCTCTAACTCATAGAGATCCAACTTCTGCCTCGCAAGTGATTGGAATAAAGGCGTGTCACCACTACCGATTTGTTTGTTCTCTTGTTTTTTTGAAATTAGTGTTTTGCCACAGGTGTTATGTCTCCTGGAACTAGAGGTAAAGATAATACTGAGCTACCATGAAGATACTGGGAACTGAACCCAGGTACTCTTGAAGAGTAGTCAGCGCTCTTGACCTTTGAGCCATCTCTCAATTTAAGTCTAGTTTTTAAAAATGAATCAGAATTTAAAATGTAATAGTCACAATGAAAAGTAAATAACTATCTTTAAAGGACCTATCAATTGTAACAGATAATGTACAATTTACACACTTGATATTAAGATCAACACTACAATTTCAGTAAACCAACGAGGTACTGCATGAAACAGAAAAGGTCTTTAAAAAATACATTAACAGCTGGGGGTGGTCCACAAAATGAGTTCCAGGACAGGCTTGAAAGCTATGCAGAGAAACACAGTCTCGAACAACAAGAACCCAAAACATTAAAGAATAAACTGGAACACTGTACAAGTAAACTACAATACTCATCAACTAACCAACACCTCGCCAGTCTAAAACCCCCATCCCAGTGTGCCACACTCAGGTTATACAGCACCTCTATAAAGTTGTAAGGCCCACAAATGACACAAATCCCAATTTGGATAAGCTATTAATGTGTAAGTTTCTACGTTTCTATCTACTAAAATCACAGTAACACAAAAGTCTACAGAGAAGCAATGTCAATGGCTGTGATACAGTAACAGAGACCATGCTGGACAGTGCTAAGCAGGAGAAAGATTGTGCTGCTCACACCAAGTTCTGGGCACCACTAGGCAGCTAATGACTATCTGTCTGTCTGGTGTCCAGCTGCACAGGACAGGGTCATCCTTGCCAAGTCTTGTCTCTGCCTCCCAAGTGCTGGGATTAAAGGTGTGCGCCACTACAGCTAGCCATTGACGATTCTTAGAAGCTCAGAAACAATGCAGAAATTAGCAACAAAATCAGGCTCAATGGCAGATTTCTTTACCAGTGACACTGCAAACAAACACAAATGAAAAAACGCCTCCCTAGCTCACAGAGGAAGTACATGGACACTCAGAAGCCACAGGTCCCATTCATTCACACTTGAGGTACCCAGAAGCCACTTCTCCACCTCCCTTCTGGTAAGCAGTCCCTCTTCACAGTGCAGCACAGGACGGGTCTCCACACCCCCACATACAACTCTCTCAGTGCTTAGTGTCTGGCAGAAGGTGCCTCTAAAAGCTGCTTTTAGCCATGAAGAAGGGACTTGTAGTGCTCTTTTGCACTCCCACATGGTCTCACCTCCGGTTCTAGCTTTCTTTACTCCCAAAGATTCGGAGTCTTCCAAGCATCTCTTTCGATTTGTTCCCAGGCTAATGTGATTGGGAAGTATGTTCTCGTGACCTCCATTCAAGGTGCCATTATGACAGAAACGGTTCATCTGATGGTTGTGGAGGCTCAAGAGAAACTGGGTGCACTCTTGGAAACCCTGGGTTTGTGCAATGTCTGCTGCCGTCAGGCCACTGGCATTTCTCAGGCTGTACAACACAAAAACAATGGATTACACCCCGCAGCACTTGACCCTGGTGTCTGCTCCTGCCAAACTGACTAAACTATCTGAAGGTAACAACAGATCTACAGCAAATCTTCATTAAGAGAGCAGTTAATCAGCCTGGTCTGTAACTAACTTTTCCTACACATATTTGATTCGGGAGACAGTAAAAACAAAAAAACAAAAAAAATCAATACACTAAACTTAAAAGGTATCTTCCTATTTGACTTCTCAAAGTTGTGTTTTATGTTAGTCTGAAGAATCTAAATTTATTCTAACTTCAGACTTCATCTGAAACAGATTCTGAATTACCTGCACCTAATTTTAAAAGCCCATCCTTTAGCTTGAGTAAAATTATAACAAACATATACTGACATTGTCCATGGCATTCATAGAGTGGCTCCCTGAACGCGAAGTCACAGCATAGCAACAAGCCAGATTTGGGGCTGATATGTGACACTCTAAGTGGAAGTTCAGAAGGTATCCTGACAAAGTGACCTGCCACAGGCACTACCACCTCAGACAAGGTGAGCTATGTTTTGATAGACTTGTCCTCTGTAGGAAAACGTTTGGGTGACTAGTCCCCTGAACAACCCTGCAGTATCACCACGGAGCTCATTCCCTAGGCTCAGTCCTGCACTCTACTGTAACCTGGGGATAACACCAAAAAAAAAAAAAAAAAAAAAATTCATGGATGAAAGAAAGAAATACTGGTAAAATTTAAGCTAAAGAGCCAAACAGGAAAGAAACAGCTTAATCTGTTACCAGGAGAAACCAGAGGGAACAAAGCTGTGCTGTTAGGGCTCCCTCAGAAGGTGAGACCGTGCTGCTGAGAGCAGAGCAGCGGTGAGGGGAGCTTCCATACCTACTCAGCCAGCTATCCTCCACGCCCAACCAAGACCTGATGAAATGAAGGCCTCGCTGTGTGTCACAGAAGACGGTTACTGTCAAGGCAACAAACAGAGAAACTTAAAACTGGAGCACCAAACTATAGGCCCAGGGACAAATAACGCTCTTAGTTTACAAGGATAACACAGCCTCGTACTCTATCTCCAGTGGTCAGACGCACAAGGCTTAGGCTGCAAAGTGTTTTGGACACGCCATTACTTATTTAAAAAAATAAAAAATAAAAAGAGGAAATGTAATACCTATCTGAAGACAGACTCCAGTACTCAAGTCCAGTTTGTGCATGTGACGCACATGGCTGCAGTCTGATGTGTGTGTGTGTGTGTGGGGGGGGACAGTCTCCCACTGCGCCCGAGTTCACTGGCGCGCCTAGACTGGAATCTGCTGTCTCCTCAATACCCGGGGATCCAAAATCAGTTCCCGGTGCTTGTATAACAAGCTCTCTACATGGGTTTTGTTTTTGTAGTGTTGGGGATCAAATCCTGGGGTGCACTCATGATAAGCATTCTACCACTGATCTATACCCTTAGTCAAAATAGTAACTTTTAATAATAATAATAATAATAATAATAATAATAAAAAGCTTGGGTCTTTAAATTCTGTTTTCACACAGTTTAGTTTATATTTCAACTTTAGTGCTTTGACAGGCAAGACAGCAATCTTGGTCAGACTACACCAAGTTAACTGTACCTCTGGCCTCTATGTAGCGTTCCCAGTTTAAGGAGGAGGTGGGGACACAAAGGAACGACACAACCCACTCACGATTTCTATGTCCACTCTAGCTAACAGCGCGCCCCTTCAGCCTGATTACCTGGGTCCTGCAGACAGACTCTAATGAAGTACCAATAAAGATATATTACTTGGGAGAAATGGCTAAAACTGTTTTTTAAGAATGATCCTTAGGACCGGGCGGTTGTGGCGCACGCCTTTTATCCCAGCACTTGGGAGGCAGAGGCAGGTGGATCTTTGTGAGTTTGAGACCAGCCTGATCTATAAGAGCTAGTTCCAGGACAGGCACCAAAGCCACAGAGAAACCCTGTCTCAAAAACCAAAAAAAAAAAAAAGAAAGAAAGAAAAAAAAAAAAGATCCACCCTCTCTGGTCCTAACACCCACAAAAGTTCTAAAATGGGGAGTCTATTAAAAACTCTAGTCTTGTTGAAGCTCTGGAATGGACTTGAGGAGGAGGTTCCCAGAGCTCCACCTGCTGCCCCTGCCTGTCAATCCCAGCTCTGAGGGCTCCTACTGCTGGGGAAGCCCTCAACCACTGAGCTGCACTCCCAGACTTCTGGCTGATCTTTTAGAATCTGAAAACGAGCACAAAAGTAATCCCAGCTACAAATGAAATATTTTGCCAAAGTGGCAAAAATGAATCAAACTGTCACCAAACACAATTTCCTGTAAGAATATTTTGAATGGAGCATTCAATTTTACTTTGCTCAAGAATTCCTCCCAAGGAACGCACTGCCACTGAGGCCAGCTGCCCCTTTGATTTTCCACTTACAGTGTCACAGTACCAGAGCAGAGAAGCAGTTCCAATGAGTGTTTTTCCTTTAATTAACATAATCACAGGTCAGGAAATACCTGTTATCATTTTCAGAACTCAAGGTGTCACATCACCTTTGTGATATTCTTTATGCTAATGCCATGTGACAATAAAAAATAACCACAATTTTTATATAAATAATATTTCTGTTAAAATTCTGATCTGAATTTAGCTATTGTTAGTTTACAAATAAAAAGGTAGATATCATAAATTAGGGTAAGCAAAGCATGCAAATCTAAAGGATCTATATCTGAATTCCTAGATTAGCATTAAAACCAATCACCGCAACAAATACCTCAACAGTATGCTTGTGTGCAGAAGGGAAGCCATACTGAACATTCAATGCCACAACCGTAAGGTTTCGGAGAAGCACCTGTGGCAGTTTCAGCAGTTTCTATGTGAATGCTCCCCCTTTCTAGGATTACTTGAAAAAACCAAGTCAATTCGAATTATGTAGCTGTAAAACATTGACATGTGTAGTTTTTACAGATTCAGAATCTTCTGCGTGACTTAAAACGGGCATGGTTCATACATAGGAAACGTCAATCATAAGGGATCACATTTGCAGGCAACACTGGATTAAAAATACATACACACATGAGGTGCAGGGCAGTCACAGGGCTAAGCCGCTGGGCGTGACCGCTTCCACTGCTTTAGCGCTGTCTGTAGGAGTTACCTCAGTAACTTCAGTGGGAAGCCAATTTATGTCAATATTTCAACAAAAGTTTAACAGTATGGACTAAAAACCATCAACTCACGATTCTGGTTACTTTAAAATTTGGTATGCTGTATCGCAAATACATTAGTAACTATTCCTAGATGGAAATAAGCAAATAAATGCAATCATTAAAAAAAGATAAAAAAATAAAAACATTTATACTAAATGTCTATTCATACAGACAAAACATTAGCAAACATGTTATTGCAGTAAGAGAAATACAGGTGTATTTTTAACCCTTTGGTATCCAAACACATAATCAATCATGAAGACTTTCATAAATGCACTCTTCAGTTAACAATAGGAAGAAACTATTTTTTTTTTTAAAGTTTCTACCTGAATAAGTTTGGTGCCAAGTTTTCATTTCAAGTTCAACATTAGTGAGGATGATTAGCACTGCAAGTGAACCACAATTACTGTTTGCACACGTTAAAACACCTAGCATGTTTCACCATGACTTAGCAGAGAGGAAAAATTGGTATTTTAAACTGTTGGTTTGTTTTTTAAAACACCATTTAATATAAAAGTAACAGTTAAAGAAACAGTGAAATCTATGTCATTTAAGTTACTAATAAAATAATTCTAAGTAAGTCTTTCAGCTCTGGAGTCCTGTCATATACTGACTGCTCCTGCCTGTGGGCAGACCATCCTGCAGTAGGGACAATGAGAAGAGGCAAGCATACGAGGATGAAAGATCTCAGCACTAATGCATCAGACTAACTCAGTCACGGTGAGTCTGAGACATCTCCTAGCAGGACTGATGCTCTCAAGGACAAACATGTTGAGATGAATTAACCATCAACTTCAGAAGTGAATGGCTAAGACAGTATGCTTACATTTTGCTCATAAAAACGTTACAAGAGAACTGACATAATACTCTACGTATGTTTGTCCTGGTGATGACCTTGTCTCTAGGCAGGGTCTAGCTGAAGCCCATACACCCGCTTCAGTGACTACAAAAGTCTAGCAGATCCACAAAGCCTGCAACTGTGACTGGCCTACTGTCACTCTGGACTGTTGCTGTCATAGACAACTGAGCCCATCTCTACACAACGTGAAGGAGCCGGCCTATCTTAGTCCAATGCTGCTTCTTCAGCCATCTCCTGGACAGTAAGGCTGCTCTTGGGCTAACACGGTAATTATTTCTAAGGTACCGCACTAAATCTGGTTGCCATAAAATATACAACTTTCTAATGAAGCCATATTCTATGGAGGGGCAGGTTGATATCACACCAGCCTTCCACATCATGTGAGACTGATTCAGAAACTCAACAGAGTTCAACAGAGCTCAGATACAGCTCGAGGTCCTTCAAGGTACACAGACATTTAGTGCGCTCACAGAACTGGAATTTGAGTCTCTGTATTTGGACTTTTAGGTGTGAACAATGGCAATTACTGATGACTGCCACATAAGCCAGCAGCAGAAGCTTACGTGGAAAAGATAACTTGGCACCAAAACTCAAGATTTAAATTAAGAGAAGAAAACAAAAGTCCATCAGCATACTCACGTGTGGTGCTAGAAAATTTAATACGATGCACAGCTGCTGAAAAGGGTTATCTTACAGCTGAACCTACATTAACAAGTCAGTCACAACAAACCACTACCACAGTTACCCTCACCATCTACCTGATGATCAGAAAAGCACAACTTTAGTCTTTGGCCACTGCAATGTAGCAGATATATAAAAAGCAGAGTAGGAATTAAGAACAAAATCATTAATTTAAAAATAGCAGTATGAGGCAGCTTTTAACCTATTCACAGGAAAAGAAAAGTTTTTAATCTCTTAAATATTATAGATTATAAAATAAATTAACAATCTGACCCATTCTGAAATGGAAAATATATTAAGTAATTTTAAATAAGGAAATTAATGCTGAACCTTTGGTCTTAGGGGAAAAAATTCTGTGCTGGGACTATTATGTGGCCATGTAAAGCAGCATTGTAGGGGAACCAGATCTAGGCACTGCTATTCGGGGGACTCAAACTGCTTATATAGACAGACCAAACAGATACATCATAAAGTGTGCAGAATAGACACCAAGAAGCAGTTTTCAATTTAGCTTACTAGCAAAACCGACATTTTCATTAGATAATAAACTGAATAACCACATACATAATTGCAATAAATAATGACTACTTGTATTCTAACTCTAAGCCAAAGACTTTTGAATTTAAGAATTGCTTTTGCCTAGGTAGTTCAACCTAAATGTTCCTTCCAAAAAAATGTGAAAGCTCAGTCCAGGGCAGTCACCATACTGCAGGGTCTCGAGGGGTGGCTCCTGTACTGAGATGGGGGACAGACTGGCACTCGAGGCCATGCTCAGCCACACCTGGTAGAAAAGAGACACTTGAGGGTCCTGTAACCAAGGACAGAATTGTAAATAAAAGATACTCATATTTTAAGATACCTACTTAAAAGAAAGAAAGAAAGAAAGAAAGAAAAAGGACACACTGACAGATATTTACTGGCTCAAAGGATTAAGCTATCCATTAAAATTAAAATCTTTGTAATAAAATGTTCAGGACCAATTAAAGCATAATTTAGAAAAAAAAAGCTTTTTAAAAAACCCAACTTTAATTGCCCATTATTTCCATAAATGATAATTAGGTAATTTAATCAATTTATAATCAAAACTTGCTATTAAAGGTGTAAGTTTTTAATATAAATACAGTGGATAAAACTGATTCTACAACTTTAAAGCAACTGAGAATCATCTTAAATGTTTTAAGATTATATAATATATATCCACATTATCAAGTTGGTTTTTTTTATCTTACCTTCCATCACAACTAAATGGTCACAAGGGTCCTCAAGATATAGCAGTTAATATAAGCCAATTTTTTTCTGTTTCTTTTTGAGACAGGGTCTCACAATGTAACTCAGGTGGGCCTCAAAGGTCCACTTTTTCTGTCTCAGCCTCCTAGGTGCTTGGATTTTCTGCCATGTGCTGCTATGCTTAGGCAACACAGGCTGTATTTATAACATTAAACCACCAAGCCAAAAGTAATGGCAAAACTAGCCAATAAAGAAGGAAACGGAAGCTAAGACAATGACTAGGGTGAGTTCTGGACACAGACATGCCTACATGAGCTAACATACATGGTTTTGTTACTTAGGATCTAAGTTCAGAATTTACTTGTAATACAGAGTGGGAACAATGAAATGGAAACCAAAGGGTTAAACTAAATTGTCTGGGTCTCATTGCATCCAAGAGTCTCAATTTCCACATTTCCTGTTAAAATAAAGTGGTTTCTAATTAACTTTTAAATGAATTACTCATTAAGTTACAGTAAAATTTAACAGCTGGCATTCTCAGTTATCTTGGTTACTGCAGCTCTCTACAGCTTATACTCAACGTTTTAAGGGTGAAAAACCGCATCCATTTGTTAATGCTGTGAACTGCAGAAGAAAATTTTTACAATGTAAAAAAAGTTAAACAAATGAATATAATAACTAAATGATGCATAATGCCATGGCTAGCTAATGATTTGCATACAAGATCACATTTCTGAACTAACACACTCACACGTTAGTACTGTTCTAGTGGGTGACAGACTACAGCTCATGTAAATAGCACTAAAATAAGGACGTTCTAAACTAACCCACAGCATCAGATTCCAAGTAAGTTAAGTCTCTATGTATAGGGCTCCAGCTTACTAGAAGCTGTAAATCATGAGGTCCAAGGAGGCTTTAAGTGAGGCCTCACATTGCTAAGGAAACCCAGACTTGGAAACAGTCTTCAAGACTGTGAGCCAGAGGGACCTGCAAAAACATGACTCTAATCCAGGCCTCCCAATGTGAAATTAGAGCCTGACAAAGTGTGAGGAAGGCCTGACATAGTGACATGACGCCTTAGCGGCAAAGTCTCTAATGCACCGACTGCTCTTTTCATCCACTCTGCTGCCTCACTCTGAGCTACGGAGGAAAGAAGCCTAGATCTGTCAGTGGTAAGCCTAGCACAGCTTTTCTTACTAACCCTGATCAAACTATATGGCTAACTCTAGAAACAAAGACCTTGTTTTAAGGCTTTTGCTGCTCTAAATGCTATTTCTGTATGAAACACCTTGAGCAGTCTCTACATGAGAGGAATACTTGAAGACACTTACTCAGTACGAGCCCCGTTCCCTACCAGGGCAGTGATGCACTCCAGGCTACCAGAGCGGGCCGCCTTGTGAATGGGAGTTTCCCCCTCACAGTCCTGAAACACAGAATGCACATGCTCAGATTTACCACGCTGCTGGCAGTGACACATAGGTAATCCTTGAAAAAGAGTAACATGAGTACAGTCTGAAATGGAGAAGGCAGTGCACCTGTGAAAGGACACGGACACCCAGGCTGCAGGGCAGGCTCGCCCCAACAGTTAGCTACAGGGTGTGGAGGAAGACCTGGGAGGTGTCCCACACAGATGGTGTGAGGCCAGTAATGCTGATTCACCCATCATTTTATCCTGGAGCTTGGTACAAATGTGTTGTATAGAAACTCAAAATAACTATCTTTTTTTTTAAAATATTTATTTATTTATTCATTATGGATACAATATTCTGTCTGTGTGTATGTCTGCAGAACTCATTACAGATGGTTGTGAGCCACCATGTGGTTGCCGGGAATTGAACTCAGGACCTTTGGAAGAGCAGGCAATGCTCTTAAACCACTGAGCCATCTCTCCAGCCCCTCAAAATAACTATCTTATAAATAAAAACAAATTCACATTAAAACAGCTACTCAGGCCAAGAAAAACTTACAAGCTAACAAAGCCCAACCTCCTGTTATTCCTCTACAGCTTCTGTAGAGCGAACACCAGTAAAACATGAATCCTGCTTGAATCCCCTATCTTGACTGGAATTGTTTTTTAGAAAAGGTGACCTCAAGTCAGAGGATGGAGTAACAGGCAGGGAAAGCTTGTAGTGCTAACAGACCTTTGGGTTGGCAAAGACACTGGAGGCACCAAAAGGAAACAGAGGAGTGTTTCAACAGTCATTAAAAAATAAACAAACAAACAAAAAACAAGAAGATGAGCAGGCTTATACAGCTTTTAAAGGGGAAATCCCTCCAGGCTGTGAGAACCAGAGCAGTAAGCGAGAGGAGGATCTCTCAGACACCCAGTGCTGTCTAGGAAACCCTGAGGGAGAGTTTTGCCAGTACTTGAATGGATCTCACTTCAAGGTTCCCGGGAGCAGCAGTTGGCAGTACCTGCACACCACATAATTAAGGGATAAAGAAAAAAGGCAGGAGTGCAATTGTACAGTGTGGGGCCCTGGGAAAAGGCCATTCATAAAGTTAGCAAATGCCCGAGTTCCTTCCCAGTGCACCACACAGGGAAGAGTGTTCACTTATTTAGACATGGACTTTAAAGTGCTACAAGGGTCTAATCAGGAAAAAGTTGGGTTTGTTTTTGAAGAAAGAGAAACAGCAAGTCATGCGACTAATCATGAACTACTGGTGAACCCAGATATTTAAGCAAACTACTTTCACTTTTTTCCTCTGTGGGAGGCGGGTTCTCTCAACTGTATAGCCCTGGCTGTCTTGGAATCTGCTACACAGACCCAACTCCCTGTCTCTCTAACACTAGGATTAAAGGTGTGTGCTACCGCGTCCACCCAAACTACTCTTCTGAAGAAGGGTAGATGACACAAAAACTACACAAAAATTGTCCAGGTTGAAGGTTCTATCTATAAAGTGCCCACTGAACAAGCAAGAGGAACTGAGTTTGGGCCCCAGTTCCCGTATGGAAGCTGGGCAAGGTGGTGTGTGTCTGTCTGTAACCCTGGAAATGGGAACCAAAAGTCTCTGAAGCTCGTTGGCCAGCTAGACTAGCCAAACGGATGAGCTTTAGGTTTAATGAGAAACAATCTTAAAAAAGACTGAGTGATTGTGGAAAACATTCATCATTGACCTCCAGCCCCAATATGCAGACACACACACACACATTCACACACCTGCACACACCCACACGAGCACATAGAGCATATACCAACACTACACACAGAGACATACATACTCTGCAGGAAGGCAAACAGGCTTAGATGAGGTTATGTTCAAAAGAAAAGAAAAACCTTACAGTTAATTTTGGAACAAGAGTAAAAATTTCTCAAAAAGATGGAGGGATATTAACAGTGGTCAGAGAACAGGCAGGATTAGCCAGCCCTGGCTCTGTGACTTCTCTTCAAATGTTGCTCAGGCCTCTGTTTACATTTCAAAAGTGCCCCAGCAAAGCAGCCACAGCAAGCAAGGCTGGGAAGACTTGCCCTGGGAAGTCAGGCACCCCAGAGAACAGCGGGGACAACAGGGGCACACCTGTGAGCCTGGACTCTCACTATCTGCTAAAAAACAACAAACTAAAATGAAATGCTAGCATCTTTAAAAGGAGCATCTCTCTTTTAAAAGGCACACATACACCAAAAAGGTACCAATTTCTTTATACCTCTTTAAATTACACACTTTGTTAACTACTTAAAGTTAACACATAGGAAATTCTAAACTTAAATTTCATATTAACAGCAAATATGATATATTTCCATTCACAGAATTATTATCCATATTTTATTGGTGGAGTTGGAACCACAGTCTAATAAGTAAGTGACTTGTTCAAAGCCAGACAGCCCAAAAGCAGAACCTAGACTCAAACCCACAGTGCCCATTCTGTGGAGACCAGGATGGAACAGTACGGAAGCCAGGCAGATGGACAGACAGGCCTTTGGCCTTTAAGGTGAGGGTGCAAAGGAGGAAATTCACATAAAAGAAGAGAGTACGTAAGGATCTAACTAAAGCTGTCTCTACTCATGTCTCAGTGACACAAAGGGGTCTCTCCTGACACTGCCTTTTTCACTGTACGTCCCAAGGAGAAAAGCCACACAGCACACCTTGCACCCCTCTCCTACTGTCTTCGTTCCGACCCATGGCCAAAACACCTGCCATTTTATGTGGGCAGCTCACTTATCCTCAGGAAGGAACCACAACTGCTCTACAGCTGTTAGAACCAAGGCCAAAACCTCAAAAAAGAGACAAACAAGAGGAAGGAACTGAAGATCCTTTGCACACAGGATGCTGATGAGGATAAGAAAATACATAAGGGATTGGAAAGTTGGCACATCAGTTAAGAGCATGTACTGCTTACCCAGAGGACCCGAGTTCCATTCCCAGCACCCGTATCAGGTGGCTTACAACCACCGCTAAGTCTAGCTCTGAGAGGAGCCAAACACTAGTCTCAGCAAACAGGTGCACATACCCACATAATTCTTTCTTAAAAGAAAAGCACATGGAAAATGAAAGAGCCGCCAGTATGTAATCCACCCTTTGAGCTGGGCAGTAAGTTCTCTCTACTCCATTTCAGATCATCTACTGGATGTTTCTCTACTATAGGTTAATAATGTAAACATACTTAAAACGTATCATAAAAATCCTCTAGTCTGCACCCTTAAAAACCAGTTTCTCAGCCACTCACTCTTCCCACTAAGACATTTAAAGTGACGTTTTCACACCAATCACCACCCTCAACTTGTGCCTGGAGGGCAAACCCACTTCGAAGCCAATAAAAGCCATCCTTTTGGTAGTTTGGATGTGTTTCTACCGTATCTATGAAGTTAAGGTAGCAGTGAGTGGGTGCCAGGAAATCTGGGCTGTGGGCCAAAAGCCTTCTATTATCAGCTGTGACCTTGGGCAGATCACCGGACCAGATCTGGGCTGGGTGAGTCACCTAACAGGTAAAAGCACTCTACAAACTGGGTGCATGCCTCAGGAGGAAAGGGTGTATTATCCATTATCCACAAGTAACTGAAGAACAAATTCCAGTTCGCCTCAGGAAAACACATCAATCTCTAATTAAGGCCTTGAATTAAAACAGTATCCTGTGAGTAACTGTAGCTGGAAAAGCCAAAGGCAGTGTCAATCAGGCCTTCTTACCTGTTTGTTGATGTTGGCCCCGGCTTGAATCAGCCAGACCAGACACTGAGGATGTCCTCCAAAAGCAGCGATGTGGGCTGGGGTCTGGGCATAGCGGGTGGTGGAGACATTCAGGGAGGCGCCTGCTCTTACCAACTGGATTAAGCACTCCAACTTCAAATAGGCGGGAGGACAAAAACAGGACATGTCAGTACAGCAACTAATAGGACACAATCTAAATTCCCTAACGGTCACCAGTGGTGGCATTTTGTTACCTTTTCCTTCTGACAATACGGTAATCTCTTCCCAACACTATGCAAAAATTTTAAAACATTTACGCTAAGAGTGAATTATTCTAAAACTTCTATCAAGACTTTCACACGATAAAAATGTTACCGACTGGCAGGCCACAAAAAATGTTTAAGTACAGTAAACTCTTTACAGTCAGACTTTTCCATATCGTGCACAACCCTTCTACACTGAATGCCCCCAAAGCTCATTCCCCACCACCTTCAGTCTTTAAAAATGGAACAGAAAGAAAATTACGAAAAAAAAAAAAAGTCTCACCACAGCTGAGCTCACCCAGCAGGCGACTAACTGAAATACTAGCACGCAGAGACAAGACACAGCCAGGTCCCGCTGTGCTGGCTGCTGGTTATGACTCCAGCAAGTGCCTGCCATGTGGCCAGGAAATTTTTGGGACTTACTTGTTCTCCAATTTTGGACTGCTTGTTTCTCCTCAACTGACCACAAGGCCATGAAGAAGCTGTGCCTGGTTGCAAGCAATTTCGAGAACACACAGGACCCCGGGTCTCCTCTGTCACTGTAAGCAATTTAAGCTTTTTTTTTTTTTTGGTTTTTCGAGACAGGGTTTCTCTGTAGCTTTTGAAGCCTGTCCTGGAACTAGCTGTTGTAGACCAGGCTGGCCTTGAACTCATAGTGATCGGCCGCCTCTGCCTTCCCAGTGCTAGGATTAAAGGCCTGTGCGTGTAAGCTTGCCCTTATAAAGGACAGACCACTTCAATAAACACTCTGAGTTTTATTGATTGGAGGCTACAAAGCTTGCACAGTAGGCAGTGAACAGATTTAAACACAACAGTGTTAGACAGAAGTAGAAAGTAATGCCTGAAGAGTTCTTTTAATTTCCCAAGGGAAAAAAGTACAAACCAGTGGTAAGATAAATAGGTGCCAAATGAAAAGCTTTTAATTAACTTTTAACACGGAGAGCGTTCCCGGGACTTGAACCTGTTAGCTAGGCCATGCTCCACGGAGGAAACTGGGTTTGAAATTCTGGAAAGTACTTTTAAATGGGGCATTTTGTAAAAGCAAGGTATAATTAGTCTTAATAATGGCCAGTCTTCCGGGGATAAATAACCCGCATAAATGATTGGGTAACTTCAGCATCACTGGTACATCCTAAAGAAAACATACTAGAAACCTTCAGAAAGGGAGACAACAGGCTGGGGAAGGAGGCTCGGCCTCTGCGATCTCAAGAGCTTTCCCTCCTAGTTAGAACGGGTTTCCAAGATGGTTCCACATCGTAAAACTATCGAGGTTTGTAAGGCAGCTCAAAACCAGAGTCCTCGCCTCAGCTACCATACTGGTCTCCACAGAAAAGTCTACACCTCGTCCTCGGTGGAAGTGAAAATGGTCTTTCAGTTTTTATCTTACAATGGGGTAAGACGGCAGACCGCGAAGTGGGTAACTATGGAGACGCCCAGCCGGTGGATTCCCAGCGACCACCCACACCGGGGCCCGCCAGGACTGTAAGCCATCCTTCCCAGGCCGGGAGGGCGGCACCAGTCGGGACCCCGCCTGAGGTCCCATCAGGTGCAGACATGACACCCCCGACTGTGAGGAGGGCAGTGCCCATCCCTTCCTGCCTTAAAGGCGCTCTGCCCCCGACGGTTTCCATTACACGGGCCCACGCCGCTCCCCGTTCCCTCCTCCTGAGCGGGAGCCCTCTACACCATCGCCCGAAGACGGGGCGGACTCAGCGCCAACCGCCCCGACTGCGGCCTACATCACCCCCTCTCTGAGCGCTGCACATGCGCCCTGGGTTCTCCGGGGCGCCGGGTTAGGCCCACCCCGCTTCCTCTCCGCTCTCCCAGCACTCCCCGCGCCCCCCGAGGTCCCGGGTCGCGCGCGGCGCCGCACATGCGCCGTGGACCCCTCGAGGCGCCGGTCGGGCCGGCGCAGCTTCCGCGCCCCCACCCGCTGGGTCGCAGACCGCGTTCTGCCGCACATGCGCCCTGGAACCCTGGGGAAGGGGGGAGGACACGGAGCTTTTGCCGCGCTCTCTAGGCTCGGTGGGGTGCACGCTGACCCTCACGGAAAACCACGCGGAAAATGGCGCCTTAAAGTGCCCGCGCCCACCTTTCCGAAGTGCGCGGCCCAGTGCACGGGCGTCCAGCCGTAGAAGGAGTCCTCGGCGGCCAGGTGAGCGCGAGGCGTGTGTGGCAGCAGCGAGCAGAGTGCGACCAGGTCCCCGTCGCGGCAGGCGCGGTGCAGCGGGAAGCGGAGCGACAGCAGCTCCTCGCTGGAGAAGCCTGCCTCCACGCCCGCGCCCGCCGACATGATGGGTCGCTGGCAAGCGCGCCCACGCCTCGAACCGGCGAGAAGAACGTGCGGGCCGAAGGCCTGAGAGTCCGCCGTCACCCAAGCACAAAGGACTGGCGAGCGGCGGCCGCGTCCCACCCGCTGCCGAGCGCGGCGAGCACTGAGGGCGGGACCTGTGCGGCGGGGCGGGGCCTCATCGAGACCGCTGCCTCTGGTGGCGGGTGCCGGGTATGGGGCGGGGCCTGCGCCTGGACAGGACGAGCCTGATAGGCCACTGCCTCAAGAGCTAGCCGCGAGTGGGCGGATCCTGAGCTCCGGGGTGGGGCCTGCGTCGGGACAGGGGTGGGTCTGACCAGAAATACCGCCTTAGGCTGCTGGTGCTGAGGTTGGTACCTGAGCCAGCCAGGAATGGGCGGGGCCCGGAGGTGATCGCGGCTGCTGATGCGAGAGCTGTGCTGTAGGTGAGGCAGGGCCTGCCCATGATGGGCGAGGCTTGGCTGTGATGGACGTCCGAGGCGGCCGCGCCTGAAATCCCGCTTCAGTAACACGGACACCGGAGGCAAACCCCGACTGAACACCTTGCCTGGGATGGTCAAGGCCCGGCCTATCTGTGATTGGCAGCTAAAAGCTACGCTTGGAACTAAGGGGTGGAACCTGGGGTTAGAACCCGGCTTGGGGCCGGTGGACGCCTGGGGCGGGTGGGCGTGGCTTTTCACGGTGGGTGTGGCCTGGAGCGACCGGAGCTGGGCAGGTTTCGGATGGGACGCAGCTTTTAGAGCTGCTGTTGGTCACACTCGCTCGCGGGTGGCGATCCTGTACTCTGGGCGCAAGGGTTGGCTGGCTGTCGGCCCTGGGGCTGCTTCCGCGGTTGCCTGAGTTCCTCCAATTAGTGTTTATTGGGTGCCTGCGGAGTGCAGCTCCTCATTAAAAACCCGAAAACAAGAGTGCAGCTAGTTATACCTCTATCCTTTAATTGGGATGGCTGCCCGGAGACCGTGCAGGGGAGGATCGAGGTACCCTGGCGTCTGTAACTTTCAAACATGAGTCACGCGTGCCGGCTAGGCACATGGTGAAAGAGTTTACTATCGAGAAAAGTGAGCTACGGAAGTCTCTTTCAAATGGTATAAAAATGCTGTGGTTAAAAATAGGCCTTTT